>NW_027480589.1:621263-931895 GCF_051401765.1 Calliopsis andreniformis | reverse complement strand
GAACCGAAAGTCGTCGGTTCGAAACGAGAACGTTTGATCCATATTCTGATCGTTGAGGCACTCTAAAACTATCTAGGCTGTTTTGCTCTCTGATGCCCGTGGACCGAGAGAACGTAGAATAACGGAGCGATTGTTGTCGCTCCGGAGCCCGAGCGAAAAATTCTAAGTCCCCGTTCGTGTCGCTCCGGAGCCCGAGCGAAAAAATTCTAAGTCCCGTTCGTGTCGCTCCGGAACCGAATGTCGACGGAACGAAAGGACAACGGTAGATCCTTATTCCTGGTGCTCGTGGCTCTCTAAAACCATACACTTGTTCTCCTCTGTCTCCTACCTGTGTCGAGATAATCGAGAATCATGGAGCGTTCGTGTCGCCTCCGGAACCGAAAGTCGTCGGTTCGAACGAGAACGTTAGATCCATATTCCTGATCGTTGAGGCACTCTAAAACTATTAGGCTGTTTTGCTCTCTGATGCCCCGTGGACCGAGAGAACGTAGAATAACGGAGCGATCGTGTCGCTCGGAGCCGAGCGAAAAAATCTAGCCCCGTTCGTGTCGCCGGAGCCCGAGCGAAAAAATTCTAAGTCCCCGTTCGAATTGTCGGCTCCGGAACCGAATGTCGACGGAACGAAAGGACAACGGTAGATCCTTATTCTGGTGCTCGTGGCTCTCTAAAACCATACACTTGTTCTCCTCTGTCTCTTACCTGTGTCGAGATAATCGAGAATCATGGAGCGTTCGTGTCGCTCCGGAACCGAAGGTCGTCGGTTCGAAACGAGAACGTTAGATCCATAATCCTGATCGTTGAGGCACTCTAAAACCTATTAGGCTGTTTTGCTCTCTGATGCCCGTGGACCGAGAGAACGTAGAATAACGGAGCGATCGTGTCGCTCCGGAGCCCGAGCGAAAAAATTCTAAGTCCCCGTTCGTGTCGCTCCGGAGCCCGAGCGAAAAAATTCTAAGTCCCCGTTCGTGTCGCTCCGGAACCGAATGTCGACGGAACGAAAGGACAACGGTAGATCCTTATTCCTGGTGCTCGTGGCTCTCTAAAAACCATACACTTGTTCTCCTCTGTCTCCTACCTGTGTCGAGATATCGAGAATCATGGAGCGTTCGTGTCGCTCCGGAACCGAAAGTCGTCGGTTCGAACGAGAACGTTAGATCCATATTCCTGATCGTTGAGGCACTCTAAAACTATTAGGGCTGTTTTGCTCTCTGATGCCCGTGGACCGAGAGAACGTAGAATAACGGAGCGATTGTGTCGCTCCGGAGACCCGAGCGAAAAAATTCTAAGTCCCCGTTCGTGTCGCTCCGGAGCCCGAGCGAAAAAATTCTAAGTCCCCGTTCGTGTCGCTCCGGAACCGAATTGTCGACGGAACGAAAGGACAACGGTAGATCCTTATTCCTGGTGCTCGTGTCTCTCTAAAACCATACACTTGTTCTCCTCTGTCTCCTACCTGTGTCGAGATAATCGAGAATCATGGAGCGTTCGTGTCGCTCCGGAACCGAAATTCGTCGGTTCGAAACGAGAACGTTAGATCCATATTCCTGATCGTTGAGGCACTCTAAACTATTAGGCTGTTTTGCTCTCTGATGCCCGTGGACCGAGAACGTAGAATAACGGAGCGATCGTGTCGCTCCGGAGCCCGAGCGAAAAATTCTAAGTCCCCGTTCGTGTCGCTCCGGAGCCCGAGCGAAAAAATTCTAAGTCCCCGTTCGTGTCGCTCCGGAACCGAATGTCCGACGGAACGAAAGGACAACGGTGATCCTTATTCCTGGTGCTCGTGGCTCTCTAAAACCATACACTTGTTCTCCTCTGTCTCTTACCTGTGTCGAGATAATCGAGAATCATGGAGCGTTCGTGTCGCTCCGGAACCGAAAGTCGTCGGGTTTTCGAAACGAGAACGTTAGATCCATATTCCTGATCGTTGAGGCACTCTAAAACTATTAGGCTGTTTTGCTCTCTGATGCCCGTGGACGAGAGAACGTAGAATAACGGAGCGATCGTGTCGCTCCGGAGCCCCGAGCGAAAAAATTCTAAGTCCCCGTTCGTGTCGCTCCGGAGCCCGAGCGAAAAAATTCTAAGTCCCCGTTCGTGTCGCTCCGGAACCGAATGTCGACGGAACGAAAGGACAACGGTAGATCGCTTATTCCTGGTGCTCGTGGCTCTCTAAAACCATACACTTGTTCTCCTCTGTCTCCTACCTGTGTCGAGATAATCGAGAATCATGGAGCGTTCGTGTCGCTCCGAACCGAAAGTCGTCGGTTCGAAACGAGAACGTTAGATCCATATTCCTGATCGTTGAGGCACTCTAAAACTATTAGGCTGTTTTGCTCTCTGATGCCCGTGGACCGAGAGAACGTAGAATAACGGAGCGATCGTGTCGCTCCGGAGCCCGAGCGAAAAAATTCTAAGTCCCGTTCGTGTCGCTCCGGAGCCCGAGCGAAAAAATTCTAAGTCCCCGTTCGTGTCGCTCCGGAACCGAATGTCGACGGAACGAAAGGACAACGGTAGATCCTTATTCCTGGTGCTCGTCGGCTCTCTAAAACCATACACTTGTTCTCCTCTGTCTCTTACCTGTGTCGAGATAATCGAGAATCATGGAGCGTTCGTGTCGCTCCGGAACCGAAAGTCGTCGGTTCGAAACGAGAACGTTAGATCCATATTCCTGATCGTTGAGGCACTCTAAAACTATTAGGCTGTTTTGCTCTCTGATGCCCGTGGACCGAGAGAACGCAGAATAACGGAGCGATCGTGTCGCTCCGGAGCCCGAGCGAAAAAATTCTAAGTCCCCCGTCGTGTCGCTCCGGAGCCCGAGCGAAAAAATCTAAGTCCCCGTCGTGTCGCTCCGGAACCGAATGTCGACGGAACGAAAGGACAACGGTAGATCCTTATTCCTGGTGCTCGTGGCTCTCTAAAGCACATACACTTGTTCTCCTCTGTCTCTTACTGTGTCGAGATAATCGAGAATCATGGAGCGTTCGTGTCGCCCCGGAACCGAAAGTCGTCGGTTCGAAACGAGAACGTTAGATCCATATCCTGATCGTTGAGGCACTCTAAAACTATTAGGCTGTTTGCTCTCTGATGCCCGTGGACCGAGAGAACGTAGAATAACGGAGCGATTGTGTCGCTCCGGAGCCCGAGCGAAAAAATTCTAAGTCCCCGTTCGTGTCGCTCCGGAGCCCGAGCGAAAAAATTCTAAGTCCCCGTTCGTGGTCGCTCCGGAACCGAATGTCGACGGAACGAAAGGACAACGGTAGATCCTTATTCCTGGTGCTCGTGGCTCTCTAAAACCATACACTTGTTCTCCTCTGTCTCTTACCTGTGTCGAGATAATCGAGAATCATGGAGCGTTCGTGTCGCTCCGGAACCGAAAGTCGTCGGTTCGAAACGAGAACGTTAGATCCATATTCCTGATCGTTGAGGCACTCTAAGACTATCTAGGCTGTTTTGCTCTCTGATGCCCGTGGACCGAGAGAACGTAGAATACGAGCGATCGTGTCGCTCCGGAGTTCGAGCGAAAAAATTCTAAGTCTCCGTTCGTGTCGCTCCGGAGCCCGAGCGAAAAAATTCTAAGTCCCCGTTCGTGTCGCTCCGGAACCGAGTGTCGACGGAACGAAGGGACAACGGTAGATCCTTATTCATGGTGCTCGTGGCTGTCTAAAACCATACACTTGTTCTCCTCTGTCTCTTACCTGTGTCGAGATAATCGAGAATCATGGAGCGTTCGTGTCGCTCCGGAACCGAAAGTCGTCGGTTCGAAACGAGAACGTTAGATCCATATTCCTGATCGTTGAGGCACTCTAAAACTATTAGGCTGTTTTGCTCTCTGATGCCCGTGGACCGAGAGAACGTAGAATAACGGAGCGATCGTGTCGCTCCGGAGCCCGAGCGAAAAAATTCTAAGTCCCCGTTCGTGTCGCTCCGGAACCGAATGTCGACGGAACGAAAGGACAACGGTAGATCCTTATTCCTGGTGCTCGTGGCTCTCTAAAACCATACACTTGTTCTCCTCTGTCTCTTACCTGTGTCGAGATAATCGAGAATCATGGAGCGTTCGTGTCGCTCCGGAACCGAAAGTCGTCGGTTCGAAACGAAAACGTTAGATCCATATTCCTGATCGTTGAGGCACTCTAAAACTAATAGGCTGTTTTGCTCTCTGATGCCCGTGGACCGAGAGAACGTAGAATAACGGAGCGATCGTGTCGCTCCGGAGCCCGAGCGAAAAAATTCTAAGTCCCCGTTCGTGTCGCTCCGGAGCCCGAGCGAAAAAATTCTAAGTCCCCGTTCGTGTCGCTCCGGAACCGAATGTCGACGGACCGAAAGGACAACGGTAGATCCTTATTCCTGGTGCTCGTGGCTCTCTAAAACCATACACTTGTTCTCCTCTGTCTCCTACCTGTGTCGAGATAATCGAGAATCATGGAGCGTTCGTGTCGCCCCGGAACCGAAAGTCGTCGGTTCGAAACGAGAACGTTAGATCCATATTCCTGATCGTTGAGGCACTCTAAAACTATTAGGCTGTTTTGCTCTCTGATGCCCGTGGACCGAGAGAACGTAGAATAACGGAGCGATTGTGTCGCTCCGGAGCCCGAGCGAAAAAATTCTAAGTCCCCGTTCGTGTCGCTCCGGAGCCCGAGCGAAAAAATTCTAAGTCCCCGTTCGTGTCGCTCCGGAACCGAATGTCGACGGAACGAAAGGACAACGGTAGATCCTTATTCCTGGTGCTCGTGGCTCTCTAAAACCATACACTTGTTCTCCTCTGTCTCTTACCTGTGTCGAGATAATCGAGAATCATGGAGCGTTCGTGTCGCTCCGGAACCGAAAGTCGTCGGTTCGAAACGAGAACGTTAGATCCATATTCCTGATCGTTGAGGCACTCTAAAACTATTAGGCTGTTTTGCTCTCTGATGCCCGTGGACCGAGAGAACGTAGAATAACGGAGCGATCGTGTCGCTCCGGAGCCCGAGCGAAAAAATTCTAAGTCCCCGTTCGTGTCGCTCCGGAGCCCGAGCGAAAAAATTCTAAGTCCCCGTTCGTGTCGCTCCGGAACCGAATGTCGACGGAACGAAAGGACAACGGTAGATCCTTATTCCTGGTGCTCGTGGCTCTCTAAAACCATACACTTGTTCTCCTCTGTCTCTTACCTGTGTCGAGATAATCGAGAATCATGGAGCGTTCGTGTCGCTCCGGAACCGAAAGTCGTCGGTTCGAAACGAGAACGTTAGATCCATATTCCTGATCGTTGAGGCACTCTAAAACTATTAGGCTGTTTTGCTCTCTGATGCCCGTGGACCGAGAGAACGTAGAATAACGGAGCGATCGTGTCGCTCCGGAGCCCGAGCGAAAAAATTCTAAGTCCCCGTTCGTGTCGCTCCGGAGCCCGAGCGAAAAAATTCTAAGTCCCCGTTCGTGTCGCTCCGGAACCGAATGTCGACGGAACGGAAGGACAACGGTAGATCCTTATTCCTGGTGCTCGTTGCTCTCTAAAACCATACACTTGTTCTCCTCTGTCTCCTACCTGTGTCGAGATAATCGAGAATCATGGAGCGTTCGTGTCGCCCCGGAACCGAAAGTCGTCGGTTCGAAACGAGAACGTTAGATCCATATTCCTGATCGTTGAGGCACTCTAAAACTATTAGGCTGTTTTGCTCTCTGACGCCCGTGGACCGAGAGAACGTAGAATAACGGAGCGATTGTGTCGCTCCGGAGCCCGAGCGAAAAAATTCTAAGTCCCCGTTCGTGTCGCTCCGGAGCCCGAGCGAAAAAATTCTAAGTCCCCGTTCGTGTCGCTCCGGAACCGAATGTCGACGGAACGAAAGGACAACGGTAGATCCTTATTCCTGGTGCTCGTGGCTCTCTAAAACCATACACTTGTTCTCCTCTGTCTCCTACCTGTGTCGAGATAATCGAGAATCATGGAGCGTTCGTGTCGCCCCGGAACCGAAAGTCGTCGGTTCGAAACGAGAACGTTAGATCCATATTCCTGATCGTTGAGGCACTCTAAAACTATTAGGCTGTTTTGCTCTCTGATGCCCGTGGACCGAGAGAACGTAGAATAACGGAGCGATTGTGTCGCTCCGGAGCCCGAGCGAAAAAATTCTAAGTCCCCGTTCGTGTCGCTCCGGAGCCCGAGCGAAAAAATTCTAAGTCCCCGTTCGTGTCGCTCCGGAACCGAATGTCGACGGAACGAAAGGACAACGGTAGAGCCTTATTCCTGGTGCTCGTGGCTCTCTAAAACCATACACTTGTTCTCCTCTGTCTCTTACCTGTGCGAGATAATCGAGAATCATGGAGCGTTCGTGTCGCTCCGGAACCGAAAGTCGTCGGTTCGAAACGAGAAACGTTAGATCCATATTCCTGATCGTTGAGGCACTCTAAGACTATTAGGGCTGTTTTGGCTCTCTGATGCCCGTGGACCGAGAGAACGTAGAATATCGGAGCGATCGTGTCGCTCCGGAGTTCGAGCGAAAAAATTCTAAGTCTCCGTTCGTGTCGCTCCGGAGCCCGAGCGAAAAAATTCTAAGTCCCCGTTCGTGTCGCTCCGGAACCGAGTGTCGACGGAACGAAGGGACAACGGTAGATCCTTATTCATGGTGCTCGTGGCTGTCTAAAACCATACACTTGTTCTCCTCTGTCTCTTACCTGTGTCGAGATAATCGAGAATCATGGAGCGTTCGTGTCGCTCCGGAACCGAAAGTCGTCGGTTCGAAACGAGAACGTTAGATCCATATTCCTGATCGTTGAGGCACTCTAAAACTATTAGGCTGTTTTGCTCTCTGATGCCCGTGGACCGGGAGAACGTAGAATAACGGAGCGATCGTGTCGCTCCGGAGCCCGAGCGAAAAAATTCTAAGTCCCCGTTCGTGTCGCTCCGGAACCGAATGTCGACGGAACGAAAGGGACAACGGTAGATCCTTATTCCTGGTGCTCGTGGCTCTCTAAAACCATACACTTGTTCTCCTCTGTCTCTTACCTGTGTCGAGATAATCGAGAATCATGGAGCGTTCGTGTCGCTCCGGAACCGAAAGTCGTCGGTTCGAACGAAAACGTTAGATCCATATTCCTGATCGTTGAGGCACTCTAAAACTATTAGGCTGTTTTGCTCTCTGATGCCCGTGGACCGAGAGAACGTAGAATAACGGAGCGATCGTGTCGCTCCGGAGCCCGAGCGAAAAATTCTAAGTCCCGTTCGTGTCGCTCCGGAGCCCGAGCGAAAAATTCTAAGTCCCCGTTCGTGTCGCTCCGGAACCGAATGTCGACGGACCGAAAGGACAACGGTAGATCCTTATTCCTGGGCTCGTGGCTCTCTAAAACCATACACTTGTTCTCCTCTGTCTCCTACCTGTGTCGAGATAATCGAGAATCATGGAGCGTTCGTGTCGCCCCGGAACCGAAAGTCGTCGGTTCGAAACGAGAACGTTAGATCCATATTCCTGATCGTTGAGGCACTCTAAAACTATTAGGCTGTTTTGCTCTCTGATGCCCGTGGACCGAGAGAACGTAGAATAACGGAGCGATTGTGTGTCGCTCCGGAGCCCGAGCGAAAAAATTCTAAGTCCCCGTTCGTGTCGCTCCGGAGCCCGAGCGAAAAATTCTAAGTCCCCGTTCGTGTCGCTCCGGAACCGAATGTCGACGGAACGAAAGGACAACGGTAGATCCTTATTCCTGGTGCTCGTTGCTCTCTAAACCATACACTTGTTCTCCTCAGTCTCTTACCTGTGTCGAGATAATCGAGAATCATGGAGCGTTCGTGTCGCTCCGGAACCGAAAGTCGTCGGTTCGAAACGAGAACGTTAGATCCATATTCCTGATCGTTGAGGCACTCTAAAACTATTAGGCTGTTTTGCTCTCTGATGCCCGTGGACCGAGAGAACGTAGAATAACGGAGCGATCGTGTCGCTCCGGAGCCCGAGCGAAAAAATTCTAAGTCCCCGTTCGTGTCGCTCCGGAGCCCGAGCGAAAAAATTCTAAGTCCCCGTTCGTGTCGCTCCGGAACCGAATGTCGACGGAACGAAAGGACAACGGTAGATCCTTATTCCTGGTGCTCGTGGCTCTCTAAAACCATACACTTGTTCTCCTCTGTCTCTTACCTGTGTCGAGATAATCGAGAATCATGGAGGGTTCGTGTCGCTCCGGAACCGAAAGTCGTCGGTTCGAAACGAGAACGTTAGATCCATATTCCTGATCGTTGAGGCACTCTAAAACTATTAGGCTGTTTTGCTCTCTGATGCCCGTGGACCGAGAGAACGTAGAATAACGGAGCGATTGTGTCGCTCCGGAGCCCGAGCGAAAAAATTCTAAGTCCCCGTTCGTGTCGCTCCGGAGCCCGAGCGAAAAAATTCTAAGTCCCCGTTCGTGTCGCTCCGGAACCGAATGTCGACGGAACGAAAGGACAACGGTAGATCCTTATTCCTGGTGCTCGTGGCTCTCTAAAACCATACACTTGTTCTCCTCTGTCTCTTACCTGTGTCGAGATAATCGAGAATCATGGAGCGTTCGTGTCGCTCCGGAACCGAAAGTCGTCGGTTCGAAACGAGAACGTTAGATCCATATTCCTGATCGTTGAGGCACTCTAAGACTATTAGGCTGTTTTGCTCTCTGATGCCCGTGGACCGAGAGAACGTAGAATATCGGAGCGATCGTGTCGCTCCGGAGTTCGAGCGAAAAAATTCTAAGTCTCCGTTCGTGTCGCTCCGGAGCCCGAGCGAAAAAATTCTAAGTCCCCGTTCGTGTCGCTCCGGAACCGAGTGTCGACGGAACGAAGGGACAACGGTAGATCCTTATTCATGGTGCTCGTGGCTGTCTAAAACCATACACTTGTTCTCCTCTGTCTCTTACCTGTGTCGAGATAATCGAGAATCATGGAGCGTTCGTGTCGCTCCGGAACCGAAAGTCGTCGGTTCGAAACGAGAACGTTAGATCCATATTCCTGATCGTTGAGGCACTCTAAAACTATTAGGCTGTTTTGCTCTCTGATGCCCGTGGACCGAGAGAACGTAGAATAACGGAGCGATCGTGTCGCTCCGGAGCCCGAGCGAAAAAATTCTAAGTCCCCGTTCGTGTCGCTCCGGAACCGAATGTCGACGGAACGAAAGGACAACGGTAGATCCTTATTCCTGGTGCTCGTGGCTCTCTAAAACCATACACTTGTTCTCCTCTGTCTCTTACCTGTGTCGAGATAATCGAGAATCATGGAGCGTTCGTGTCGCTCCGGAACCGAAAGTCGTCGGTTCGAAACGAAAACGTTAGATCCATATTCCTGATCGTTGAGGCACTCTAAAACTAATAGGCTGTTTTGCTCTCTGATGCCCGTGGACCGAGAGAACGTAGAATAACGGAGCGATCGTGTCGCTCCGGAGCCCGAGCGAAAAAATTCTAAGTCCCCGTTCGTGTCGCTCCGGAACCGAATGTCGACGGACCGAAAGGACAACGGTAGATCCTTATTCCTGGTGCTCGTGGCTCTCTAAAACCATACACTTGTTCTCCTCTGTCTCCTACCTGTGTCGAGATAATCGAGAATCATGGAGCGTTCGTGTCGCCCCGGAACCGAAAGTCGTCGGTTCGAAACGAGAACGTTAGATCCATATTCCTGATCGTTGAGGCACTCTAAAACTATTAGGCTGTTTTGCTCTCTGATGCCCGTGGACCGAGAGAACGTAGAATAACGGAGCGATTGTGTCGCTCCGGAGCCCGAGCGAAAAAATTCTAAGTCCCCGTTCGTGTCGCTCCGGAGCCCGAGCGAAAAAATTCTAAGTCCCCGTTCGTGTCGCTCCGGAACCGAATGTCGACGGAACGAAAGGACAACGGTAGATCCTTATTCCTGGTGCTCGTGGCTCTCTAAAACCATACACTTGTTCTCCTCTGTCTCTTACCTGTGTCGAGATAATCGAGAATCATGGAGCGTTCGTGTCGCTCCGGAACCGAAAGTCGTCGTCGAAACGAGAACGTTAGATCCATATTCCTGATCGTTGAGGCACTCTAAAACTATTAGGCTGTTTTGCTCTCTGATGCCCGTGGACCGAGAGAACGTAGAATAACGGAGCGATCGTGTCGCTCCGGAGCCCGAGCGAAAAAATTCTAAGTCCCCGTTCGTGTCGCTCCGGAGCCCGAGCGAAAAAATTCTAAGTCCCCGTTCGTGTCGCTCCGGAACCGAATGTCGACGGAACGGAAGGACAACGGTAGATCCTTATTCCTGGTGCTCGTTGCTCTCTAAAACCATACACTTGTTCTCCTCTGTCTCCTACCTGTGTCGAGATAATCGAGAATCATGGAGCGTTCGTGTCGCCCCGGAACCGAAAGTCGTCGGTTCGAAACGAGAACGTTAGATCCATATTCCTGATCGTTGAGGCACTCTAAAACTATTAGGCTGTTTTGCTCTCTGACGCCCGTGGACCGAGAGAACGTAGAATAACGGAGCGATTGTGTCGCTCCGGAGCCCGAGCGAAAAAATTCTAAGTCCCCGTTCGTGTCGCTCCGGAGCCCGAGCGAAAAAATTCTAAGTCCCCGTTCGTGTCGCTCCGGAACCGAATGTCGACGGAACGAAAGGACAACGGTAGATCCTTATTCCTGGTGCTCGTGGCTCTCTAAAACCATACACTTGTTCTCCTCTGTCTCCTACCTGTGTCGAGATAATCGAGAATCATGGAGCGTTCGTGTCGCCCCGGAACCGAAAGTCGTCGGTTCGAAACGAGAACGTTAGATCCATATTCCTGATCGTTGAGGCACTCTAAAACTATTAGGCTGTTTTGCTCTCTGATGCCCGTGGACCGAGAGAACGTAGAATAACGGAGCGATTGTGTCGCTCCGGAGCCCGAGCGAAAAAATTCTAAGTCCCCGTTCGTGTCGCTCCGGAGCCCGAGCGAAAAAATTCTAAGTCCCCGTTCGTGTCGCTCCGGAACCGAATGTCGACGGAACGAAAGGACAACGGTAGATCCTTATTCCTGGTGCTCGTGGCTCTCTAAAACCATACACTTGTTCTCCTCTGTCTCTTACCTGTGTCGAGATAATCGAGAATCATGGAGCGTTCGTGTCGCTCCGGAACCGAAAGTCGTCGGTTCGAAACGAGAACGTTAGATCCATATTCCTGATCGTTGAGGCACTCTAAGACTATTAGGCTGTTTTGCTCTCTGATGCCCGTGGACCGAGAGAACGTAGAATATCGGAGCGATCGTGTCGCTCCGGAGTTCGAGCGAAAAAATTCTAAGTCTCCGTTCGTGTCGCTCCGGAGCCCGAGCGAAAAAATTCTAAGTCCCCGTTCGTGTCGCTCCGGAACCGAGTGTCGACGGAACGAAGGGACAACGGTAGATCCTTATTCATGGTGCTCGTGGCTGTCTAAAACCATACACTTGTTCTCCTCTGTCTCTTACCTGTGTCGAGATAATCGAGAATCATGGAGCGTTCGTGTCGCTCCGGAACCGAAAGTCGTCGGTTCGAAACGAGAACGTTAGATCCATATTCCTGATCGTTGAGGCACTCTAAAACTATTAGGCTGTTTTGCTCTCTGATGCCCGTGGACCGAGAGAACGTAGAATAACGGAGCGATCGTGTCGCTCCGGAGCCCGAGCGAAAAAATTCTAAGTCCCCGTTCGTGTCGCTCCGGAACCGAATGTCGACGGAACGAAAGGACAACGGTAGATCCTTATTCCTGGTGCTCGTGGCTCTCTAAAACCATACACTTGTTCTCCTCTGTCTCTTACCTGTGTCGAGATAATCGAGAATCATGGAGCGTTCGTGTCGCTCCGGAACCGAAAGTCGTCGGTTCGAAACGAAAACGTTAGATCCATATTCCTGATCGTTGAGGCACTCTAAAACTATTAGGCTGTTTTGCTCTCTGATGTCCGTGGACCGAGAGAACGTAGAATAACGGAGCGATCGTGTCGCTCCGGAGCCCGAGCGAAAAAATTCTAAGTCCCCGTTCGTGTCGCTCCGGAGCCCGAGCGAAAAAATTCTAAGTCCCCGTTCGTGTCGCTCCGGAACCGAATGTCGACGGACCGAAAGGACAACGGTAGATCCTTATTCCTGGTGCTCGTGGCTCTCTAAAACCATACACTTGTTCTCCTCTGTCTCCTACCTGTGTCGAGATAATCGAGAATCATGGAGCGTTCGTGTCGCCCCGGAACCGAAAGTCGTCGGTTCGAAACGAGAACGTTAGATCCATATTCCTGATCGTTGAGGCACTCTAAAACTATTAGGCTGTTTTGCTCTCTGATGCCCGTGGACCGAGAGAACGTAGAATAACGGAGCGATTGTGTCGCTCCGGAGCCCGAGCGAAAAAATTCTAAGTCCCCGTTCGTGTCGCTCCGGAGCCCGAGCGAAAAAATTCTAAGTCCCCGTTCGTGTCGCTCCGGAACCGAATGTCGACGGAACGAAAGGACAACGGTAGATCCTTATTCCTGGTGCTCGTGGCTCTCTAAAACCATACACTTGTTCTCCTCTGTCTCTTACCTGTGTCGAGATAATCGAGAATCATGGAGCGTTCGTGTCGCTCCGGAACCGAAAGTCGTCGGTTCGAAACGAGAACGTTAGATCCATATTCCTGATCGTTGATGCACTCTAAAACTATTAGGCTGTTTTGCTCTCTGATGCCCGTGGACCGAGAGAACGTAGAATAACGGAGCGATCGTGTCGCTCCGGAGCCCGAGCGAAAAAATTCTAAGTCCCCGTTCGTGTCGCTCCGGAGCCCGAGCGAAAAAATTCTAAGTCCCCGTTCGTGTCGCTCCGGAACCGAATGTCGACGGAACGAAAGGACAACGGTAGATCCTTATTCCTGGTGCTCGTGGCTCTCTAAAACCATACACTTGTTCTCCTCTGTCTCTTACCTGTGTCGAGATAATCGAGAATCATGGAGCGTTCGTGTCGCTCCGGAACCGAAAGTCGTCGGTTCGAAACGAGAACGTTAGATCCATATTCCTGATCGTTGAGGCACTCTAAAACTATTAGGCTGTTTTGCTCTCTGATGCCCGTGGACCGAGAGAACGTAGAATAACGGAGCGATCGTGTCGCTCCGGAGCCCGAGCGAAAAAATTCTAAGTCCCCGTTCGTGTCGCTCCGGAGCCCGAGCGAAAAAATTCTAAGTCCCCGTTCGTGTCGCTCCGGAACCGAATGTCGACGGAACGAAAGGACAACGGTAGATCCTTATTCCTGGTGCTCGTGGCTCTCTAAAACCATACACTTGTTCTCCTCTGTCTCTTACCTGTGTCGAGATAATCGAGAATCATGGAGGGTTCGTGTCGCTCCGGAACCGAAAGTCGTCGGTTCGAAACGAGAACGTTAGATCCATATTCCTGATCGTTGAGGCACTCTAAATCTATTAGGCTGTTTTGCTCTCTGATGCCCGTGGACCGAGAGAACGCAGAATAACGGAGCGATCGTGTCGCTCCGGAGCCCGAGCGAAAAAATTCTAAGTCCCCGTTCGTGTCGCTCCGGAGCCCGAGCGAAAAAATTCTAAGTCCCCGTTCGTGTCGCTCCGGAACCGAATGTCGACGGAACGAAAGGACAACGGTAGATCCTTATTCCTGGTGCTCGTGGCTCTCTAAAACCATACACTTGTTCTCCTCTGTCTCTTACCTGTGTCGAGATAATCGAGAATCATGGAGCGTTCGTGTCGCTCCGGAACCGAAAGTCGTCGGTTCGAAACGAGAACGTTAGATCCATATTCCTGATCGTTGAGGCACTCTAAAACTATTAGGCTGTTTTGCTCTCTGATGCCCGTGGACCGAGAGAACGCAGAATAACGGAGCGATCGTGTCGCTCCGGAGCCCGAGCGAAAAAATTCTAAGTCCCCGTTCGTGTCGCTCCGGAGCCCGAGCGAAAAAATTCTAAGTCCCCGTTCGTGTCGCTCCGGAACCGAATGTCGACGGAACGAAAGGACAACGGTAGATCCTTATTCCTGGTGCTCGTGGCTCTCTAAAGCCATACACTTGTTCTCCTCTGTCTCTTACCTGTGTCGAGATAATCGAGAATCATGGAGCGTTCGTGTCGCTCCGGAACCGAAAGTCGTCGGTTCGAAACGAGAACGTTAGATCCATATTCCTGATCGTTGAGGCACTCTAAAACTATTAGGCTGTTTTGCTCTCTGATGCCCGTGGACCGAGAGAACGTAGAATAACGGAGCGATCGTGTCGCTCCGGAGACCGAGCGAAAAAATTCTAAGTCCCCGTTCGTGTCGCTCCGGAGCCCGAGCGAAAAAATTCTAAGTCCCCGTTCGTGTCGCTCCGGAACCGAATGTCGACGGAACGAAAGGACAACGGTAGATCCATATTCCTGGTGCTCGTGGCTCTCTAAAACCATACACTTGTTCTCCTCTGTCTCCTACCTGTGTCGAGATAATCGAGAATCATGGAGCGTTCGTGTCGCCCCGGAACCGAAAGTCGTCGGTTCGAAACGAGAACGTTAGATCCATATTCCTGATCGTTGAGGCACTCTAAAACTATTAGGCTGTTTTGCTCTCTGATGCCCGTGGACCGAGAGAACGTAGAATAACGGAGCGATTGTGTCGCTCCGGAGCCCGAGCGAAAAAATTCTAAGTCCCCGTTCGTGTCGCTCCGGAGCCCGAGCGAAAAAATTCTAAGTCCCCGTTCGTGTCGCTCCGGAACCGAATGTCGACGGAACGAAAGGACAACGGTAGATCCTTATTCCTGGTGCTCGTGGCTCTCTAAAACCATACACTTGTTGTCCTCTGTCTCTTACCTGTGTCGAGATAATCGAAAATCATGGAGCGTTCGTGTCGCTCCGGAACCGAAAGTCGTAGGTTCGAAACGAGAACGTTAGATCCTTATTCCTGATCGTTGAGGCACTCTAAAAGTATTAGGCTGTTTTGCTCTCTGATGCCGTGGACCGAGAGAACGTAGAATATCGGAGCGATCGTGTCGCTCCGGAGTTCGAGCGAAAAAATTCTAAGTCTCCGTTCGTGTCGCTCCGGAGCCCGAGCGAAAAAATTCTAAGTCCCCGTTCGTGTCGCTCCAGAATCGAGTGTCGACGGAACGAAGGGACAACGGTAGATCCTTATTCATGGTGCTCGTGGCTGTCTAAAACCATACACTTGTTCTCCTCTGTCTCTTACCTGTGTCGAGATAATCGAGAATCATGGAGCGTTCGTGTCGCTCCGGAACCGAAAGTCGTCGGTTCGAAACGAGAACGTTAGATCCATATTCCTGATCGTTGAGGCACTCTAAAGCTATTAGGCTGTTTTGCTCTCTGATGCCCGTGGACCGAGAGAACGTAGAATAACGGAGCGATCGTGTCGCTCCGGAGCCCGAGCGAAAAAATTCTAAGTCACCGTTCGTGTCGCTCCGGAACCGAATGTCGACGGAACGAAAGGACAACGGTAGATCCTTATTCCTGATGCTCGTGGCTCTCTAAAACCATACACTTGTTCTCCTCTGTCTCTTACCTGTGTCGAGATAATCGAGAATCATGGAGCGTTCGTGTCGCTCCGGAACCGAAAGTCGTCGGTTCGAAACGAGAACGTTAGATCCATATTCCTGATCGTTGAGGCACTCTAAAACTATTAGGCTGTTTTGCTCTCTGATGCCCGTGGACCGAGAGAACGCAGAATAACGGAGCGATCGTGTCGCTCCGGAGCCCGAGCGAAAAAATTCTAAGTCCCCGTTCGTGTCGCTCCGGAGCCCGAGCGAAAAAATTCTAAGTCCCCGTTCGTGTCGCTCCGGAACCGAATGTCGACGGAACGAAAGGACAACGGTAGATCCTTATTCCTGGTGCTCGTGGCTCTCTAAAACCATACACTTGTTCTCCTCTGTCTCTTACCTGTGTCGAGATAATCGAGAATCATGGAGCGTTCGTGTCGCCCCGGAACCGAAAGTCGTCGGTTCGAAACGAGAACGTTAGATCCATATTCCTGATCGTTGAGGCACTCTAAAACTATTAGGCTGTTTTGCTCTCTGATGCCCGTGGACCGAGAGAACGTAGAATAACGGAGCGATTGTGTCGCTCCGGAGCCCGAGCGAAAAAATTCTAAGTCCCCGTTCGTGTCGCTCCGGAGCCCGAGCGAAAAAATTCTAAGTCCCCGTTCGTGTCGCTCCGGAACCGAATGTCGACGGAACGAAAGGACAACGGTAGATCCTTATTCCTGGTGCTCGTGGCTCTCTAAAACCATACACTTGTTCTCCTCTGTCTCTTACCTGTGTCGAGATAATCGAGAATCATGGAGCGTTCGTGTCGCTCCGGAACCGAAAGTCGTCGGTTCGAAACGAGAACGTTAGATCCATATTCCTGATCGTTGAGGCACTCTAAGACTATTAGGCTGTTTTGCTCTCTGATGCCCGTGGACCGAGAGAACGTAGAATATCGGAGCGATCGTGTCGCTCCGGAGTTCGAGCGAAAAAATTCTAAGTCTCCGTTCGTGTCGCTCCGGAGCCCGAGCGAAAAAATTCTAAGTCCCCGTTCGTGTCGCTCCGGAACCGAGTGTCGACGGAACGAAGGGACAACGGTAGATCCTTATTCATGGTGCTCGTGGCTGTCTAAAACCATACACTTGTTCTCCTCTGTCTCTTACCTGTGTCGAGATAATCGAGAATCATGGAGCGTTCGTGTCGCTCCGGAACCGAAAGTCGTCGGTTCGAAACGAGAACGTTAGATCCATATTCCTGATCGTTGAGGCACTCTAAAACTATTAGGCTGTTTTGCTCTCTGATGCCCGTGGACCGAGAGAACGTAGAATAACGGAGCGATCGTGTCGCTCCGGAGCCCGAGCGAAAAAATTCTAAGTCCCCGTTCGTGTCGCTCCGGAACCGAATGTCGACGGAACGAAAGGACAACGGTAGATCCTTATTCCTGGTGCTCGTGGCTCTCTAAAACCATACACTTGTTCTCCTCTGTCTCTTACCTGTGTCGAGATAATCGAGAATCATGGAGCGTTCGTGTCGCTCCGGAACCGAAAGTCGTCGGTTCGAAACGAAAACGTTAGATCCATATTCCTGATCGTTGAGGCACTCTAAAACTATTAGGCTGTTTTGCTCTCTGATGCCCGTGGACCGAGAGAACGTAGAATAACGGAGCGATCGTGTCGCTCCGGAGCCCGAGCGAAAAAATTCTAAGTCCCCGTTCGTGTCGCTCCGGAGCCCGAGCGAAAAAATTCTAAGTCCCCGTTCGTGTCGCTCCGGAACCGAATGTCGACGGACCGAAAGGACAACGGTAGATCCTTATTCCTGGTGCTCGTGGCTCTCTAAAACCATACACTTGTTCTCCTCTGTCTCCTACCTGTGTCGAGATAATCGAGAATCATGGAGCGTTCGTGTCGCCCCGGAACCGAAAGTCGTCGGTTCGAAACGAGAACGTTAGATCCATATTCCTGATCGTTGAGGCACTCTAAAACTATTAGGCTGTTTTGCTCTCTGATGCCCGTGGACCGAGAGAACGTAGAATAACGGAGCGATCGTGTCGCTCCGGAGACCGAGCGAAAAAATTCTAAGTCCCCGTTCGTGTCGCTCCGGAGCCCGAGCGAAAAAATTCTAAGTCCCCGTTCGTGTCGCTCCGGAACCGAATGTCGACGGAACGAAAGGACAACGGTAGATCCTTATTCCTGGTGCTCGTGGCTCTCTAAAACCATACACTTGTTCTCCTCTGTCTCCTACCTGTGTCGAGATAATCGAGAATCATGGAGCGTTCGTGTCGCCCCGGAACCGAAAGTCGTCGGTTCGAAACGAGAACGTTAGATCCATATTCCTGATCGTTGAGGCACTCTAAAACTATTAGGCTGTTTTGCTCTCTGATGCCCGTGGACCGAGAGAACGTAGAATAACGGAGCGATTGTGTCGCTCCGGAGCCCGAGCGAAAAAATTCTAAGTCCCCGTTCGTGTCGCTCCGGAGCCCGAGCGAAAAAATTCTAAGTCCCCGTTCGTGTCGCTCCGGAACCGAATGTCGACGGAACGAAAGGACAACGGTAGATCCTTATTCCTGGTGCTCGTGGCTCTCTAAAACCATACACTTGTTGTCCTCTGTCTCTTACCTGTGTCGAGATAATCGAAAATCATGGAGCGTTCGTGTCGCTCCGGAACCGAAAGTCGTAGGTTCGAAACGAGAACGTTAGATCCTTATTCCTGATCGTTGAGGCACTCTAAAAGTATTAGGCTGTTTTGCTCTCTGATGCCGTGGACCGAGAGAACGTAGAATATCGGAGCGATCGTGTCGCTCCGGAGTTCGAGCGAAAAAATTCTAAGTCTCCGTTCGTGTCGCTCCGGAGCCCGAGCGAAAAAATTCTAAGTCCCCGTTCGTGTCGCTCCAGAATCGAGTGTCGACGGAACGAAGGGACAACGGTAGATCCTTATTCATGGTGCTCGTGGCTGTCTAAAACCATACACTTGTTCTCCTCTGTCTCTTACCTGTGTCGAGATAATCGAGAATCATGGAGCGTTCGTGTCGCTCCGGAACCGAAAGTCGTCGGTTCGAAACGAGAACGTTAGATCCATATTCCTGATCGTTGAGGCACTCTAAAACTATTAGGCTGTTTTGCTCTCTGATGCCCGTGGACCGAGAGAACGTAGAATAACGGAGCGATCGTGTCGCTCCGCAGCCCGAGCGAAAAAATTCTAAGTCCCCGTTCGTGTCGCTCCGGAGCCCGAGCGAAAAAATTCTAAGTCCCCGTTCGTGTCGCTCCGGAACCGAATGTCGACGGAACGAAAGGACAACGGTAGATCCTTATTCCTGGTGCTCGTGGCTCTCTAAAGCCATACACTTGTTCTCCTCTGTCTCTTACCTGTGTCGAGATAATCGAGAATCATGGAGCGTTCGTGTCGCTCCGGAACCGAAAGTCGTCGGTTCGAAACAAGAACGTTAGATCCATATTCCTGATCGTTGAGGCACTCTAAAGCTATTAGGCTGTTTTGCTCTCTGATGCCCGTGGACCGAGAGAACGTAGAATAACGGAGCGATCGTGTCGCTCCGGAGCCCGAGCGAAAAAATTCTAAGTCACCGTTCGTGTCGCTCCGGAACCGAATGTCGACGGAACGAAAGGACAACGGTAGATCCTTATTCCTGATGCTCGTGGCTCTCTAAAACCATACACTTGTTCTCCTCTGTCTCTTACCTGTGTCGAGATAATCGAGAATCATGGAGCGTTCGTGTCGCTCCGGAACCGAAAGTCGTCGGTTCGAAACGAGAACGTTAGATCCATATTCCTGATCGTTGAGGCACTCTAAAACTATTAGGCTGTTTTGCTCTCTGATGCCCGTGGACCGAGAGAACGCAGAATAACGGAGCGATCGTGTCGCTCCGGAGCCCGAGCGAAAAAATTCTAAGTCCCCGTTCGTGTCGCTCCGGAGCCCGAGCGAAAAAATTCTAAGTCCCCGTTCGTGTCGCTCCGGAACCGAATGTCGACGGAACGAAAGGACAACGGTAGATCCTTATTCCTGGTGCTCGTGGCTCTCTAAAACCATACACTTGTTCTCCTCTGTCTCTTACCTGTGTCGAGATAATCGAGAATCATGGAGCGTTCGTGTCGCCCCGGAACCGAAAGTCGTCGGTTCGAAACGAGAACGTTAGATCCATATTCCTGATCGTTGAGGCACTCTAAAACTATTAGGCTGTTTTGCTCTCTGATGCCCGTGGACCGAGAGAACGTAGAATAACGGAGCGATTGTGTCGCTCCGGAGCCCGAGCGAAAAAATTCTAAGTCCCCGTTCGTGTCGCTCCGGAGCCCGAGCGAAAAAATTCTAAGTCCCCGTTCGTGTCGCTCCGGAACCGAATGTCGACGGAACGAAAGGACAACGGTAGATCCTTATTCCTGGTGCTCGTGGCTCTCTAAAACCATACACTTGTTGTCCTCTGTCTCTTACCTGTGTCGAGATAATCGAAAATCATGGAGCGTTCGTGTCGCTCCGGAACCGAAAGTCGTAGGTTCGAAACGAGAACGTTAGATCCTTATTCCTGATCGTTGAGGCACTCTAAAAGTATTAGGCTGTTTTGCTCTCTGATGCCGTGGACCGAGAGAACGTAGAATATCGGAGCGATCGTGTCGCTCCGGAGTTCGAGCGAAAAAATTCTAAGTCTCCGTTCGTGTCGCTCCGGAGCCCGAGCGAAAAAATTCTAAGTCCCCGTTCGTGTCGCTCCAGAATCGAGTGTCGACGGAACGAAGGGACAACGGTAGATCCTTATTCATGGTGCTCGTGGCTGTCTAAAACCATACACTTGTTCTCCTCTGTCTCTTACCTGTGTCGAGATAATCGAGAATCATGGAGCGTTCGTGTCGCTCCGGAACCGAAAGTCGTCGGTTCGAAACGAGAACGTTAGATCCATATTCCTGATCGTTGAGGCACTCTAAAACTATTAGGCTGTTTTGCTCTCTGATGCCCGTGGACCGAGAGAACGTAGAATAACGGAGCGATCGTGTCGCTCCGCAGCCCGAGCGAAAAAATTCTAAGTCCCCGTTCGTGTCGCTCCGGAGCCCGAGCGAAAAAATTCTAAGTCCCCGTTCGTGTCGCTCCGGAACCGAATGTCGACGGAACGAAAGGACAACGGTAGATCCTTATTCCTGGTGCTCGTGGCTCTCTAAAGCCATACACTTGTTCTCCTCTGTCTCTTACCTGTGTCGAGATAATCGAGAATCATGGAGCGTTCGTGTCGCTCCGGAACCGAAAGTCGTCGGTTCGAAACAAGAACGTTAGATCCATATTCCTGATCGCTGAGGCACTCTAAAGCTATTAGGCTGTTTTGCTCTCTGATGCCCGTGGACCGAGAGAACGTAGAATAACGGAGCGATCGTGTCGCTCCGGAGCCCGAGCGAAAAAATTCTAAGTCACCGTTCGTGTCGCTCCGGAACCGAATGTCGACGGAACGAAAGGACAACGGTAGATCCTTATTCCTGATGCTCGTGGCTCTCTAAAACCATACACTTGTTCTCCTCTGTCTCTTACCTGTGTCGAGATAATCGAGAATCATGGAGCGTTCGTGTCGCTCCGGAACCGAAAGTCGTCGGTTCGAAACGAGAACGTTAGATCCATATTCCTGATCGTTGAGGCACTCTAAAACTATTAGGCTGTTTTGCTCTCTGATGCCCGTGGACCGAGAGAACGCAGAATAACGGAGCGATCGTGTCGCTCCGGAGCCCGAGCGAAAAAATTCTAAGTCCCCGTTCGTGTCGCTCCGGAGCCCGAGCGAAAAAATTCTAAGTCCCCGTTCGTGTCGCTCCGGAACCGAATGTCGACGGAACGAAAGGACAACGGTAGATCCTTATTCCTGGTGCTCGTGGCTCTCTAAAACCATACACTTGTTCTCCTCTGTCTCTTACCTGTGTCGAGATAATCGAGAATCATGGAGCGTTCGTGTCGCCCCGGAACCGAAAGTCGTCGGTTCGAAACGAGAACGTTAGATCCATATTCCTGATCGTTGAGGCACTCTAAAACTATTAGGCTGTTTTGCTCTCTGATGCCCGTGGACCGAGAGAACGTAGAATAACGGAGCGATTGTGTCGCTCCGGAGCCCGAGCGAAAAAATTCTAAGTCCCCGTTCGTGTCGCTCCGGAGCCCGAGCGAAAAAATTCTAAGTCCCCGTTCGTGTCGCTCCGGAACCGAATGTCGACGGAACGAAAGGACAACGGTAGATCCTTATTCCTGGTGCTCGTGGCTCTCTAAAACCATACACTTGTTCTCCTCTGTCTCTTACCTGTGTCGAGATAATCGAGAATCATGGAGCGTTCGTGTCGCTCCGGAACCGAAAGTCGTCGGTTCGAAACGAAAACGTTAGATCCATATTCCTGATCGTTGAGGCACTCTAAAACTATTAGGCTGTTTTGCTCTCTGATGCCCGTGGACCGAGAGAACGTAGAATAACGGAGCGATCGTGTCGCTCCGGAGCCCGAGCGAAAAAATTCTAAGTCCCCGTTCGTGTCGCTCCGGAGCCCGAGCGAAAAAATTCTAAGTCCCCGTTCGTGTCGCTCCGGAACCGAATGTCGACGGACCGAAAGGACAACGGTAGATCCTTATTCCTGGTGCTCGTGGCTCTCTAAAACCATACACTTGTTCTCCTCTGTCTCCTACCTGTGTCGAGATAATCGAGAATCATGGAGCGTTCGTGTCGCCCCGGAACCGAAAGTCGTCGGTTCGAAACGAGAACGTTAGATCCATATTCCTGATCGTTGAGGCACTCTAAAACTATTAGGCTGTTTTGCTCTCTGATGCCCGTGGACCGAGAGAACGTAGAATAACGGAGCGATTGTGTCGCTCCGGAGCCCGAGCGAAAAAATTCTAAGTCCCCGTTCGTGTCGCTCCGGAGCCCGAGCGAAAAAATTCTAAGTCCCCGTTCGTGTCGCTCCGGAACCGAATGTCGACGGAACGAAAGGACAACGGTAGATCCTTATTCCTGGTGCTCGTGGCTCTCTAAAACCATACACTTGTTCTCCTCTGTCTCTTACCTGTGTCGAGATAATCGAGAATCATGGAGCGTTCGTGTCGCTCCGGAACCGAAAGTCGTCGGTTCGAAACGAGAACGTTAGATCCATATTCCTGATCGTTGATGCACTCTAAAACTATTAGGCTGTTTTGCTCTCTGATGCCCGTGGACCGAGAGAACGTAGAATAACGGAGCGATCGTGTCGCTCCGGAGCCCGAGCGAAAAAATTCTAAGTCCCCGTTCGTGTCGCTCCGGAGCCCGAGCGAAAAAATTCTAAGTCCCCGTTCGTGTCGCTCCGGAACCGAATGTCGACGGAACGAAAGGACAACGGTAGATCCTTATTCCTGGTGCTCGTGGCTCTCTAAAACCATACACTTGTTCTCCTCTGTCTCTTACCTGTGTCGAGATAATCGAGAATCATGGAGCGTTCGTGTCGCTCCGGAACCGAAAGTCGTCGGTTCGAAACGAGAACGTTAGATCCATATTCCTGATCGTTGAGGCACTCTAAAACTATTAGGCTGTTTTGCTCTCTGATGCCCGTGGACCGAGAGAACGTAGAATAACGGAGCGATCGTGTCGCTCCGGAGCCCGAGCGAAAAAATTCTAAGTCCCCGTTCGTGTCGCTCCGGAGCCCGAGCGAAAAAATTCTAAGTCCCCGTTCGTGTCGCTCCGGAACCGAATGTCGACGGAACGAAAGGACAACGGTAGATCCTTATTCCTGGTGCTCGTGGCTCTCTAAAACCATACACTTGTTCTCCTCTGTCTCTTACCTGTGTCGAGATAATCGAGAATCATGGAGGGTTCGTGTCGCTCCGGAACCGAAAGTCGTCGGTTCGAAACGAGAACGTTAGATCCATATTCCTGATCGTTGAGGCACTCTAAAACTATTAGGCTGTTTTGCTCTCTGATGCCCGTGGACCGAGAGAACGCAGAATAACGGAGCGATCGTGTCGCTCCGGAGCCCGAGCGAAAAAATTCTAAGTCCCCGTTCGTGTCGCTCCGGAGCCCGAGCGAAAAAATTCTAAGTCCCCGTTCGTGTCGCTCCGGAACCGAATGTCGACGGAACGAAAGGACAACGGTAGATCCTTATTCCTGGTGCTCGTGGCTCTCTAAAACCATACACTTGTTCTCCTCTGTCTCTTACCTGTGTCGAGATAATCGAGAATCATGGAGCGTTCGTGTCGCTCCGGAACCGAAAGTCGTCGGTTCGAAACGAGAACGTTAGATCCATATTCCTGATCGTTGAGGCACTCTAAAACTATTAGGCTGTTTTGCTCTCTGATGCCCGTGGACCGAGAGAACGCAGAATAACGGAGCGATCGTGTCGCTCCGGAGCCCGAGCGAAAAAATTCTAAGTCCCCGTTCGTGTCGCTCCGGAGCCCGAGCGAAAAAATTCTAAGTCCCCGTTCGTGTCGCTCCGGAACCGAATGTCGACGGAACGAAAGGACAACGGTAGATCCTTATTCCTGGTGCTCGTGGCTCTCTAAAGCCATACACTTGTTCTCCTCTGTCTCTTACCTGTGTCGAGATAATCGAGAATCATGGAGCGTTCGTGTCGCTCCGGAACCGAAAGTCGTCGGTTCGAAACGAGAACGTTAGATCCATATTCCTGATCGTTGAGGCACTCTAAAACTATTAGGCTGTTTTGCTCTCTGATGCCCGTGGACCGAGAGAACGTAGAATAACGGAGCGATCGTGTCGCTCCGGAGACCGAGCGAAAAAATTCTAAGTCCCCGTTCGTGTCGCTCCGGAGCCCGAGCGAAAAAATTCTAAGTCCCCGTTCGTGTCGCTCCGGAACCGAATGTCGACGGAACGAAAGGACAACGGTAGATCCTTATTCCTGGTGCTCGTGGCTCTCTAAAACCATACACTTGTTCTCCTCTGTCTCCTACCTGTGTCGAGATAATCGAGAATCATGGAGCGTTCGTGTCGCCCCGGAACCGAAAGTCGTCGGTTCGAAACGAGAACGTTAGATCCATATTCCTGATCGTTGAGGCACTCTAAAACTATTAGGCTGTTTTGCTCTCTGATGCCCGTGGACCGAGAGAACGTAGAATAACGGAGCGATTGTGTCGCTCCGGAGCCCGAGCGAAAAAATTCTAAGTCCCCGTTCGTGTCGCTCCGGAGCCCGAGCGAAAAAATTCTAAGTCCCCGTTCGTGTCGCTCCGGAACCGAATGTCGACGGAACGAAAGGACAACGGTAGATCCTTATTCCTGGTGCTCGTGGCTCTCTAAAACCATACACTTGTTCTCCTCTGTCTCTTACCTGTGTCGAGATAATCGAGAATCATGGAGCGTTCGTGTCGCTCCGGAACCGAAAGTCGTCGGTTCGAAACGAGAACGTTAGATCCATATTCCTGATCGTTGAGGCACTCTAAAACTATTAGGCTGTTTTGCTCTCTGATGCCCGTGGACCGAGAGAACGTAGAATAACGGAGCGATCGTGTCGCTCCGGAGCCCGAGCGAAAAAATTCTAAGTCCCCGTTCGTGTCGCTCCGGAGCCCGAGCGAAAAAATTCTAAGTCCACGTTCGTGTCGCTCCGGAACCGAATGTCGACGGAACGAAAGGACAACGGTAGATCCTTATTCCTGGTGCTCGTGGCTCTCTAAAACCATACACTTGTTCTCCTCTGTCTCTTACCTGTGTCGAGATAATCGAGAATCATGGAGCGTTCGTGTCGCTCCGGAACCGAAAGTCGTCGGTTCGAAACGAGAACGTTAGATCCATATTCCTGATCGTTGAGGCACTCTAAAACTATTAGGCTGTTTTGCTCTCTGATGCCCGTGGACCGAGAGAACGTAGAATATCGGAGCGATCGTGTCGCTCCGGAGTACGAGCGAAAAAATTCTAAGTCCCCGTTCGTGTCGCTCCGGAACCGAATGTCGACGGAACGAAGGGACAACGGTAGATCCTTATTCCTGGTTCTCGTGGCTCTGTAAAACCATACACTTGTTGTCCTCTGTCCCTTACCTGTGTCGAGATAATCGAGAATCATGGAGCGTTCGTGTCGCTCCGGAACCGAAAGTCGTCGGTTCGAAACGAGAACGTTAGATCCTTATTCCTGATCGTTGAGGCACTCTAAAACTTTTAGGCTGTTTTGCTCTCTGATGCCCGTGGACCGAGAGAACGTAGAATGTCGGAGCGATCGTGTCGCTCCGGAGTTCGAGCGAGAAAATTCTAAGTCCCCGTTCGTGTCGCTCCGGAACCGAATGTCGACGGAACGAAGGGACAACGGTAGATCCTTATTCCTGGTGCTCGTGGCTCTATAAAACCATACACTTGTTGTCCTCTGTCTCTTACCTGTGTCGAGATAATCGAGAATCATGGAGCGTTCGTGTCGCTCCGGAACCGAAAGTCGTCGGTTCGAAACGAGAACGTTAGATCCTTATTCCTGATCGTTGAGGCACTCTAAAACTATTAGGCTGTTTTGCTCTCTGTTGCCCGTGGACCGAGAGAACGTAGAATATCGGAGCGATCGTGTCGCTCCGGAGTTCGAGCGAAAACATTCTAAGTCCCCGTTCGTGTCGCTCCGGAACCGAATGTCGACGGAACGAAGGGACAACGGTAGATCCTTATTCCTGGTTCTCGTGGCTCTGTAAAACCATACACTTGTTGTCCTCTGTCCCTTACCTGTGTCGAGATAATCGAGAATCATGGAGCGTTCGTGTCGCTCCGGAACCGAAAGTCGTCGGTTCGAAACGAGAACGTTAGATCCTTATTCCTGATCGTTGAGGCACTCTAAAACTTTTAGGCTGTTTTGCTCTCTGATGCCCGTGGACCGAGAGAACGTAGAATGTCGGAGCGATCGTGTCGCTCCGGAGTTCGAGCGAGAAAATTCTAAGTCCCCGTTCGTGTCGCTCCGGAACCGAATGTCGACGGAACGAAGGGACAACGGTAGATCCTTATTCCTGGTGCTCGTGGCTCTATAAAACCATACACTTGTTGTCCTCTGTCTCTTACCTGTGTCGAGATAATCGAGAATCATGGAGCGTTCGTGTCGCTCCGGAACCGAAAGTCGTCGGTTCGAAACGAGAACGTTAGATCCTTATTCCTGATCGTTGAGGCACTCTAAAACTATTAGGCTGTTTTGCTCTCTGTTGCCCGTGGACCGAGAGAACGTAGAATATCGGAGCGATCGTGTCGCTCCGGAGTTCGAGCGAAAACATTCTAAGTCCCCGTACGTGTCGCTCCGGAACCGAATGTCGACGGAACGAAGGGACAACGGTAGATCCTTATTCCTGGTGCTCGTGGCTCTCTAAAACCATACACTTGTTGTCCTCTGTCTCTTACCTGTGTCGAGATAATCGAGAATCATGGAGCGTTCGTGTCGCTCCGGAACCGAAAGTCGTCGGTTCGAAACGAGAACGTTAGATCCTTATTCCTGATCGTTGAGGCACTCTAAAACTATTAGGCTGTTTTGCTCTCTGATGCCCGTGGACCGAGAGAACGTAGAATATCGGAGCGATCGTGTCGCTCCGGAGTTCGAGCGAAAACATTCTAAGTCGCCGTTCGTGTCGCTCCGGAACCGAATGTCGACAGAACGAAGGGACAACGGTAGATCCTTATTCCTGGTTCTCGTGGCTCTGTAAAACCATACACTTGTTGTCCTCTGTCTCTTACCTGTGTCGAGATAATCGAGAATCATGGAGCGTTCGTGTCGCTCCGGAACCGAAAGTCGTCGGTTCGAAACGAGAACGTTAGATCCTTATTCCTGATCGTTGAGGCACTCTAAAAGTATTAGGCTGTTTTGCTCTCTGATGCCGTGGACCGAGAGAACGTAGAATATCGGAGCGATCGTGTCGCTCCGGAGTTCGAGCGAAAAAATTCTAAGTCTCCGTTCGTGTCGCCCCGGAGCCCGAGCGAAAAAATTCTAAGTCCCCGTTCGTGTCGCTCCGGAACCGAGTGTCGACGGAACGAAGGGACAACGGTAGATCCTTATTCATGGTGCTCGTGGCTGTCTAAAACCATACACTTGTTGTCCTCTGTCTCTTACCTGTGTCGAGATAATCGAGAATCATGGAGCGTTCGTGTCGCTCCGGAACCGAAAGTCGTCGGTTCGAAACGAGAACGTTAGATCCATATTCCTGATCGTTGAGGCACTCTAAAACTATTAGGCTGTTTTGCTCTCTGATGCCCGTGGACCGAGAGAACGTAGAATAACGGAGCGATCGTGTCGCTCCGGAGCCCGAGCGAAAAAATTCTAAGTCCCCGTTCGTGTCGCTCCGGAGCCCGAGCGAAAAAATTCTAAGTCCACGTTCGTGTCGCTCCGGAACCGAATGTCGACGGAACGAAAGGACAACGGTAGATCCTTATTCCTGGTGCTCGTGGCTCTCTAAAACCATACACTTGTTCTCCTCTGTCTCTTACCTGTGTCGAGATAATCGAGAATCATGGAGCGTTCGTGTCGCTCCGGAACCGAAAGTCGTCGGTTCGAAACGAGAACGTTAGATCCATATTCCTGATCGTTGAGGCACTCTAAAACTATTAGGCTGTTTTGCTCTCTGATGCCCGTGGACCGAGAGAACGTAGAATATCGGAGCGATCGTGTCGCTCCGGAGTACGAGCGAAAAAATTCTAAGTCCCCGTTCGTGTCGCTCCGGAACCGAATGTCGACGGAACGAAGGGACAACGGTAGATCCTTATTCCTGGTTCTCGTGGCTCTGTAAAACCATACACTTGTTGTCCTCTGTCCCTTACCTGTGTCGAGATAATCGAGAATCATGGAGCGTTCGTGTCGCTCCGGAACCGAAAGTCGTCGGTTCGAAACGAGAACGTTAGATCCTTATTCCTGATCGTTGAGGCACTCTAAAACTTTTAGGCTGTTTTGCTCTCTGATGCCCGTGGACCGAGAGAACGTAGAATGTCGGAGCGATCGTGTCGCTCCGGAGTTCGAGCGAGAAAATTCTAAGTCCCCGTTCGTGTCGCTCCGGAACCGAATGTCGACGGAACGAAGGGACAACGGTAGATCCTTATTCCTGGTGCTCGTGGCTCTATAAAACCATACACTTGTTGTCCTCTGTCTCTTACCTGTGTCGAGATAATCGAGAATCATGGAGCGTTCGTGTCGCTCCGGAACCGAAAGTCGTCGGTTCGAAACGAGAACGTTAGATCCTTATTCCTGATCGTTGAGGCACTCTAAAACTATTAGGCTGTTTTGCTCTCTGTTGCCCGTGGACCGAGAGAACGTAGAATATCGGAGCGATCGTGTCGCTCCGGAGTTCGAGCGAAAACATTCTAAGTCCCCGTTCGTGTCGCTCCGGAACCGAATGTCGACGGAACGAAGGGACAACGGTAGATCCTTATTCCTGGTTCTCGTGGCTCTGTAAAACCATACACTTGTTGTCCTCTGTCCCTTACCTGTGTCGAGATAATCGAGAATCATGGAGCGTTCGTGTCGCTCCGGAACCGAAAGTCGTCGGTTCGAAACGAGAACGTTAGATCCTTATTCCTGATCGTTGAGGCACTCTAAAACTTTTAGGCTGTTTTGCTCTCTGATGCCCGTGGACCGAGAGAACGTAGAATGTCGGAGCGATCGTGTCGCTCCGGAGTTCGAGCGAGAAAATTCTAAGTCCCCGTTCGTGTCGCTCCGGAACCGAATGTCGACGGAACGAAGGGACAACGGTAGATCCTTATTCCTGGTGCTCGTGGCTCTATAAAACCATACACTTGTTGTCCTCTGTCTCTTACCTGTGTCGAGATAATCGAGAATCATGGAGCGTTCGTGTCGCTCCGGAACCGAAAGTCGTCGGTTCGAAACGAGAACGTTAGATCCTTATTCCTGATCGTTGAGGCACTCTAAAACTATTAGGCTGTTTTGCTCTCTGTTGCCCGTGGACCGAGAGAACGTAGAATATCGGAGCGATCGTGTCGCTCCGGAGTTCGAGCGAAAACATTCTAAGTCCCCGTTCGTGTCGCTCCGGAACCGAATGTCGACGGAACGAAGGGACAACGGTAGATCCTTATTCCTGGTGCTCGTGGCTCTCTAAAACCATACACTTGTTGTCCTCTGTCTCTTACCTGTGTCGAGATAATCGAGAATCATGGAGCGTTCGTGTCGCTCCGGAACCGAAAGTCGTCGGTTCGAAACGAGAACGTTAGATCCTTATTCCTGATCGTTGAGGCACTCTAAAACTATTAGGCTGTTTTGCTCTCTGATGCCCGTGGACCGAGAGAACGTAGAATATCGGAGCGATCGTGTCGCTCCGGAGTTCGAGCGAAAACATTCTAAGTCGCCGTTCGTGTCGCTCCGGAACCGAATGTCGACAGAACGAAGGGACAACGGTAGATCCTTATTCCTGGTTCTCGTGGCTCTGTAAAACCATACACTTGTTGTCCTCTGTCTCTTACCTGGGTCGAGATAATCGAGAATCATGGAGCGTTCGTGTCGCTCCGGAACCGAAAGTCGTCGGTTCGAAACGAGAACGTTAGATCCTTATTCCTGATCGTTGAGGCACTCTAAAAGTATTAGGCTGTTTTGCTCTCTGATGCCGTGGACCGAGAGAACGTAGAATATCGGAGCGATCGTGTCGCTCCGGAGTTCGAGCGAAAAAATTCTAAGTCTCCGTTCGTGTCGCCCCGGAGCCCGAGCGAAAAAATTCTAAGTCCCCGTTCGTGTCGCTCCGGAACCGAGTGTCGACGGAACGAAGGGACAACGGTAGATCCTTATTCATGGTGCTCGTGGCTGTCTAAAACCATACACTTGTTGTCCTCTGTCTCTTACCTGTGTCGAGATAATCGAGAATCATGGAGCGTTCGTGTCGCTCCGGAACCGAAAGTCGTCGGTTCGAAACGAGAACGTTAGATCCATATTCCTGATCGTTGAGGCACTCTAAAACTATTAGGCTGTTTTGCTCTCTGATGCCCGTGGACCGAGAGAACGTAGAATAACGGAGCGATCGTGTCGCTCCGGAGCCCGAGCGAAAAAATTCTAAGTCCCCGTTCGTGTCGCTCCGGAGCCCGAGCGAAAAAATTCTAAGTCCACGTTCGTGTCGCTCCGGAACCGAATGTCGACGGAACGAAAGGACAACGGTAGATCCTTATTCCTGGTGCTCGTGGCTCTCTAAAACCATACACTTGTTCTCCTCTGTCTCTTACCTGTGTCGAGATAATCGAGAATCATGGAGCGTTCGTGTCGCTCCGGAACCGAAAGTCGTCGGTTCGAAACGAGAACGTTAGATCCATATTCCTGATCGTTGAGGCACTCTAAAACTATTAGGCTGTTTTGCTCTCTGATGCCCGTGGACCGAGAGAACGTAGAATATCGGAGCGATCGTGTCGCTCCGGAGTACGAGCGAAAAAATTCTAAGTCCCCGTTCGTGTCGCTCCGGAACCGAATGTCGACGGAACGAAGGGACAACGGTAGATCCTTATTCCTGGTTCTCGTGGCTCTGTAAAACCATACACTTGTTGTCCTCTGTCCCTTACCTGTGTCGAGATAATCGAGAATCATGGAGCGTTCGTGTCGCTCCGGAACCGAAAGTCGTCGGTTCGAAACGAGAACGTTAGATCCTTATTCCTGATCGTTGAGGCACTCTAAAACTTTTAGGCTGTTTTGCTCTCTGATGCCCGTGGACCGAGAGAACGTAGAATGTCGGAGCGATCGTGTCGCTCCGGAGTTCGAGCGAGAAAATTCTAAGTCCCCGTTCGTGTCGCTCCGGAACCGAATGTCGACGGAACGAAGGGACAACGGTAGATCCTTATTCCTGGTGCTCGTGGCTCTATAAAACCATACACTTGTTGTCCTCTGTCTCTTACCTGTGTCGAGATAATCGAGAATCATGGAGCGTTCGTGTCGCTCCGGAACCGAAAGTCGTCGGTTCGAAACGAGAACGTTAGATCCTTATTCCTGATCGTTGAGGCACTCTAAAACTATTAGGCTGTTTTGCTCTCTGTTGCCCGTGGACCGAGAGAACGTAGAATATCGGAGCGATCGTGTCGCTCCGGAGTTCGAGCGAAAACATTCTAAGTCCCCGTTCGTGTCGCTCCGGAACCGAATGTCGACGGAACGAAGGGACAACGGTAGATCCTTATTCCTGGTTCTCGTGGCTCTGTAAAACCATACACTTGTTGTCCTCTGTCCCTTACCTGTGTCGAGATAATCGAGAATCATGGAGCGTTCGTGTCGCTCCGGAACCGAAAGTCGTCGGTTCGAAACGAGAACGTTAGATCCTTATTCCTGATCGTTGAGGCACTCTAAAACTTTTAGGCTGTTTTGCTCTCTGATGCCCGTGGACCGAGAGAACGTAGAATGTCGGAGCGATCGTGTCGCTCCGGAGTTCGAGCGTGAAAATTCTAAGTCCCCGTTCGTGTCGCTCCGGAACCGAATGTCGACGGAACGAAGGGACAACGGTAGATCCTTATTCCTGGTGCTCGTGGCTCTATAAAACCATACACTTGTTGTCCTCTGTCTCTTACCTGTGTCGAGATAATCGAGAATCATGGAGCGTTCGTGTCGCTCCGGAACCGAAAGTCGTCGGTTCGAAACGAGAACGTTAGATCCTTATTCCTGATCGTTGAGGCACTCTAAAACTATTAGGCTGTTTTGCTCTCTGTTGCCCGTGGACCGAGAGAACGTAGAATATCGGAGCGATCGTGTCGCTCCGGAGTTCGAGCGAAAACATTCTAAGTCCCCGTTCGTGTCGCTCCGGAACCGAATGTCGACGGAACGAAGGGACAACGGTAGATCCTTATTCCTGGTGCTCGTGGCTCTCTAAAACCATACACTTGTTGTCCTCTGTCTCTTACCTGTGTCGAGATAATCGAGAATCATGGAGCGTTCGTGTCGCTCCGGAACCGAAAGTCGTCGGTTCGAAACGAGAACGTTAGATCCTTATTCCTGATCGTTGAGGCACTCTAAAACTATTAGGCTGTTTTGCTCTCTGATGCCCGTGGACCGAGAGAACGTAGAATATCGGAGCGATCGTGTCGCTCCGGAGTTCGAGCGAAAACATTCTAAGTCGCCGTTCGTGTCGCTCCGGAACCGAATGTCGACAGAACGAAGGGACAACGGTAGATCCTTATTCCTGGTTCTCGTGGCTCTGTAAAACCATACACTTGTTGTCCTCTGTCTCTTACCTGGGTCGAGATAATCGAGAATCATGGAGCGTTCGTGTCGCTCCGGAACCGAAAGTCGTCGGTTCGAAACGAGAACGTTAGATCCTTATTCCTGATCGTTGAGGCACTCTAAAAGTATTAGGCTGTTTTGCTCTCTGATGCCGTGGACCGAGAGAACGTAGAATATCGGAGCGATCGTGTCGCTCCGGAGTTCGAGCGAAAAAATTCTAAGTCTCCGTTCGTGTCGCCCCGGAGCCCGAGCGAAAAAATTCTAAGTCCCCGTTCGTGTCGCTCCGGAACCGAGTGTCGACGGAACGAAGGGACAACGGTAGATCCTTATTCATGGTGCTCGTGGCTGTCTAAAACCATACACTTGTTGTCCTCTGTCTCTTACCTGTGTCGAGATAATCGAGAATCATGGAGCGTTCGTGTCGCTCCGGAACCGAAAGTCGTCGGTTCGAAACGAGAACGTTAGATCCATATTCCTGATCGTTGAGGCACTCTAAAACTATTAGGCTGTTTTGCTCTCTGATGCCCGTGGACCGAGAGAACGTAGAATAACGGAGCGATCGTGTCGCTCCGGAGCCCGAGCGAAAAAATTCTAAGTCCCCGTTCGTGTCGCTCCGGAGCCCGAGCGAAAAAATTCTAAGTCCACGTTCGTGTCGCTCCGGAACCGAATGTCGACGGAACGAAAGGACAACGGTAGATCCTTATTCCTGGTGCTCGTGGCTCTCTAAAACCATACACTTGTTCTCCTCTGTCTCTTACCTGTGTCGAGATAATCGAGAATCATGGAGCGTTCGTGTCGCTCCGGAACCGAAAGTCGTCGGTTCGAAACGAGAACGTTAGATCCATATTCCTGATCGTTGAGGCACTCTAAAACTATTAGGCTGTTTTGCTCTCTGATGCCCGTGGACCGAGAGAACGTAGAATATCGGAGCGATCGTGTCGCTCCGGAGTACGAGCGAAAAAATTCTAAGTCCCCGTTCGTGTCGCTCCGGAACCGAATGTCGACGGAACGAAGGGACAACGGTAGATCCTTATTCCTGGTTCTCGTGGCTCTGTAAAACCATACACTTGTTGTCCTCTGTCCCTTACCTGTGTCGAGATAATCGAGAATCATGGAGCGTTCGTGTCGCTCCGGAACCGAAAGTCGTCGGTTCGAAACGAGAACGTTAGATCCTTATTCCTGATCGTTGAGGCACTCTAAAACTTTTAGGCTGTTTTGCTCTCTGATGCCCGTGGACCGAGAGAACGTAGAATGTCGGAGCGATCGTGTCGCTCCGGAGTTCGAGCGAGAAAATTCTAAGTCCCCGTTCGTGTCGCTCCGGAACCGAATGTCGACGGAACGAAGGGACAACGGTAGATCCTTATTCCTGGTGCTCGTGGCTCTATAAAACCATACACTTGTTGTCCTCTGTCTCTTACCTGTGTCGAGATAATCGAGAATCATGGAGCGTTCGTGTCGCTCCGGAACCGAAAGTCGTCGGTTCGAAACGAGAACGTTAGATCCTTATTCCTGATCGTTGAGGCACTCTAAAACTATTAGGCTGTTTTGCTCTCTGTTGCCCGTGGACCGAGAGAACGTAGAATATCGGAGCGATCGTGTCGCTCCGGAGTTCGAGCGAAAACATTCTAAGTCCCCGTTCGTGTCGCTCCGGAACCGAATGTCGACGGAACGAAGGGACAACGGTAGATCCTTATTCCTGGTTCTCGTGGCTCTGTAAAACCATACACTTGTTGTCCTCTGTCCCTTACCTGTGTCGAGATAATCGAGAATCATGGAGCGTTCGTGTCGCTCCGGAACCGAAAGTCGTCGGTTCGAAACGAGAACGTTAGATCCTTATTCCTGATCGTTGAGGCACTCTAAAACTTTTAGGCTGTTTTGCTCTCTGATGCCCGTGGACCGAGAGAACGTAGAATGTCGGAGCGATCGTGTCGCTCCGGAGTTCGAGCGAGAAAATTCTAAGTCCCCGTTCGTGTCGCTCCGGAACCGAATGTCGACGGAACGAAGGGACAACGGTAGATCCTTATTCCTGGTGCTCGTGGCTCTATAAAACCATACACTTGTTGTCCTCTGTCTCTTACCTGTGTCGAGATAATCGAGAATCATGGAGCGTTCGTGTCGCTCCGGAACCGAAAGTCGTCGGTTCGAAACGAGAACGTTAGATCCTTATTCCTGATCGTTGAGGCACTCTAAAACTATTAGGCTGTTTTGCTCTCTGTTGCCCGTGGACCGAGAGAACGTAGAATATCGGAGCGATCGTGTCGCTCCGGAGTTCGAGCGAAAACATTCTAAGTCCCCGTACGTGTCGCTCCGGAACCGAATGTCGACGGAACGAAGGGACAACGGTAGATCCTTATTCCTGGTGCTCGTGGCTCTCTAAAACCATACACTTGTTGTCCTCTGTCTCTTACCTGTGTCGAGATAATCGAGAATCATGGAGCGTTCGTGTCGCTCCGGAACCGAAAGTCGTCGGTTCGAAACGAGAACGTTAGATCCTTATTCCTGATCGTTGAGGCACTCTAAAACTATTAGGCTGTTTTGCTCTCTGATGCCCGTGGACCGAGAGAACGTAGAATATCGGAGCGATCGTGTCGCTCCGGAGTTCGAGCGAAAACATTCTAAGTCGCCGTTCGTGTCGCTCCGGAACCGAATGTCGACAGAACGAAGGGACAACGGTAGATCCTTATTCCTGGTTCTCGTGGCTCTGTAAAACCATACACTTGTTGTCCTCTGTCTCTTACCTGTGTCGAGATAATCGAGAATCATGGAGCGTTCGTGTCGCTCCGGAACCGAAAGTCGTCGGTTCGAAACGAGAACGTTAGATCCTTATTCCTGATCGTTGAGGCACTCTAAAAGTATTAGGCTGTTTTGCTCTCTGATGCCGTGGACCGAGAGAACGTAGAATATCGGAGCGATCGTGTCGCTCCGGAGTTCGAGCGAAAAAATTCTAAGTCTCCGTTCGTGTCGCCCCGGAGCCCGAGCGAAAAAATTCTAAGTCCCCGTTCGTGTCGCTCCGGAACCGAGTGTCGACGGAACGAAGGGACAACGGTAGATCCTTATTCATGGTGCTCGTGGCTGTCTAAAACCATACACTTGTTGTCCTCTGTCTCTTACCTGTGTCGAGATAATCGAGAATCATGGAGCGTTCGTGTCGCTCCGGAACCGAAAGTCGTCGGTTCGAAACGAGAACGTTAGATCCATATTCCTGATCGTTGAGGCACTCTAAAACTATTAGGCTGTTTTGCTCTCTGATGCCCGTGGACCGAGAGAACGTAGAATAACGGAGCGATCGTGTCGCTCCGGAGCCCGAGCGAAAAAATTCTAAGTCCCCGTTCGTGTCGCTCCGGAGCCCGAGCGAAAAAATTCTAAGTCCACGTTCGTGTCGCTCCGGAACCGAATGTCGACGGAACGAAAGGACAACGGTAGATCCTTATTCCTGGTGCTCGTGGCTCTCTAAAACCATACACTTGTTCTCCTCTGTCTCTTACCTGTGTCGAGATAATCGAGAATCATGGAGCGTTCGTGTCGCTCCGGAACCGAAAGTCGTCGGTTCGAAACGAGAACGTTAGATCCATATTCCTGATCGTTGAGGCACTCTAAAACTATTAGGCTGTTTTGCTCTCTGATGCCCGTGGACCGAGAGAACGTAGAATATCGGAGCGATCGTGTCGCTCCGGAGTACGAGCGAAAAAATTCTAAGTCCCCGTTCGTGTCGCTCCGGAACCGAATGTCGACGGAACGAAGGGACAACGGTAGATCCTTATTCCTGGTTCTCGTGGCTCTGTAAAACCATACACTTGTTGTCCTCTGTCCCTTACCTGTGTCGAGATAATCGAGAATCATGGAGCGTTCGTGTCGCTCCGGAACCGAAAGTCGTCGGTTCGAAACGAGAACGTTAGATCCTTATTCCTGATCGTTGAGGCACTCTAAAACTTTTAGGCTGTTTTGCTCTCTGATGCCCGTGGACCGAGAGAACGTAGAATGTCGGAGCGATCGTGTCGCTCCGGAGTTCGAGCGAGAAAATTCTAAGTCCCCGTTCGTGTCGCTCCGGAACCGAATGTCGACGGAACGAAGGGACAACGGTAGATCCTTATTCCTGGTGCTCGTGGCTCTATAAAACCATACACTTGTTGTCCTCTGTCTCTTACCTGTGTCGAGATAATCGAGAATCATGGAGCGTTCGTGTCGCTCCGGAACCGAAAGTCGTCGGTTCGAAACGAGAACGTTAGATCCTTATTCCTGATCGTTGAGGCACTCTAAAACTATTAGGCTGTTTTGCTCTCTGTTGCCCGTGGACCGAGAGAACGTAGAATATCGGAGCGATCGTGTCGCTCCGGAGTTCGAGCGAAAACATTCTAAGTCCCCGTTCGTGTCGCTCCGGAACCGAATGTCGACGGAACGAAGGGACAACGGTAGATCCTTATTCCTGGTTCTCGTGGCTCTGTAAAACCATACACTTGTTGTCCTCTGTCCCTTACCTGTGTCGAGATAATCGAGAATCATGGAGCGTTCGTGTCGCTCCGGAACCGAAAGTCGTCGGTTCGAAACGAGAACGTTAGATCCTTATTCCTGATCGTTGAGGCACTCTAAAACTTTTAGGCTGTTTTGCTCTCTGATGCCCGTGGACCGAGAGAACGTAGAATGTCGGAGCGATCGTGTCGCTCCGGAGTTCGAGCGAGAAAATTCTAAGTCCCCGTTCGTGTCGCTCCGGAACCGAATGTCGACGGAACGAAGGGACAACGGTAGATCCTTATTCCTGGTGCTCGTGGCTCTATAAAACCATACACTTGTTGTCCTCTGTCTCTTACCTGTGTCGAGATAATCGAGAATCATGGAGCGTTCGTGTCGCTCCGGAACCGAAAGTCGTCGGTTCGAAACGAGAACGTTAGATCCTTATTCCTGATCGTTGAGGCACTCTAAAACTATTAGGCTGTTTTGCTCTCTGTTGCCCGTGGACCGAGAGAACGTAGAATATCGGAGCGATCGTGTCGCTCCGGAGTTCGAGCGAAAACATTCTAAGTCCCCGTTCGTGTCGCTCCGGAACCGAATGTCGACGGAACGAAGGGACAACGGTAGATCCTTATTCCTGGTGCTCGTGGCTCTCTAAAACCATACACTTGTTGTCCTCTGTCTCTTACCTGTGTCGAGATAATCGAGAATCATGGAGCGTTCGTGTCGCTCCGGAACCGAAAGTCGTCGGTTCGAAACGAGAACGTTAGATCCTTATTCCTGATCGTTGAGGCACTCTAAAACTATTAGGCTGTTTTGCTCTCTGATGCCCGTGGACCGAGAGAACGTAGAATATCGGAGCGATCGTGTCGCTCCGGAGTTCGAGCGAAAACATTCTAAGTCGCCGTTCGTGTCGCTCCGGAACCGAATGTCGACAGAACGAAGGGACAACGGTAGATCCTTATTCCTGGTTCTCGTGGCTCTGTAAAACCATACACTTGTTGTCCTCTGTCTCTTACCTGGGTCGAGATAATCGAGAATCATGGAGCGTTCGTGTCGCTCCGGAACCGAAAGTCGTCGGTTCGAAACGAGAACGTTAGATCCTTATTCCTGATCGTTGAGGCACTCTAAAAGTATTAGGCTGTTTTGCTCTCTGATGCCGTGGACCGAGAGAACGTAGAATATCGGAGCGATCGTGTCGCTCCGGAGTTCGAGCGAAAAAATTCTAAGTCTCCGTTCGTGTCGCCCCGGAGCCCGAGCGAAAAAATTCTAAGTCCCCGTTCGTGTCGCTCCGGAACCGAGTGTCGACGGAACGAAGGGACAACGGTAGATCCTTATTCATGGTGCTCGTGGCTGTCTAAAACCATACACTTGTTGTCCTCTGTCTCTTACCTGTGTCGAGATAATCGAGAATCATGGAGCGTTCGTGTCGCTCCGGAACCGAAAGTCGTCGGTTCGAAACGAGAACGTTAGATCCATATTCCTGATCGTTGAGGCACTCTAAAACTATTAGGCTGTTTTGCTCTCTGATGCCCGTGGACCGAGAGAACGTAGAATAACGGAGCGATCGTGTCGCTCCGGAGCCCGAGCGAAAAAATTCTAAGTCCCCGTTCGTGTCGCTCCGGAGCCCGAGCGAAAAAATTCTAAGTCCACGTTCGTGTCGCTCCGGAACCGAATGTCGACGGAACGAAAGGACAACGGTAGATCCTTATTCCTGGTGCTCGTGGCTCTCTAAAACCATACACTTGTTCTCCTCTGTCTCTTACCTGTGTCGAGATAATCGAGAATCATGGAGCGTTCGTGTCGCTCCGGAACCGAAAGTCGTCGGTTCGAAACGAGAACGTTAGATCCATATTCCTGATCGTTGAGGCACTCTAAAACTATTAGGCTGTTTTGCTCTCTGATGCCCGTGGACCGAGAGAACGTAGAATATCGGAGCGATCGTGTCGCTCCGGAGTACGAGCGAAAAAATTCTAAGTCCCCGTTCGTGTCGCTCCGGAACCGAATGTCGACGGAACGAAGGGACAACGGTAGATCCTTATTCCTGGTTCTCGTGGCTCTGTAAAACCATACACTTGTTGTCCTCTGTCCCTTACCTGTGTCGAGATAATCGAGAATCATGGAGCGTTCGTGTCGCTCCGGAACCGAAAGTCGTCGGTTCGAAACGAGAACGTTAGATCCTTATTCCTGATCGTTGAGGCACTCTAAAACTTTTAGGCTGTTTTGCTCTCTGATGCCCGTGGACCGAGAGAACGTAGAATGTCGGAGCGATCGTGTCGCTCCGGAGTTCGAGCGAGAAAATTCTAAGTCCCCGTTCGTGTCGCTCCGGAACCGAATGTCGACGGAACGAAGGGACAACGGTAGATCCTTATTCCTGGTGCTCGTGGCTCTATAAAACCATACACTTGTTGTCCTCTGTCTCTTACCTGTGTCGAGATAATCGAGAATCATGGAGCGTTCGTGTCGCTCCGGAACCGAAAGTCGTCGGTTCGAAACGAGAACGTTAGATCCTTATTCCTGATCGTTGAGGCACTCTAAAACTATTAGGCTGTTTTGCTCTCTGTTGCCCGTGGACCGAGAGAACGTAGAATATCGGAGCGATCGTGTCGCTCCGGAGTTCGAGCGAAAACATTCTAAGTCCCCGTTCGTGTCGCTCCGGAACCGAATGTCGACGGAACGAAGGGACAACGGTAGATCCTTATTCCTGGTTCTCGTGGCTCTGTAAAACCATACACTTGTTGTCCTCTGTCCCTTACCTGTGTCGAGATAATCGAGAATCATGGAGCGTTCGTGTCGCTCCGGAACCGAAAGTCGTCGGTTCGAAACGAGAACGTTAGATCCTTATTCCTGATCGTTGAGGCACTCTAAAACTTTTAGGCTGTTTTGCTCTCTGATGCCCGTGGACCGAGAGAACGTAGAATGTCGGAGCGATCGTGTCGCTCCGGAGTTCGAGCGAGAAAATTCTAAGTCCCCGTTCGTGTCGCTCCGGAACCGAATGTCGACGGAACGAAGGGACAACGGTAGATCCTTATTCCTGGTGCTCGTGGCTCTATAAAACCATACACTTGTTGTCCTCTGTCTCTTACCTGTGTCGAGATAATCGAGAATCATGGAGCGTTCGTGTCGCTCCGGAACCGAAAGTCGTCGGTTCGAAACGAGAACGTTAGATCCTTATTCCTGATCGTTGAGGCACTCTAAAACTATTAGGCTGTTTTGCTCTCTGTTGCCCGTGGACCGAGAGAACGTAGAATATCGGAGCGATCGTGTCGCTCCGGAGTTCGAGCGAAAACATTCTAAGTCCCCGTTCGTGTCGCTCCGGAACCGAATGTCGACGGAACGAAGGGACAACGGTAGATCCTTATTCCTGGTGCTCGTGGCTCTCTAAAACCATACACTTGTTGTCCTCTGTCTCTTACCTGTGTCGAGATAATCGAGAATCATGGAGCGTTCGTGTCGCTCCGGAACCGAAAGTCGTCGGTTCGAAACGAGAACGTTAGATCCTTATTCCTGATCGTTGAGGCACTCTAAAACTATTAGGCTGTTTTGCTCTCTGATGCCCGTGGACCGAGAGAACGTAGAATATCGGAGCGATCGTGTCGCTCCGGAGTTCGAGCGAAAACATTCTAAGTCGCCGTTCGTGTCGCTCCGGAACCGAATGTCGACAGAACGAAGGGACAACGGTAGATCCTTATTCCTGGTTCTCGTGGCTCTGTAAAACCATACACTTGTTGTCCTCTGTCTCTTACCTGGGTCGAGATAATCGAGAATCATGGAGCGTTCGTGTCGCTCCGGAACCGAAAGTCGTCGGTTCGAAACGAGAACGTTAGATCCTTATTCCTGATCGTTGAGGCACTCTAAAAGTATTAGGCTGTTTTGCTCTCTGATGCCGTGGACCGAGAGAACGTAGAATATCGGAGCGATCGTGTCGCTCCGGAGTTCGAGCGAAAAAATTCTAAGTCTCCGTTCGTGTCGCCCCGGAGCCCGAGCGAAAAAATTCTAAGTCCCCGTTCGTGTCGCTCCGGAACCGAGTGTCGACGGAACGAAGGGACAACGGTAGATCCTTATTCATGGTGCTCGTGGCTGTCTAAAACCATACACTTGTTGTCCTCTGTCTCTTACCTGTGTCGAGATAATCGAGAATCATGGAGCGTTCGTGTCGCTCCGGAACCGAAAGTCGTCGGTTCGAAACGAGAACGTTAGATCCATATTCCTGATCGTTGAGGCACTCTAAAACTATTAGGCTGTTTTGCTCTCTGATGCCCGTGGACCGAGAGAACGTAGAATAACGGAGCGATCGTGTCGCTCCGGAGCCCGAGCGAAAAAATTCTAAGTCCCCGTTCGTGTCGCTCCGGAGCCCGAGCGAAAAAATTCTAAGTCCACGTTCGTGTCGCTCCGGAACCGAATGTCGACGGAACGAAAGGACAACGGTAGATCCTTATTCCTGGTGCTCGTGGCTCTCTAAAACCATACACTTGTTCTCCTCTGTCTCTTACCTGTGTCGAGATAATCGAGAATCATGGAGCGTTCGTGTCGCTCCGGAACCGAAAGTCGTCGGTTCGAAACGAGAACGTTAGATCCATATTCCTGATCGTTGAGGCACTCTAAAACTATTAGGCTGTTTTGCTCTCTGATGCCCGTGGACCGAGAGAACGTAGAATATCGGAGCGATCGTGTCGCTCCGGAGTACGAGCGAAAAAATTCTAAGTCCCCGTTCGTGTCGCTCCGGAACCGAATGTCGACGGAACGAAGGGACAACGGTAGATCCTTATTCCTGGTTCTCGTGGCTCTGTAAAACCATACACTTGTTGTCCTCTGTCCCTTACCTGTGTCGAGATAATCGAGAATCATGGAGCGTTCGTGTCGCTCCGGAACCGAAAGTCGTCGGTTCGAAACGAGAACGTTAGATCCTTATTCCTGATCGTTGAGGCACTCTAAAACTTTTAGGCTGTTTTGCTCTCTGATGCCCGTGGACCGAGAGAACGTAGAATGTCGGAGCGATCGTGTCGCTCCGGAGTTCGAGCGAGAAAATTCTAAGTCCCCGTTCGTGTCGCTCCGGAACCGAATGTCGACGGAACGAAGGGACAACGGTAGATCCTTATTCCTGGTGCTCGTGGCTCTATAAAACCATACACTTGTTGTCCTCTGTCTCTTACCTGTGTCGAGATAATCGAGAATCATGGAGCGTTCGTGTCGCTCCGGAACCGAAAGTCGTCGGTTCGAAACGAGAACGTTAGATCCTTATTCCTGATCGTTGAGGCACTCTAAAACTATTAGGCTGTTTTGCTCTCTGTTGCCCGTGGACCGAGAGAACGTAGAATATCGGAGCGATCGTGTCGCTCCGGAGTTCGAGCGAAAACATTCTAAGTCCCCGTTCGTGTCGCTCCGGAACCGAATGTCGACGGAACGAAGGGACAACGGTAGATCCTTATTCCTGGTTCTCGTGGCTCTGTAAAACCATACACTTGTTGTCCTCTGTCCCTTACCTGTGTCGAGATAATCGAGAATCATGGAGCGTTCGTGTCGCTCCGGAACCGAAAGTCGTCGGTTCGAAACGAGAACGTTAGATCCTTATTCCTGATCGTTGAGGCACTCTAAAACTTTTAGGCTGTTTTGCTCTCTGATGCCCGTGGACCGAGAGAACGTAGAATGTCGGAGCGATCGTGTCGCTCCGGAGTTCGAGCGAGAAAATTCTAAGTCCCCGTTCGTGTCGCTCCGGAACCGAATGTCGACGGAACGAAGGGACAACGGTAGATCCTTATTCCTGGTGCTCGTGGCTCTATAAAACCATACACTTGTTGTCCTCTGTCTCTTACCTGTGTCGAGATAATCGAGAATCATGGAGCGTTCGTGTCGCTCCGGAACCGAAAGTCGTCGGTTCGAAACGAGAACGTTAGATCCTTATTCCTGATCGTTGAGGCACTCTAAAACTATTAGGCTGTTTTGCTCTCTGTTGCCCGTGGACCGAGAGAACGTAGAATATCGGAGCGATCGTGTCGCTCCGGAGTTCGAGCGAAAACATTCTAAGTCCCCGTTCGTGTCGCTCCGGAACCGAATGTCGACGGAACGAAGGGACAACGGTAGATCCTTATTCCTGGTGCTCGTGGCTCTCTAAAACCATACACTTGTTGTCCTCTGTCTCTTACCTGTGTCGAGATAATCGAGAATCATGGAGCGTTCGTGTCGCTCCGGAACCGAAAGTCGTCGGTTCGAAACGAGAACGTTAGATCCTTATTCCTGATCGTTGAGGCACTCTAAAACTATTAGGCTGTTTTGCTCTCTGATGCCCGTGGACCGAGAGAACGTAGAATATCGGAGCGATCATGTCGCTCCGGAGTTCGAGCGAAAACATTCTAAGTCCCCGTTCGTGTCGCTCCGGAACCGAATGTCGACGGAACGAAGGGACAACGGTAGATCCTTATTCCTGGTGCACGTGGCTCTCTAAAACCATACACTTGTTCTCCTCTGTCTCTCACCTGTGTCGAGATAATCGATAATCATGGAGCGTTCGTGTCGCTCCGGACCCGAAAGTCGTCGGTTCGAAACGAGAACGTTAGATCCGTATTCGTGATCGTTGAGGCACTCTAAAACTATTAGGCTATTTTGCTCTCTGATGCCCGTGGACCGAGAGAACGTAGAATAACGGAGCGATCGTGTCGCTCCGGAGCCCGAGCGAAAAAATTCTAAGTCCCCGTTCGTGTCGCTCCGGAGCCCGAGCGAAAAAATTCTAAGTCCCCGTTCGTGTCGCTCCGGAACCGAATGTCGACGGAACGAAAGGACAACGGTAGATCCTTATTCCTGGTGCACGTGGCTCTCTAAAACCATACACTTGTTCTCCTCTGTCTCTCACCTGTGTCGAGATAATCGATAATCATGGAGCGTTCGTGTCGCTCCGGACCCGAAAGTCGTCGGTTCGAAACGAGAACGTTAGATCCGTATTCGTGATCGTTGAGGCACTCTAAAACTATTAGGCTATTTTGCTCTCTGATGCCCGTGGACCGAGAGAACGTAGAATATCGGAGCGATCGTGTCGCTCCGGAGTTCGAGCGAAAACATTCTAAGTCGCCGTTCGTGTCGCTCCGGAACCGAATGTCGACAGAACGAAGGGACAACGGTAGATCCTTATTCCTGGTTCTCGTGGCTCTGTAAAACCATACACTTGTTGTCCTCTGTCTCTTACCTGTGTCGAGATAATCGAGAATCATGGAGCGTTCGTGTCGCTCCGGAACCGAAAGTCGTCGGTTCGAAACGAGAACGTTAGATCCTTATTCCTGATCGTTGAGGCACTCTAAAAGTATTAGGCTGTTTTGCTCTCTGATGCCGTGGACCGAGAGAACGTAGAATATCGGAGCGATCGTGTCGCTCCGGAGTTCGAGCGAAAACATTCTAAGTCCCCGTTCGTGTCGCTCCGGAACCGAATGTCGACGGAACGAAGGGACAACGGGTAGATCTTTATTCCTGGTGCCCGTGGCTCTCTAAAACCATACACTTGTTGTCCTCTGTCTCTTACCTGTGTCGAGATAATCGTGAATCATGGAGCGTTCGTGTCGCTCCGGAACCGAAAGTCGTCGGTTCGAAACGAGAGCGTTAGATCCTTATTCCTGATCGTTGAGGCACTCTAAAACTATTAGGCTGTTTTGCTCTCTGATGCCCGTGGACCGAGAGAACGTAGAATAACGGAGCGATCGTGTCGCTCCGGAGCCCGAGCGAAAAAATTCTAAGTCCCCGTTCGTGTCGCTCCGGAACCGAATGTCGACGGAACGAAGGGAAAACGGTAGATCCTTATTCCTGGTGCTCGTGGCTCTCTAAATCCATACACTTGTTGTCCTCAGTCTCTTACCTGTGTCGAGATAATAGAGAAGCATGGAGCGTTCGTGTCGCTCCGGAACCGAAAGTCGTCGGTTCGAAACGAGAACGTTAGATCCTTACTCCAGATCGTTGAGGCACTCTAAAACTGTTAGGCTGTTTTGCTCTCTGATGCCCGTGGACCGAGAGAACGTAGAATAACGGAGCGATCGTGTCGCTCCGGAGTTCGAGCGAAAAAATTCTAAGTCTCCGTTCGTGTCGCTCCGGAGCCCGAGCGAAAAAATTCTAAGTCCCCGTTCGTGTCGCTCCGGAACCGAGTGTCGACGGAACGAAGGGACAACGGTAGATCCTTATTCCTGGTGCTCGTGGCTCTCTAAAACCATACACTTGTTGTCCTCTGTCTCTTACCTGTGTCGAGATAATCGAGAATCATGGAGCGTTCGTGTCGCTCCAGAAACGAAAGTCGTCGGTTCGAAACGAGGACGTTAGATCCTTATTCCTGATCGTTGAGGCACTCTAAAACTATTAGGCTGTTTTGCTCTCTGATGCCCGTGGACCGAGAGAACGTAGAATATCGGAGCGATCGTGTCGCTCCGGAGTTCGAGCGAAAAAATTCGAAGTCCCCGTTCGTGTCGCTCCGGAGCCCGAGCGAAAAAATTCTACGTCCCCGTTCGTGTCGCTCCGGAGCCTGAGCGATAAAATTCTAAGTCCCCGTTCGTGTCGCTCCGGAGCCCGAGCGAAAAAATTCTAAGTCCCCGTTCGTGTCGCTCCGGAACCGAATGTCGACGGAACGAAGGGACAACGGTAGATCCTTATTCCTGGTGCTCGTGGCTCTCTAAAACCATACACTTGTTGTCCTCTGTCTCTTACCTGTGTCGAGATAATCGAGAATCATGGAGCGTTCGTGTCGCTCCGGAACCGAAAGTCGTCGGTTCGAAACGAGAACGTTAGATCCTTATTCCTGATCGTTGAGGCACTCTAAAACTATTAGGCTGTTTTGCTCTCTGATGCCCGTGGACCGAGAGAACGTAGAATATCGGAGCGATCGTGTCGCTCCGGAGTTCGAGCGAAAACATTCTAAGTCGCCGTTCGTGTCGCTCCGGAACCGAATGTCGACAGAACGAAGGGACAACGGTAGATCCTTATTCCTGGTTCTCGTGGCTCTGTAAAACCATACACTTGTTGTCCTCTGTCTCTTACCTGTGTCGAGATAATCGAGAATCATGGAGCGTTCGTGTCGCTCCGGAACCGAAAGTCGTCGGTTCGAAACGAGAACGTTAGATCCTTATTCCTGATCGTTGAGGCACTCTAAAAGTATTAGGCTGTTTTGCTCTCTGATGCCGTGGACCGAGAGAACGTAGAATATCGGAGCGATCGTGTCGCTCCGGAGTTCGAGCGAAAACATTCTAAGTCCCCGTTCGTGTCGCTCCGGAACCGAATGTCGACGGAACGAAGGGACAACGGGTAGATCTTTATTCCTGGTGCCCGTGGCTCTCTAAAACCATACACTTGTTGTCCTCTGTCTCTTACCTGTGTCGAGATAATCGTGAATCATGGAGCGTTCGTGTCGCTCCGGAACCGAAAGTCGTCGGTTCGAAACGAGAGCGTTAGATCCTTATTCCTGATCGTTGAGGCACTCTAAAACTATTAGGCTGTTTTGCTCTCTGATGCCCGTGGACCGAGAGAACGTAGAATAACGGAGCGATCGTGTCGCTCCGGAGCCCGAGCGAAAAAATTCTAAGTCCCCGTTCGTGTCGCTCCGGAACCGAATGTCGACGGAACGAAGGGAAAACGGTAGATCCTTATTCCTGGTGCTCGTGGCTCTCTAAATCCATACACTTGTTGTCCTCAGTCTCTTACCTGTGTCGAGATAATAGAGAAGCATGGAGCGTTCGTGTCGCTCCGGAACCGAAAGTCGTCGGTTCGAAACGAGAACGTTAGATCCTTACTCCAGATCGTTGAGGCACTCTAAAACTGTTAGGCTGTTTTGCTCTCTGATGCCCGTGGACCGAGAGAACGTAGAATAACGGAGCGATCGTGTCGCTCCGGAGTTCGAGCGAAAAAATTCTAAGTCTCCGTTCGTGTCGCTCCGGAGCCCGAGCGAAAAAATTCTAAGTCCCCGTTCGTGTCGCTCCGGAACCGAGTGTCGACGGAACGAAGGGACAACGGTAGATCCTTATTCCTGGTGCTCGTGGCTCTCTAAAACCATACACTTGTTGTCCTCTGTCTCTTACCTGTGTCGAGATAATCGAGAATCATGGAGCGTTCGTGTCGCTCCAGAAACGAAAGTCGTCGGTTCGAAACGAGGACGTTAGATCCTTATTCCTGATCGTTGAGGCACTCTAAAACTATTAGGCTGTTTTGCTCTCTGATGCCCGTGGACCGAGAGAACGTAGAATATCGGAGCGATCGTGTCGCTCCGGAGTTCGAGCGAAAAAATTCGAAGTCCCCGTTCGTGTCGCTCCGGAGCCCGAGCGAAAAAATTCTACGTCCCCGTTCGTGTCGCTCCGGAGCCTGAGCGATAAAATTCTAAGTCCCCGTTCGTGTCGCTCCGGAACCGAATGTCGACGGAACGAAGGGACAACGGTAGATCCTTATTCCTGGTGCTCGTGGCTCTCTAAAACCATACACTTGTTGTCCTCTGTCTCTTACCTGTGTCGAGATAATCGAGAATCATGGAGCGTTCGTGTCGCTCCGGAACCGAAAGTCGTCGGTTCGAAACGAGAACGTTAGATCCTTATTCCTGATCGTTGAGGCACTCTAAAACTATTAGGCTGTTTTGCTCTCTGATGCCCGTGGACCGAGAGAACGTAGAATATCGGAGCGATCGTGTCGCTCCGGAGTTCGAGCGAAAACATTCTAAGTCGCCGTTCGTGTCGCTCCGGAACCGAATGTCGACAGAACGAAGGGACAACGGTAGATCCTTATTCCTGGTTCTCGTGGCTCTGTAAAACCATACACTTGTTGTCCTCTGTCTCTTACCTGTGTCGAGATAATCGAGAATCATGGAGCGTTCGTGTCGCTCCGGAACCGAAAGTCGTCGGTTCGAAACGAGAACGTTAGATCCTTATTCCTGATCGTTGAGGCACTCTAAAAGTATTAGGCTGTTTTGCTCTCTGATGCCGTGGACCGAGAGAACGTAGAATATCGGAGCGATCGTGTCGCTCCGGAGTTCGAGCGAAAAAATTCTAAGTCTCCGTTCGTGTCGCCCCGGAGCTCGAGCGAAAAAATTCTAAGTCCCCGTTCGTGTCGCTCCGGAACCGAGTGTCGACGGAACGAAGGGACAACGGTAGATCCTTATTCATGGTGCTCGTGGCTGTCTAAAACCATACACTTGTTGTCCTCTGTCTCTTACCTGTGTCGAGATAATCGAGAATCATGGAGCGTTCGTGTCGCTCCGGAACCGAAAGTCGTCGGTTCGAAACGAGAACGTTAGATCCATATTCCTGATCGTTGAGGCACTCTAAAACTATTAGGCTGTTTTGCTCTCTGATGCCCGTGGACCGAGAGAACGTAGAATAACGGAGCGATCGTGTCGCTCCGGAGCCCGAGCGAAAAAATTCTAAGTCCCCGTTCGTGTCGCTCCGGAGCCCGAGCGAAAAAATTCTAAGTCCCCGTTCGTGTCGCTCCGGAACCGAATGTCGACGGAACGAAAGGACAACGGTAGATCCTTATTCCTGGTGCACGTGGCTCTCTAAAACCATACACTTGTTCTCCTCTGTCTCTCACCTGTGTCGAGATAATCGATAATCATGGAGCGTTCGTGTCGCTCCGGACCCGAAAGTCGTCGGTTCGAAACGAGAACGTTAGATCCGTATTCGTGATCGTTGAGGCACTCTAAAACTATTAGGCTATTTTGCTCTCTGATGCCCGTGGACCGAGAGAACGTAGAATATCGGAGCGATCGTGTCGCTCCGGAGTTCGAGCGAAAACATTCTAAGTCCCCGTTCGTGTCGCTCCGGAACCGAATGTCGACGGAACGAAGGGACAACGGTAGATCCTTATTCCTGGTGCTCGTGGCTCTCTAAAACCATCCACTTGTTGTCCTCTGTCTCTTACCTGTGTCGAGATAATCGAGAATCATGGAGCGTTCGTGTCGCTCCGGAACCGAAAGTCGTCGGTTCGAAACGAGAACGTTAGATCCTTAGTCCTGATCGTTGAGGCACTCTAAAACTATTAGGCTGTTTTGCTCTCTGATGCCCGTGGACCGAGAGAACGTAGAATATCGGAGCGATCGTGTCGCTCCGGAGTTCGAGCGAAAACATTCTAAGTCCCCGTTCGTGTCGCTCCGGAACCGAATGTCGACGGAACGAAGGGACAACGGCAGATCCTTATTCCTGGCGCTCGTGGCTCTCTAAAACCATACACTTGTTGTCCTCTGTCTCTTACCTGTGTCGAGATAATCGAGAATCATGGAGCGTTCGTGTCGCTCCGGAACCGAAAGTCGTCGGTTCGAAACGAGAACGTTAGATCCTTATTCCTGATCGTTGAGGCACTCTAAAACTATTAGGCTGTTTTGCTCTCTGATGCCCGTGGACCGAGAGAACGTAGAATATCGGAGCGATCGTGTCGCTCCGGAGTTCGAGCGAAAACATTCTAAGTCCCCGTTCGTGTCGCTCCGGAACCGAATGTCGACGGAACGAAGGGACAACGGGTAGATCTTTATTCCTGGTGCCCGTGGCTCTCTAAAACCATACACTTGTTGTCCTCTGTCTCTTACCTGTGTCGAGATAATCGTGAATCATGGAGCGTTCGTGTCGCTCCGGAACCGAAAGTCGTCGGTTCGAAACGAGAGCGTTAGATCCTTATTCCTGATCGTTGAGGCACTCTAAAACTATTAGGCTGTTTTGCTCTCTGATGCCCGTGGACCGAGAGAACGTAGAATAACGGAGCGATCGTGTCGCTCCGGAGCCCGAGCGAAAAAATTCTAAGTCCCCGTTCGTGTCGCTCCGGAACCGAATGTCGACGGAACGAAGGGAAAACGGTAGATCCTTATTCCTGGTGCTCGTGGCTCTCTAAATCCATACACTTGTTGTCCTCAGTCTCTTACCTGTGTCGAGATAATAGAGAAGCATGGAGCGTTCGTGTCGCTCCGGAACCGAAAGTCGTCGGTTCGAAACGAGAACGTTAGATCCTTACTCCAGATCGTTGAGGCACTCTAAAACTGTTAGGCTGTTTTGCTCTCTGATGCCCGTGGACCGAGAGAACGTAGAATAACGGAGCGATCGTGTCGCTCCGGAGTTCGAGCGAAAAAATTCTAAGTCTCCGTTCGTGTCGCTCCGGAGCCCGAGCGAAAAAATTCTAAGTCCCCGTTCGTGTCGCTCCGGAACCGAGTGTCGACGGAACGAAGGGACAACGGTAGATCCTTATTCCTGGTGCTCGTGGCTCTCTAAAACCATACACTTGTTGTCCTCTGTCTCTTACCTGTGTCGAGATAATCGAGAATCATGGAGCGTTCGTGTCGCTCCAGAAACGAAAGTCGTCGGTTCGAAACGAGGACGTTAGATCCTTATTCCTGATCGTTGAGGCACTCTAAAACTATTAGGCTGTTTTGCTCTCTGATGCCCGTGGACCGAGAGAACGTAGAATATCGGAGCGATCGTGTCGCTCCGGAGTTCGAGCGAAAAAATTCGAAGTCCCCGTTCGTGTCGCTCCGGAGCCCGAGCGAAAAAATTCTACGTCCCCGTTCGTGTCGCTCCGGAGCCTGAGCGATAAAATTCTAAGTCCCCGTTCGTGTCGCTCCGGAGCCCGAGCGAAAAAATTCTAAGTCCCCGTTCGTGTCGCTCCGGAACCGAATGTCGACGGAACGAAGGGACAACGGTAGATCCTTATTCTGGTGCTCGTGGCTCTCTAAAACCATACACTTGTTGTCCTCTGTCTCTTACCTGTGTCGAGATAATCGAGAATCATGGAGCGTTCGTGTCGCTCCGGAACCGAAAGTCGTCGGTTCGAAACGAGAACGTTAGATCCTTATTCCTGATCGTTGAGGCACTCTAAAACTATTAGGCTGTTTTGCTCTCTGATGCCCGTGGACCGAGAGAACGTAGAATATCGGAGCGATCGTGTCGCTCCGGAGTTCGAGCGAAAACATTCTAAGTCCCCGTTCGTGTCGCTCCGGAACCGAATGTCGACGGAACGAAGGGACAACGGTAGATCCTTATTCCTGGTGCTCGTGGCTCTCTAAAACCATCCACTTGTTGTCCTCTGTCTCTTACCTGTGTCGAGATAATCGAGAATCATGGAGCGTTCGTGTCGCTCCGGAACCGAAAGTCGTCGGTTCGAAACGAGAACGTTAGATCCTTATTCCTGATCGTTGAGGCACTCTAAAACTATTAGGCTGTTTTGCTCTCTGATGCCCGTGGACCGAGAGAACGTAGAATATCGGAGCGATCGTGTCGCTCCGGAGTTCGAGCGAAAAAATTCTAAGTCCCCGTTCGTGTCGCTCCGGAGCCCGAGCGAAAAAATTCTAAGTCCCCGTTCGTGTCGCTCCGGAACCGAATGTCGACGGAACGAAGGGACAACGGTAGATCCTTATTCCTGGTGTTCGTGGCTCTCTAAAACCATACACTTGTTGTCCTCTGTCTCTTACCTGTGTCGAGATAATCGAGAATCATGGAGCGTTCGTGTCGCTCCGGAACCGAAAGTCGTCGGTTCAAAACGAGAACGTTAGATCCTTATTCCTGATCGTTGAGGCACTCTAAAACTATTAGGCTGTTTTGCTCTCTGTTGCCCGTGGACCGAGAGAACGTAGAATAACGGAGCGATCGTGTCGCTCCGGAGCCCGAGCGAAAAAATTCTAAGTCCCCGTTCGTGTCGCTCCGGAACCGAATGTCGACGGAACGAAGGGACAACGGTAGATCCTTATTCCTGGTGCTCGTGGCTCTCTAAAACCATACACTTGTTGTCCTCTGTCTCTTACCTGTGTCGAGATAATCGAGAATCATGGAGCGTTCGTGTCGCTCCGGAACCGAAAGTCGTCGGTTCAACGAGAACGTTAGATCCTTATTCCTGATCGTTGAGGCACTCTAAAACTATTAGGCTGTTTTGCTCTCTGTTGCCCGTGGACCGAGAGAACGTAGAATAACGGAGCGATCGTGTCGCTCCGGAGCCCGAGCGAAAAAATTCTAAGTCCCCGTTCGTGTCGCTCCGGAACCGAATGTCGACGGAACGAAGGGACAACGGTAGATCCTTATTCCTGGTGCTCGTGGCTCTCTAAAACCATACACTTGTTGTCCTCTGTCTCTTACCTGTGTCGAGATAATCGAGAATTATGGAGCTTTCGTGTCGCTCCGGAACCGAAAGTCGTCGGTTCGAAACGAGGACGTTAGATCCTTATTCCTGATCGTTGAGGCTCTCTAAAACTATTAGGCTGTTTTGCTCTCTGATGCCGTGGACCGAGATAACGTAGAATATCGGAGCGATCGTGTCGTTCCGGAGTTCGAGCGAAAAAATTCTAAGTCTCCGTTCGTGTCGCTCCGGAGTTCGAGCGAAAACATTCTAAGTCCCCGTTCGTGTCGCTCCGGAACCGAATGTCGACGGAACGAAGGGACAACGGTAGATCCTTATTCCTGGTGCTCGTGGCTCTCTAAAACCATCCACTTGTTGTCCTCTGTCTCTTACCTGTGTCGAGATAATCGAGAATCATGGAGCGTTCGTGTCGCTCCGGAACCGAAAGTCGTCGGTTCGAAACGAGAACGTTAGATCCTTATTCCTGATCGCTGAGGCACTCTAAAACTATTAGGCTGTTTTGCTCTCTGAAGCCCGTGGACCGAGAGAACGTAGAATATCGGAGCGATCGTGTCGCTCCGGAGTACGAGCGAAAAAATTCTAAGTCCCCGTTCGTGTCGCTCCGGAACCGAATGTCGACGGAACGAAGGGACAACGGTAGATCCTTATTCCTGGTGCTCGTGGCTCTCTAAATCCATACACTTGTTGTCCTCTGTCTCTTACCTGTGTCGAGATAATCGAGAATCATGGAGCGTTCGTGTCGCTCCGGAACCGAAAGTCGTCGGTTCGAAACGAGAACGTTAGATCCTTATTCCTGATCGTTGAGGCACTCTAAACCTTTAGGCTGTTTTGCTCTCTGATGCCCGTGGACCGAGAGAACGTAGAATATCGGAGCGATCGTGTCGCTCCGGAGTTCGAGCGAAAACATTCTAAGTCCCCGTTCGTGTCGCTCCGGAACCGAATGTCGACGGAACGAAGGGACAACGGTAGATCCTTATTCCTGGTGCTCGTGGCTCTATAAAGCCATACACTTGTTGTGCTCTGTCTCTTACCTGTGTCGAGATAATAGAGAATCATGGAGCGTTCGTGTCGCTCCGGAACCGAAAGTCGTCGGTTCGAAACGAGAACGTTAGATCCTTATTCCTGATCGCTGAGGCACTCTAAAACTATTAGGCTGTTTTGCTCTCTGATGCCCGTGGACCGAGAGAACGTAGAATATCGGAGCGATCGTGTCGCTCCGGAGTTCGAGCGAAAAAATTCGAAGTCCCCGTTCGTGTCGCTCCGGAGCCCGAGCGAAACAATTCTACGTCCCCGTTCGTGTCGCTCCGGAGCCTGAGCGAAAAAATTCTAAGTCCCCGTTCGTGTCGCTCCGGAGCCCGAGCGAAAAAATTCTAAGTCCCCGTTCGTGTCGCTCCGGAACCGAATGTCGACGGAACGAAGGGACAACGGTAGATCCTTATTCCTGGTGCTCGTGGCCCTCTAAAACCATACACTTGTTGTCCTCTGTCTCTTACCTGTGTCGAGATAATCGAGAATCATGGAGCGTTCGTGTCGCTCCGGAACCGAAAGTCGTCGGTTCGAAACGAGAACGTTAGATCCTTATTCCTGATCGTTGAGGCACTCTAAAACTATTAGGCTGTTTTGCTCTCTGATGCCCGTGGACCGAGAGAACGTAGAATATCGGAGCGATCGTGTCGCTCCGGAGTTCGAGCGAAAACATTCTAAGTCCCCGTTCGTGTCGCTCCGGAACCGAATGTCGACGGAACGAAGGGACAACGGTAGATCCTTATTCCTGGTGCTCGTGGCTCTCTAAAACCATCCACTTGTTGTCCTCTGTCTCTTACCTGTGTCGAGATAATCGAGAATCATGCAGCGGTCGTGTCGCTCCGGAACCGAAAGACGTCGGTTCGAAACGAGAACGTTAGATCCTTATACCCGATCGTTGAGGCACTCTAAAACTATTAGGCTGTTTTGCTCTCTGATGCCCGTGGACCGAGAGAACGTAGAATAACGGAGCGATCGTGTCGCTCCGGAGTTCGAGCGAAAAAATTCTAAGTCCCCGTTCGTGTCGCTCCGGAGCCCGAGCGAAAAAATTCTAAGTCCCCGTTCGTGTCGCTCCGGAACCGAATGTCGACGGAACGAAGAGACAACGGTAGATCCTTATTCCTGGTGCTCGTGGCTCTCTAAAACCATACACTTGTTGTCCTCTGTCTCTTACCTGTGTCGAGATAATCGAGAATCATGGAGCGTTCGTGTCGCTCCGGAACCGAAAGTCGTCGGTTCGAAACGAGAACGTTAGATCCATATTCCTGATCGTTGAGGCACTCTAAAACTATTAGGCTGTTTTGCTCTCTGATGCCCGTGGACCGAGAGAACGTAGAATAACGGAGCGATCGTGTCGCTCCGGAGCCCGACCGAAAAAATTCTAAGTCCCCGTTCGTGTCGCTCCGGAGCCCGAGCGAAAAAATTCTAAGTCCCCGTTCGTGTCGCTCCGGAACCGAATGTCGACGGAACGAAGGGACAACGGTAGATCCTTATTCCTGGTGCTCGTGGCTCTATAAAACCATACACTTGTTGTCCTCTGTCTCTTACCTGTGTCGAGATAATCGAGAATCATGGAGCGTTCGTGTCGCTCCGGAACCGAAAGTCGTCGGTTCGAAACGAGAACGTTAGATCCATATTCCTGATCGTTGAGGCACTCTAAAACTATTAGGCTGTTTTGCTCTCTGATGCCCGTGGACCGAGAGAACGTAGAATAACGGAGCGATCGTGTCGCTCCGGAGCCCGAGCGAAAAAATTCTAAGTCCCCGTTCGTGTCGCTCCGGAGCCCGAGCGAAAAAATTCTAAGTCCCCGTTCGTGTCGCTCCGGAACCGAATGTCGGCGGAACGAAGGGACAACGGTAGATCCTTATTCCTGGTGCTCGTGGCTCTATAAAACCATACACTTGTTGTCCTCTGTCTCTTACCTGTGTCGAGATAATCGAGAATCATGGAGCGTTCGTGTCGCTCCGGAACCGAATGTCGTCGGTTCGAAACGAGAACGTTAGATCCTTATTCCTGATCGTTGAGGCACTCTAAAACTATTAGGCTGTTTTGCTCTCTGTTGCCCGTGGACCGAGAGGACGTAGAATATCGGAGCGATCGTGTCGCTCCGGAGTTCGAGCGAAAACATTCTAAGTCCCCGTTCGTGTCGCTCCGGAACCGAGTGTCGACGGAACGAAGGGACAACGGTAGATCCTTATTCCTGGTGCTCGTGGCTCTCTAAAACCATACACTTGATGTCCTCTGTCTCTTCACTGTGTCGAGATAATCGAGAATCATAGAGCGTTCGTGTCGCTCCGGAACCGAAAGTCGTCGGTTCGAAACGAGAACGTTAGATCCTTATTCCTGATCGCTGAGGCACTCTAAAACTATTAGGCTGTTTTGCTCTCTGAAGCCCGTGGACCGAGAGAACGTAGAATATCGGAGCGATCGTGTCGCTCCGGAGTACGAGCGAAAAATTCTAAGTCCCCGTTCGTGTCGCTCCGGAACCGAATGTCGACGGAACGAAAGGACAGCGGTAGATCCTTATTCCTGGTGCTCGTGGCTCTCTAAAACCATACACTTGTTCTCCTCTGTCTCTTACCTGTGTCGAGATAATCGAGAATCATGGAGCGTTCGTGTCGCTCCGGAACCGAAAGTCGTCGGTTCGAAACGAGAACGTTAGATCCATATTCCTGATCGTTGAGGCACTCTAAAACTATTAGGCTGTTTTGCTCTCTGATGCCCGTGGACCGGGAGAACGTAGAATAACGGAGCGATCGTGTCGCTCCGGAGCCCGAGCGAAAAAATTCTATGTCCCCGTTCGTGTCGCTCCGGAGTTCGAGCGAAAACATTCTAAGTCCCCGTTCGTGTCGCTCCGGAACCGAATGTCGACGGAACGAAGGGACAACGGTAGATCCTTATTCCTGGTGCTCGTGGCTCTCTAAAACCATCCACTTGTTGTCCTCTGTCTCTTACCTGTGTCGAGATAATCGAGAATCATGGAGCGTTCGTGTCGCTCCGGAACCGAAAGTCGTCGGTTCGAAACGAGAACGTTAGATCCTTATTCCTGATCGTTGAGGCACTCTAAAACTATTAGGCTGTTTTGCTCTCTGATGCCCGTGGACCGAGAGAACGTAGAATATCGGAGCGATCGTGTCGCTCCGGAGTTCGAGCGAAAAAATTCTAAGTCCCCGTTCGTGTCGCTCCGGAGCCCGAGCGAAAAAATTCTAAGTCCCCGTTCGTGTCGCTCCGGAACCGAATGTCGACGGAACGAAGGGACAACGGTAGATCCTTATTCCTGGTGTTCGTGGCTCTCTAAAACCATACACTTGTTGTCCTCTGTCTCTTACCTGTGTCGAGATAATCGAGAATCATGGAGCGTTCGTGTCGCTCCGGAACCGAAAGTCGTCGGTTCAAAACGAGAACGTTAGATCCTTATTCCTGATCGTTGAGGCACTCTAAAACTATTAGGCTGTTTTGCTCTCTGTTGCCCGTGGACCGAGAGAACGTAGAATAACGGAGCGATCGTGTCGCTCCGGAGCCCGAGCGAAAAAATTCTAAGTCCCCGTTCGTGTCGCTCCGGAACCGAATGTCGACGGAACGAAGGGACAACGGTAGATCCTTATTCCTGGTGCTCGTGGCTCTCTAAAACCATACACTTGTTGTCCTCTGTCTCTTACCTGTGTCGAGATAATCGAGAATCATGGAGCGTTCGTGTCGCTCCGGAACCGAAAGTCGTCGGTTCAACGAGAACGTTAGATCCTTATTCCTGATCGTTGAGGCACTCTAAAACTATTAGGCTGTTTTGCTCTCTGTTGCCCGTGGACCGAGAGAACGTAGAATAACGGAGCGATCGTGTCGCTCCGGAGCCCGAGCGAAAAAATTCTAAGTCCCCGTTCGTGTCGCTCCGGAACCGAATGTCGACGGAACGAAGGGACAACGGTAGATCCTTATTCCTGGTGCTCGTGGCTCTCTAAAACCATACACTTGTTGTCCTCTGTCTCTTACCTGTGTCGAGATAATCGAGAATTATGGAGCTTTCGTGTCGCTCCGGAACCGAAAGTCGTCGGTTCGAAACGAGGACGTTAGATCCTTATTCCTGATCGTTGAGGCTCTCTAAAACTATTAGGCTGTTTTGCTCTCTGATGCCGTGGACCGAGATAACGTAGAATATCGGAGCGATCGTGTCGTTCCGGAGTTCGAGCGAAAAAATTCTAAGTCTCCGTTCGTGTCGCTCCGGAGTTCGAGCGAAAACATTCTAAGTCCCCGTTCGTGTCGCTCCGGAACCGAATGTCGACGGAACGAAGGGACAACGGTAGATCCTTATTCCTGGTGCTCGTGGCTCTCTAAAACCATCCACTTGTTGTCCTCTGTCTCTTACCTGTGTCGAGATAATCGAGAATCATGGAGCGTTCGTGTCGCTCCGGAACCGAAAGTCGTCGGTTCGAAACGAGAACGTTAGATCCTTATTCCTGATCGTTGAGGCACTCTAAACCTTTAGGCTGTTTTGCTCTCTGATGCCCGTGGACCGAGAGAACGTAGAATATCGGAGCGATCGTGTCGCTCCGGAGTTCGAGCGAAAACATTCTAAGTCCCCGTTCGTGTCGCTCCGGAACCGAATGTCGACGGAACGAAGGGACAACGGTAGATCCTTATTCCTGGTGCTCGTGGCTCTATAAAGCCATACACTTGTTGTGCTCTGTCTCTTACCTGTGTCGAGATAATCGAGAATCATGGAGCGTTCGTGTCGCTCCGGAACCGAAGGTCATCGGTTCGAAACGAGAACGTTGGATACTTATTCCTGATCGTTGAGGCACTCTAAAACTATTAGGCTGTTTTGCTCTCTGATGCCCGTGGGCCGAGAGAACGTAGAATATCGGAGCGATAGTGTCGCTCCGGAGTTCGAGCGAAAACATTCTAAGTCCCCGTTCGTGTCGCTCCGGAACCGAATGTCGACGGAACGAAGGGACAACGGGTAGATCCTTATTCCTGGTGCTCGTGGCTCTCTAAAACCATACACTTGTTGTCCTCTGTCTCTTACCTGTGTCGAGATAATCGTGAATCATGGAGCGTTCGTGTCGCTCCGGAACCGAAAGTCGTCGGTTCGAAACGAGAGCGTTAGATCCTTATTCCTAATCGTTGAGGCACTCTAAAACTATTAGGCTGTTTTGCTCTCTGATGCCCGTGGACCGAGAGAACGTAGAATAACGGAGCGATCGTGTCGCTCCGGAGCCCGAGCGAAAAAATTCTAAGTCCCCGTTCGTGTCGCTCCGGAACCGAATGTCGACGGAACGAAGGGACAACGGTAGATCCTTATTCCTGGTGCTCGTGGCTCTCTAAATCCATACACTTGTTGTCCTCTGTCTCTTACCTGTGTCGAGATAATAGAGAATCATGGAGCGTTCGTGTCGCTCCGGAACCGAAAGTCGTCGGTTCGAAACGAGAACGTTAGATCCTTATTCCTGATCGCTGAGGCACTCTAAAACTATTAGGCTGTTTTGCTCTCTGATGCCCGTGGACCGAGAGAACGTAGAATATCGGAGCGATCGTGTCGCTCCGGAGTTCGAGCGAAAAAATTCGAAGTCCCCGTTCGTGTCGCTCCGGAGCCCGAGCGAAACAATTCTACGTCCCCGTTCGTGTCGCTCCGGAGCCTGAGCGAAAAAATTCTAAGTCCCCGTTCGTGTCGCTCCGGAGCCCGAGCGAAAAAATTCTAAGTCCCCGTTCGTGTCGCTCCGGAACCGAATGTCGACGGAACGAAGGGACAACGGTAGATCCTTATTCCTGGTGCTCGTGGCCCTCTAAAACCATACACTTGTTGTCCTCTGTCTCTTACCTGTGTCGAGATAATCGAGAATCATGGAGCGTTCGTGTCGCTCCGGAACCGAAAGTCGTCGGTTCGAAACGAGAACGTTAGATCCTTATTCCTGATCGTTGAGGCACTCTAAAACTATTAGGCTGTTTTGCTCTCTGATGCCCGTGGACCGAGAGAACGTAGAATATCGGAGCGATCGTGTCGCTCCGGAGTTCGAGCGAAAACATTCTAAGTCCCCGTTCGTGTCGCTCCGGAACCGAATGTCGACGGAACGAAGGGACAACGGTAGATCCTTATTCCTGGTGCTCGTGGCTCTCTAAAACCATCCACTTGTTGTCCTCTGTCTCTTACCTGTGTCGAGATAATCGAGAATCATGCAGCGGTCGTGTCGCTCCGGAACCGAAAGACGTCGGTTCGAAACGAGAACGTTAGATCCTTATACCCGATCGTTGAGGCACTCTAAAACTATTAGGCTGTTTTGCTCTCTGATGCCCGTGGACCGAGAGAACGTAGAATAACGGAGCGATCGTGTCGCTCCGGAGTTCGAGCGAAAAAATTCTAAGTCCCCGTTCGTGTCGCTCCGGAGCCCGAGCGAAAAAATTCTAAGTCCCCGTTCGTGTCGCTCCGGAACCGAATGTCGACGGAACGAAGAGACAACGGTAGATCCTTATTCCTGGTGCTCGTGGCTCTCTAAAACCATACACTTGTTGTCCTCTGTCTCTTACCTGTGTCGAGATAATCGAGAATCATGGAGCGTTCGTGTCGCTCCGGAACCGAAAGTCGTCGGTTCGAAACGAGAACGTTAGATCCATATTCCTGATCGTTGAGGCACTCTAAAACTATTAGGCTGTTTTGCTCTCTGATGCCCGTGGACCGAGAGAACGTAGAATAACGGAGCGATCGTGTCGCTCCGGAGCCCGACCGAAAAAATTCTAAGTCCCCGTTCGTGTCGCTCCGGAGCCCGAGCGAAAAAATTCTAAGTCCCCGTTCGTGTCGCTCCGGAACCGAATGTCGACGGAACGAAGGGACAACGGTAGATCCTTATTCCTGGTGCTCGTGGCTCTATAAAACCATACACTTGTTGTCCTCTGTCTCTTACCTGTGTCGAGATAATCGAGAATCATGGAGCGTTCGTGTCGCTCCGGAACCGAAAGTCGTCGGTTCGAAACGAGAACGTTAGATCCTTATTCCTGATCGCTGAGGCACTCTAAAACTATTAGGCTGTTTTGCTCTCTGATGCCCGTGGACCGAGAGAACGTAGAATATCGGAGCGATCGTGTCGCTCCGGAGTTCGAGCGAAAAAATTCGAAGTCCCCGTTCGTGTCGCTCCGGAGCCCGAGCGAAACAATTCTACGTCCCCGTTCGTGTCGCTCCGGAGCCTGAGCGAAAAAATTCTAAGTCCCCGTTCGTGTCGCTCCGGAGCCCGAGCGAAAAAATTCTAAGTCCCCGTTCGTGTCGCTCCGGAACCGAATGTCGACGGAACGAAGGGACAACGGTAGATCCTTATTCCTGGTGCTCGTGGCCCTCTAAAACCATACACTTGTTGTCCTCTGTCTCTTACCTGTGTCGAGATAATCGAGAATCATGGAGCGTTCGTGTCGCTCCGGAACCGAATGTCGTCGGTTCGAAACGAGAACGTTAGATCCTTATTCCTGATCGTTGAGGCACTCTAAAACTATTAGGCTGTTTTGCTCTCTGTTGCCCGTGGACCGAGAGGACGTAGAATATCGGAGCGATCGTGTCGCTCCGGAGTTCGAGCGAAAACATTCTAAGTCCCCGTTCGTGTCGCTCCGGAACCGAGTGTCGACGGAACGAAGGGACAACGGTAGATCCTTATTCCTGGTGCTCGTGGCTCTCTAAAACCATACACTTGATGTCCTCTGTCTCTTCACTGTGTCGAGATAATCGAGAATCATAGAGCGTTCGTGTCGCTCCGGAACCGAAAGTCGTCGGTTCGAAACGAGAACGTTAGATCCTTATTCGTGATCGCTGAGGCACTCTAAAACTATTAGGCTGTTTTGCTCTCTGAAGCCCGTGGACCGAGAGAACGTAGAATATCGGAGCGATCGTGTCGCTCCGGAGTACGAGCGAAAAATTCTAAGTCCCCGTTCGTGTCGCTCCGGAACCGAATGTCGACGGAACGAAAGGACAGCGGTAGATCCTTATTCCTGGTGCTCGTGGCTCTCTAAAACCATACACTTGTTCTCCTCTGTCTCTTACCTGTGTCGAGATAATCGAGAATCATGGAGCGTTCGTGTCGCTCCGGAACCGAAAGTCGTCGGTTCGAAACGAGAACGTTAGATCCATATTCCTGATCGTTGAGGCACTCTAAAACTATTAGGCTGTTTTGCTCTCTGATGCCCGTGGACCGGGAGAACGTAGAATAACGGAGCGATCGTGTCGCTCCGGAGCCCGAGCGAAAAAATTCTATGTCCCCGTTCGTGTCGCTCCGGAGCCCGAGCGAAAAAATTCTAAGTCACCGTTCGTGTCGCTCCGGAACCGAATGTCGACGGAACGAAGGGACAACGGTAGATCCTTATTCCTGGTGCTCGTGGCTCTATAAAACCATACACTTGTTGTCCTCTGTCTCTTACCTGTGTCGAGATAATCGAGAATCATGGAGCGTTCGTGTCGCTCCGGAACCGAAAGTCGTCGGTTCGAAACGAGAACGTTAGATCCATATTCCTGATCGTTGAGGCACTCTAAAACTATTAGGCTGTTTTGCTCTCTGATGCCCGTGGACCGAGAGAACGTAGAATAACGGAGCGATCGTGTCGCTCCGGAGCCCGAGCGAAAAAATTCTAAGTCCCCGTTCGTGTCGCTCCGGAGCCCGAGCGAAAAAATTCTAAGTCCCCGTTCGTGTCGCTCCGGAACCGAATGTCGACGGAACGAAGGGACAACGGTAGATCCTTATTCCTGGTGCTCGTGGCTCTCTAAAACCATACACTTGTTGTCCTCTGTCTCTTACCTGTGTCGAGATAATCGAGAATCATGGAGCGTTCGTGTCGCTCCGGAACCGAAAGTGGTCGGTTCGAAACGAGAACGTTAGATCCTTATTCCTGATCGTTGAGGCACTCTAAAACTATTAGGCTGTTTTGCTCTCTGATGCCCGTGGACCGAGAGAACGTAGAATATCGGAGCGATCGTGTCGCTCCGGAGACCGAGCGAAAACATTCTAAGTCCCCGTTCGTGTCGCTCCGGAACCGAATGTCGACGGAACGAAGGGACAACGGTAGATCCTTATTCCTGGTGCTCGTGGCTCTCTAAAACCATACACTTGTTGTCCTCTGTCTCTTACCTGTGTCGAGATAATCGAGAATCATGGAGCGTTCGTGTCGCTCCGGAACCGAAAGTCGTAGGTTCGAAACGAGAACGTTAGATCCTTATTCCTGATCGCTGAGGCACTCTAAAACTATTAGGCTGTTTTGCTCTCTGAAGCCCGTGGACCGAGAGAACGTAGAATATCGGAGCGATCGTGTCGCTCCGGAGTACGAGCGAAAAAATTCTAAGTCCCCGTTCGTGTCGCTCCGGAACCGAATGTCGACGGAACGAAGGGACAACGGTAGATCCTTATTCCTGGTGCTCGTGGCTCTCTAAATCCATACACTTGTTGTCCTCTGTCTCTTACCTGTGTCGAGATAATCGAGAATCATGGAGCGTTCGTGTCGCTCCGGAACCGAAAGTCGTCGGTTCGAAACGAGAACGTTAGATCCTTATTCCTGATCGTTGAGGCACTCTAAAACTTTTAGGCTGTTTTGCTCTCTGATGCCCGTGGACCGAGAGAACGTAGAATGTCGGAGCGATCGTGTCGCTCCGGAGTTCGAGCGAGAAAATTCTAAGTCCCCGTTCGTGTCGCTCCGGAACCGAATGTCGACGGAACGAAGGGACAACGGTAGATCCTTATTCCTGGTGCTCGTGGCTCTATAAAACCATACACTTGTTGTGCTCTGTCTCTTACCTGTGTCGAGATAATCGAGAATCATGGAGCGTTCGTGTCGCTCCGGAACCGAAAGTCATCGGTTCGAAACGAGAACGTTGGATACTTATTCCTGATCGTTGAGGCACTCTAAAACTATTAGGCTGTTTTGCTCTCTGAAGCCCGTGGACCGAGAGAACGTAGAATATCGGAGCGATCGTGTCGCTCCGGAGTACGAGCGAAAAAATTCTAAGTCCCCGTTCGTGTCGCTCCGGAACCGAATGTCGACGGAACGAAAGGACAACGGTAGATCCTTATTCCTGGTGCTCGTGGCTCTCTAAAACCATACACTTGTTCTCCTCTGTCTCTTACCTGTGTCGAGATAATCGAGAATCATGGAGCGTTCGTGTCGCTCCGGAACCGAAAGTCGTCGGTTCGAAACGAGAACGTTAGATCCTTATTCCTGATCGTTGAGGCACTCTAAAACTATTAGGCTGTTTTGCTCTCTGATGCCCGTGGACCGAGAGAACGTAGAATATCGGAGCGATCGTGTCGCTCCGGAGTTCGAGCGAAAACATTCTAAGTCGCCGTTCGTGTCGCTCCGGAACCGAATGTCGACAGAACGAAGGGACAACGGTAGATCCTTATTCCTGGTTCTCGTGGCTCTGTAAAACCATACACTTGTTGTCCTCTGTCTCTTACCTGTGTCGAGATAATCGAGAATCATGGAGCGTTCGTGTCGCTCCGGAACCGAAAGTCGTCGGTTCGAAACGAGAACGTTAGATCCTTATTCCTGATCGTTGAGGCACTCTAAAAGTATTAGGCTGTTTTGCTCTCTGATGCCGTGGACCGAGAGAACGTAGAATATCGGAGCGATCGTGTCGCTCCGGAGTTCGAGCGAAAAAATTCTAAGTCTCCGTTCGTGTCGCCCCGGAGCCCGAGCGAAAAAATTCTAAGTCCCCGTTCGTGTCGCTCCGGAACCGAGTGTCGACGGAACGAAGGGACAACGGTAGATCCTTATTCATGGTGCTCGTGGCTGTCTAAAACCATACACTTGTTGTCCTCTGTCTCTTACCTGTGTCGAGATAATCGAGAATCATGGAGCGTTCGTGTCGCTCCGGAACCGAAAGTCGTCGGTTCGAAACGAGAACGTTAGATCCATATTCCTGATCGTTGAGGCACTCTAAAACTATTAGGCTGTTTTGCTCTCTGATGCCCGTGGACCGAGAGAACGTAGAATAACGGAGCGATCGTGTCGCTCCGGAGCCCGAGCGAAAAAATTCTAAGTCCCCGTTCGTGTCGCTCCGGAGCCCGAGCGAAAAAATTCTAAGTCCCCGTTCGTGTCGCTCCGGAACCGAATGTCGACGGAACGAAAGGACAACGGTAGATCCTTATTCCTGGTGCACGTGGCTCTCTAAAACCATACACTTGTTCTCCTCTGTCTCTCACCTGTGTCGAGATAATCGATAATCATGGAGCGTTCGTGTCGCTCCGGACCCGAAAGTCGTCGGTTCGAAACGAGAACGTTAGATCCGTATTCGTGATCGTTGAGGCACTCTAAAACTATTAGGCTATTTTGCTCTCTGATGCCCGTGGACCGAGAGAACGTAGAATATCGGAGCGATCGTGTCGCTCCGGAGTTCGAGCGAAAACATTCTAAGTCCCCGTTCGTGTCGCTCCGGAACCGAATGTCGACGGAACGAAGGGACAACGGTAGATCCTTATTCCTGGTGCTCGTGGCTCTCTAAAACCATCCACTTGTTGTCCTCTGTCTCTTACCTGTGTCGAGATAATCGAGAATCATGGAGCGTTCGTGTCGCTCCGGAACCGAAAGTCGTCGGTTCGAAACGAGAACGTTAGATCCTTAGTCCTGATCGTTGAGGCACTCTAAAACTATTAGGCTGTTTTGCTCTCTGATGCCCGTGGACCGAGAGAACGTAGAATATCGGAGCGATCGTGTCGCTCCGGAGTTCGAGCGAAAACATTCTAAGTCCCCGTTCGTGTCGCTCCGGAACCGAATGTCGACGGAACGAAGGGACAACGGTAGATCCTTATTCCTGGCGCTCGTGGCTCTCTAAAACCATACACTTGTTGTCCTCTGTCTCTTACCTGTGTCGAGATAATCGAGAATCATGGAGCGTTCGTGTCGCTCCGGAACCGAAAGTCGTCGGTTCGAAACGAGAACGTTAGATCCTTATTCCTGATCGTTGAGGCACTCTAAAACTATTAGGCTGTTTTGCTCTCTGATGCCCGTGGACCGAGAGAACGTAGAATATCGGAGCGATCGTGTCGCTCCGGAGTTCGAGCGAAAACATTCTAAGTCCCCGTTCGTGTCGCTCCGGAACCGAATGTCGACGGAACGAAGGGACAACGGGTAGATCTTTATTCCTGGTGCCCGTGGCTCTCTAAAACCATACACTTGTTGTCCTCTGTCTCTTACCTGTGTCGAGATAATCGTGAATCATGGAGCGTTCGTGTCGCTCCGGAACCGAAAGTCGTCGGTTCGAAACGAGAGCGTTAGATCCTTATTCCTGATCGTTGAGGCACTCTAAAACTATTAGGCTGTTTTGCTCTCTGATGCCCGTGGACCGAGAGAACGTAGAATAACGGAGCGATCGTGTCGCTCCGGAGCCCGAGCGAAAAAATTCTAAGTCCCCGTTCGTGTCGCTCCGGAACCGAATGTCGACGGAACGAAGGGAAAACGGTAGATCCTTATTCCTGGTGCTCGTGGCTCTCTAAATCCATACACTTGTTGTCCTCAGTCTCTTACCTGTGTCGAGATAATAGAGAAGCATGGAGCGTTCGTGTCGCTCCGGAACCGAAAGTCGTCGGTTCGAAACGAGAACGTTAGATCCTTACTCCAGATCGTTGAGGCACTCTAAAACTGTTAGGCTGTTTTGCTCTCTGATGCCCGTGGACCGAGAGAACGTAGAATAACGGAGCGATCGTGTCGCTCCGGAGTTCGAGCGAAAAAATTCTAAGTCTCCGTTCGTGTCGCTCCGGAGCCCGAGCGAAAAAATTCTAAGTCCCCGTTCGTGTCGCTCCGGAACCGAGTGTCGACGGAACGAAGGGACAACGGTAGATCCTTATTCCTGGTGCTCGTGGCTCTCTAAAACCATACACTTGTTGTCCTCTGTCTCTTACCTGTGTCGAGATAATCGAGAATCATGGAGCGTTCGTGTCGCTCCAGAAACGAAAGTCGTCGGTTCGAAACGAGGACGTTAGATCCTTATTCCTGATCGTTGAGGCACTCTAAAACTATTAGGCTGTTTTGCTCTCTGATGCCCGTGGACCGAGAGAACGTAGAATATCGGAGCGATCGTGTCGCTCCGGAGTTCGAGCGAAAAAATTCGAAGTCCCCGTTCGTGTCGCTCCGGAGCCCGAGCGAAAAAATTCTACGTCCCCGTTCGTGTCGCTCCGGAGCCTGAGCGATAAAATTCTAAGTCCCCGTTCGTGTCGCTCCGGAGCCCGAGCGAAAAAATTCTAAGTCCCCGTTCGTGTCGCTCCGGAACCGAATGTCGACGGAACGAAGGGACAACGGTAGATCCTTATTCCTGGTGCTCGTGGCTCTCTAAAACCATACACTTGTTGTCCTCTGTCTCTTACCTGTGTCGAGATAATCGAGAATCATGGAGCGTTCGTGTCGCTCCGGAACCGAAAGTCGTCGGTTCGAAACGAGAACGTTAGATCCTTATTCCTGATCGTTGAGGCACTCTAAAACTATTAGGCTGTTTTGCTCTCTGATGCCCGTGGACCGAGAGAACGTAGAATATCGGAGCGATCGTGTCGCTCCGGAGTTCGAGCGAAAACATTCTAAGTCGCCGTTCGTGTCGCTCCGGAACCGAATGTCGACAGAACGAAGGGACAACGGTAGATCCTTATTCCTGGTTCTCGTGGCTCTGTAAAACCATACACTTGTTGTCCTCTGTCTCTTACCTGTGTCGAGATAATCGAGAATCATGGAGCGTTCGTGTCGCTCCGGAACCGAAAGTCGTCGGTTCGAAACGAGAACGTTAGATCCTTATTCCTGATCGTTGAAGCACTCTAAAAGTATTAGGCTGTTTTGCTCTCTGATGCCGTGGACCGAGAGAACGTAGAATATCGGAGCGATCGTGTCGCTCCGGAGTTCGAGCGAAAAAATTCTAAGTCTCCGTTCGTGTCGCCCCGGAGCCCGAGCGAAAAAATTCTAAGTCCCCGTTCGTGTCGCTCCGGAACCGAGTGTCGACGGAACGAAGGGACAACGGTAGATCCTTATTCATGGTGCTCGTGGCTGTCTAAAACCATACACTTGTTGTCCTCTGTCTCTTACCTGTGTCGAGATAATCGAGAATCATGGAGCGTTCGTGTCGCTCCGGAACCGAAAGTCGTCGGTTCGAAACGAGAACGTTAGATCCATATTCCTGATCGTTGAGGCACTCTAAAACTATTAGGCTGTTTTGCTCTCTGATGCCCGTGGACCGAGAGAACGTAGAATAACGGAGCGATCGTGTCGCTCCGGAGCCCGAGCGAAAAAATTCTAAGTCCCCGTTCGTGTCGCTCCGGAGCCCGAGCGAAAAAATTCTAAGTCCCCGTTCGTGTCGCTCCGGAACCGAATGTCGACGGAACGAAAGGACAACGGTAGATCCTTATTCCTGGTGCACGTGGCTCTCTAAAACCATACACTTGTTCTCCTCTGTCTCTCACCTGTGTCGAGATAATCGATAATCATGGAGCGTTCGTGTCGCTCCGGACCCGAAAGTCGTCGGTTCGAAACGAGAACGTTAGATCCGTATTCGTGATCGTTGAGGCACTCTAAAACTATTAGGCTATTTTGCTCTCTGATGCCCGTGGACCGAGAGAACGTAGAATATCGGAGCGATCGTGTCGCTCCGGAGTTCGAGCGAAAACATTCTAAGTCCCCGTTCGTGTCGCTCCGGAACCGAATGTCGACGGAACGAAGGGACAACGGTAGATCCTTATTCCTGGTGCTCGTGGCTCTCTAAAACCATCCACTTGTTGTCCTCTGTCTCTTACCTGTGTCGAGATAATCGAGAATCATGGAGCGTTCGTGTCGCTCCGGAACCGAAAGTCGTCGGTTCGAAACGAGAACGTTAGATCCTTAGTCCTGATCGTTGAGGCACTCTAAAACTATTAGGCTGTTTTGCTCTCTGATGCCCGTGGACCGAGAGAACGTAGAATATCGGAGCGATCGTGTCGCTCCGGAGTTCGAGCGAAAACATTCTAAGTCCCCGTTCGTGTCGCTCCGGAACCGAATGTCGACGGAACGAAGGGACAACGGTAGATCCTTATTCCTGGCGCTCGTGGCTCTCTAAAACCATACACTTGTTGTCCTCTGTCTCTTACCTGTGTCGAGATAATCGAGAATCATGGAGCGTTCGTGTCGCTCCGGAACCGAAAGTCGTCGGTTCGAAACGAGAACGTTAGATCCTTATTCCTGATCGTTGAGGCACTCTAAAACTATTAGGCTGTTTTGCTCTCTGATGCCCGTGGACCGAGAGAACGTAGAATATCGGAGCGATCGTGTCGCTCCGGAGTTCGAGCGAAAACATTCTAAGTCCCCGTTCGTGTCGCTCCGGAACCGAATGTCGACGGAACGAAGGGACAACGGGTAGATCTTTATTCCTGGTGCCCGTGGCTCTCTAAAACCATACACTTGTTGTCCTCTGTCTCTTACCTGTGTCGAGATAATCGTGAATCATGGAGCGTTCGTGTCGCTCCGGAACCGAAAGTCGTCGGTTCGAAACGAGAGCGTTAGATCCTTATTCCTGATCGTTGAGGCACTCTAAAACTATTAGGCTGTTTTGCTCTCTGATGCCCGTGGACCGAGAGAACGTAGAATAACGGAGCGATCGTGTCGCTCCGGAGCCCGAGCGAAAAAATTCTAAGTCCCCGTTCGTGTCGCTCCGGAACCGAATGTCGACGGAACGAAGGGAAAACGGTAGATCCTTATTCCTGGTGCTCGTGGCTCTCTAAATCCATACACTTGTTGTCCTCAGTCTCTTACCTGTGTCGAGATAATAGAGAAGCATGGAGCGTTCGTGTCGCTCCGGAACCGAAAGTCGTCGGTTCGAAACGAGAACGTTAGATCCTTACTCCAGATCGTTGAGGCACTCTAAAACTGTTAGGCTGTTTTGCTCTCTGATGCCCGTGGACCGAGAGAACGTAGAATAACGGAGCGATCGTGTCGCTCCGGAGTTCGAGCGAAAAAATTCTAAGTCTCCGTTCGTGTCGCTCCGGAGCCCGAGCGAAAAAATTCTAAGTCCCCGTTCGTGTCGCTCCGGAACCGAGTGTCGACGGAACGAAGGGACAACGGTAGATCCTTATTCCTGGTGCTCGTGGCTCTCTAAAACCATACACTTGTTGTCCTCTGTCTCTTACCTGTGTCGAGATAATCGAGAATCATGGAGCGTTCGTGTCGCTCCAGAAACGAAAGTCGTCGGTTCGAAACGAGGACGTTAGATCCTTATTCCTGATCGTTGAGGCACTCTAAAACTATTAGGCTGTTTTGCTCTCTGATGCCCGTGGACCGAGAGAACGTAGAATATCGGAGCGATCGTGTCGCTCCGGAGTTCGAGCGAAAAAATTCGAAGTCCCCGTTCGTGTCGCTCCGGAGCCCGAGCGAAAAAATTCTACGTCCCCGTTCGTGTCGCTCCGGAGCCTGAGCGATAAAATTCTAAGTCCCCGTTCGTGTCGCTCCGGAGCCCGAGCGAAAAAATTCTAAGTCCCCGTTCGTGTCGCTCCGGAACCGAATGTCGACGGAACGAAGGGACAACGGTAGATCCTTATTCCTGGTGCTCGTGGCTCTCTAAAACCATACACTTGTTGTCCTCTGTCTCTTACCTGTGTCGAGATAATCGAGAATCATGGAGCGTTCGTGTCGCTCCGGAACCGAAAGTCGTCGGTTCGAAACGAGAACGTTAGATCCTTATTCCTGATCGTTGAGGCACTCTAAAACTATTAGGCTGTTTTGCTCTCTGATGCCCGTGGACCGAGAGAACGTAGAATATCGGAGCGATCGTGTCGCTCCGGAGTTCGAGCGAAAACATTCTAAGTCCCCGTTCGTGTCGCTCCGGAACCGAATGTCGACGGAACGAAGGGACAACGGTAGATCCTTATTCCTGGTGCTCGTGGCTCTCTAAAACCATCCACTTGTTGTCCTCTGTCTCTTACCTGTGTCGAGATAATCGAGAATCATGGAGCGTTCGTGTCGCTCCGGAACCGAAAGTCGTCGGTTCGAAACGAGAACGTTAGATCCTTATTCCTGATCGTTGAGGCACTCTAAAACTATTAGGCTGTTTTGCTCTCTGATGCCCGTGGACCGAGAGAACGTAGAATATCGGAGCGATCGTGTCGCTCCGGAGTTCGAGCGAAAAAATTCTAAGTCCCCGTTCGTGTCGCTCCGGAGCCCGAGCGAAAAAATTCTAAGTCCCCGTTCGTGTCGCTCCGGAACCGAATGTCGACGGAACGAAGGGACAACGGTAGATCCTTATTCCTGGTGTTCGTGGCTCTCTAAAACCATACACTTGTTGTCCTCTGTCTCTTACCTGTGTCGAGATAATCGAGAATCATGGAGCGTTCGTGTCGCTCCGGAACCGAAAGTCGTCGGTTCAAAACGAGAACGTTAGATCCTTATTCCTGATCGTTGAGGCACTCTAAAACTATTAGGCTGTTTTGCTCTCTCTTGCCCGTGGACCGAGAGAACGTAGAATAACGGAGCGATCGTGTCGCTCCGGAGCCCGAGCGAAAAAATTCTAAGTCCCCGTTCGTGTCGCTCCGGAGCCCGAGCGAAAAAATTCTAAGTCCCCGTTCGTGTCGCTCCGGAACCGAATGTCGACGGAACGAAGGGACAACGGTAGATCCTTATTCCTGGTGCTCGTGGCTCTCTAAAACCATACACTTGTTGTCCTCTGTCTCTTACCTGTGTCGAGATAATCGAGAATCATGGAGCGTTCGTGTCGCTCCGGAACCGAAAGTGGTCGGTTCGAAACGAGAACGTTAGATCCTTATTCCTGATCGTTGAGGCACTCTAAAACTATTAGGCTGTTTTGCTCTCTGATGCCCGTGGACCGAGAGAACGTAGAATATCGGAGCGATCGTGTCGCTCCGGAGACCGAGCGAAAACATTCTAAGTCCCCGTTCGTGTCGCTCCGGAACCGAATGTCGACGGAACGAAGGGACAACGGTAGATCCTTATTCCTGGTGCTCGTGGCTCTCTAAAACCATACACTTGTTGTCCTCTGTCTCTTACCTGTGTCGAGATAATCGAGAATCATGGAGCGTTCGTGTCGCTCCGGAACCGAAAGTCGTAGGTTCGAAACGAGAACGTTAGATCCTTATTCCTGATCGCTGAGGCACTCTAAAACTATTAGGCTGTTTTGCTCTCTGAAGCCCGTGGACCGAGAGAACGTAGAATATCGGAGCGATCGTGTCGCTCCGGAGTACGAGCGAAAAAATTCTAAGTCCCCGTTCGTGTCGCTCCGGAACCGAATGTCGACGGAACGAAGGGACAACGGTAGATCCTTATTCCTGGTGCTCGTGGCTCTCTAAATCCATACACTTGTTGTCCTCTGTCTCTTACCTGTGTCGAGATAATCGAGAATCATGGAGCGTTCGTGTCGCTCCGGAACCGAAAGTCGTCGGTTCGAAACGAGAACGTTAGATCCTTATTCCTGATCGTTGAGGCACTCTAAAACTTTTAGGCTGTTTTGCTCTCTGATGCCCGTGGACCGAGAGAACGTAGAATGTCGGAGCGATCGTGTCGCTCCGGAGTTCGAGCGAGAAAATTCTAAGTCCCCGTTCGTGTCGCTCCGGAACCGAATGTCGACGGAACGAAGGGACAACGGTAGATCCTTATTCCTGGTGCTCGTGGCTCTATAAAACCATACACTTGTTGTGCTCTGTCTCTTACCTGTGTCGAGATAATCGAGAATCATGGAGCGTTCGTGTCGCTCCGGAACCGAAAGTCATCGGTTCGAAACGAGAACGTTGGATACTTATTCCTGATCGTTGAGGCACTCTAAAACTATTAGGCTGTTTTGCTCTCTGAAGCCCGTGGACCGAGAGAACGTAGAATATCGGAGCGATCGTGTCGCTCCGGAGTACGAGCGAAAAAATTCTAAGTCCCCGTTCGTGTCGCTCCGGAACCGAATGTCGACGGAACGAAAGGACAACGGTAGATCCTTATTCCTGGTGCTCGTGGCTCTCTAAAACCATACACTTGTTCTCCTCTGTCTCTTACCTGTGTCGAGATAATCGAGAATCATGGAGCGTTCGTGTCGCTCCGGAACCGAAAGTCGTCGGTTCGAAACGAGAACGTTAGATCCTTATTCCTGATCGTTGAGGCACTCTAAAACTATTAGGCTGTTTTGCTCTCTGATGCCCGTGGACCGAGAGAACGTAGAATATCGGAGCGATCGTGTCGCTCCGGAGTTCGAGCGAAAACATTCTAAGTCGCCGTTCGTGTCGCTCCGGAACCGAATGTCGACAGAACGAAGGGACAACGGTAGATCCTTATTCCTGGTTCTCGTGGCTCTGTAAAACCATACACTTGTTGTCCTCTGTCTCTTACCTGTGTCGAGATAATCGAGAATCATGGAGCGTTCGTGTCGCTCCGGAACCGAAAGTCGTCGGTTCGAAACGAGAACGTTAGATCCTTATTCCTGATCGTTGAGGCACTCTAAAAGTATTAGGCTGTTTTGCTCTCTGATGCCGTGGACCGAGAGAACGTAGAATATCGGAGCGATCGTGTCGCTCCGGAGTTCGAGCGAAAAAATTCTAAGTCTCCGTTCGTGTCGCCCCGGAGCCCGAGCGAAAAAATTCTAAGTCCCCGTTCGTGTCGCTCCGGAACCGAGTGTCGACGGAACGAAGGGACAACGGTAGATCCTTATTCATGGTGCTCGTGGCTGTCTAAAACCATACACTTGTTGTCCTCTGTCTCTTACCTGTGTCGAGATAATCGAGAATCATGGAGCGTTCGTGTCGCTCCGGAACCGAAAGTCGTCGGTTCGAAACGAGAACGTTAGATCCATATTCCTGATCGTTGAGGCACTCTAAAACTATTAGGCTGTTTTGCTCTCTGATGCCCGTGGACCGAGAGAACGTAGAATAACGGAGCGATCGTGTCGCTCCGGAGCCCGAGCGAAAAAATTCTAAGTCCCCGTTCGTGTCGCTCCGGAGCCCGAGCGAAAAAATTCTAAGTCCCCGTTCGTGTCGCTCCGGAACCGAATGTCGACGGGACGAAAGGACAACGGTAGATCCTTATTCCTGGTGCACGTGGCTCTCTAAAACCATACACTTGTTCTCCTCTGTCTCTCACCTGTGTCGAGATAATCGATAATCATGGAGCGTTCGTGTCGCTCCGGACCCGAAAGTCGTCGGTTCGAAACGAGAACGTTAGATCCGTATTCGTGATCGTTGAGGCACTCTAAAACTATTAGGCTATTTTGCTCTCTGATGCCCGTGGACCGAGAGAACGTAGAATATCGGAGCGATCGTGTCGCTCCGGAGTTCGAGCGAAAACATTCTAAGTCCCCGTTCGTGTCGCTCCGGAACCGAATGTCGACGGAACGAAGGGACAACGGTAGATCCTTATTCCTGGTGCTCGTGGCTCTCTAAAACCATCCACTTGTTGTCCTCTGTCTCTTACCTGTGTCGAGATAATCGAGAATCATGGAGCGTTCGTGTCGCTCCGGAACCGAAAGTCGTCGGTTCGAAACGAGAACGTTAGATCCTTAGTCCTGATCGTTGAGGCACTCTAAAACTATTAGGCTGTTTTGCTCTCTGATGCCCGTGGACCGAGAGAACGTAGAATATCGGAGCGATCGTGTCGCTCCGGAGTTCGAGCGAAAACATTCTAAGTCCCCGTTCGTGTCGCTCCGGAACCGAATGTCGACGGAACGAAGGGACAACGGGTAGATCTTTATTCCTGGTGCCCGTGGCTCTCTAAAACCATACACTTGTTGTCCTCTGTCTCTTACCTGTGTCGAGATAATCGTGAATCATGGAGCGTTCGTGTCGCTCCGGAACCGAAAGTCGTCGGTTCGAAACGAGAGCGTTAGATCCTTATTCCTGATCGTTGAGGCACTCTAAAACTATTAGGCTGTTTTGCTCTCTGATGCCCGTGGACCGAGAGAACGTAGAATAACGGAGCGATCGTGTCGCTCCGGAGCCCGAGCGAAAAAATTCTAAGTCCCCGTTCGTGTCGCTCCGGAACCGAATGTCGACGGAACGAAGGGAAAACGGTAGATCCTTATTCCTGGTGCTCGTGGCTCTCTAAATCCATACACTTGTTGTCCTCAGTCTCTTACCTGTGTCGAGATAATAGAGAAGCATGGAGCGTTCGTGTCGCTCCGGAACCGAAAGTCGTCGGTTCGAAACGAGAACGTTAGATCCTTACTCCAGATCGTTGAGGCACTCTAAAACTGTTAGGCTGTTTTGCTCTCTGATGCCCGTGGACCGAGAGAACGTAGAATAACGGAGCGATCGTGTCGCTCCGGAGTTCGAGCGAAAAAATTCTAAGTCTCCGTTCGTGTCGCTCCGGAGCCCGAGCGAAAAAATTCTAAGTCACCGTTCGTGTCGCTCCGGAACCGAGTGTCGACGGAACGAAGGGACAACGGTAGATCCTTATTCCTGGTGCTCGTGGCTCTCTAAAACCATACACTTGTTGTCCTCTGTCTCTTACCTGTGTCGAGATAATCGAGAATCATGGAGCGTTCGTGTCGCTCCAGAAACGAAAGTCGTCGGTTCGAAACGAGGACGTTAGATCCTTATTCCTGATCGTTGAGGCACTCTAAAACTATTAGGCTGTTTTGCTCTCTGATGCCCGTGGACCGAGAGAACGTAGAATATCGGAGCGATCGTGTCGCTCCGGAGTTCGAGCGAAAAAATTCGAAGTCCCCGTTCGTGTCGCTCCGGAGCCCGAGCGAAAAAATTCTACGTCCCCGTTCGTGTCGCTCCGGAGCCTGAGCGATAAAATTCTAAGTCCCCGTTCGTGTCGCTCCGGAGCCCGAGCGAAAAAATTCTAAGTCCCCGTTCGTGTCGCTCCGGAACCGAATGTCGACGGAACGAAGGGACAACGGTAGATCCTTATTCCTGGTGCTCGTGGCTCTCTAAAACCATACACTTGTTGTCCTCTGTCTCTTACCTGTGTCGAGATAATCGAGAATCATGGAGCGTTCGTGTCGCTCCGGAACCGAAAGTCGTCGGTTCGAAACGAGAACGTTAGATCCTTATTCCTGATCGTTGAGGCACTCTAAAACTATTAGGCTGTTTTGCTCTCTGATGCCCGTGGACCGAGAGAACGTAGAATATCGGAGCGATCGTGTCGCTCCGGAGTTCGAGCGAAAACATTCTAAGTCGCCGTTCGTGTCGCTCCGGAACCGAATGTCGACAGAACGAAGGGACAACGGTAGATCCTTATTCCTGGTTCTCGTGGCTCTGTAAAACCATACACTTGTTGTCCTCTGTCTCTTACCTGTGTCGAGATAATCGAGAATCATGGAGCGTTCGTGTCGCTCCGGAACCGAAAGTCGTCGGTTCGAAACGAGAACGTTAGATCCTTATTCCTGATCGTTGAAGCACTCTAAAAGTATTAGGCTGTTTTGCTCTCTGATGCCGTGGACCGAGAGAACGTAGAATATCGGAGCGATCGTGTCGCTCCGGAGTTCGAGCGAAAAAATTCTAAGTCTCCGTTCGTGTCGCCCCGGAGCCCGAGCGAAAAAATTCTAAGTCCCCGTTCGTGTCGCTCCGGAACCGAGTGTCGACGGAACGAAGGGACAACGGTAGATCCTTATTCATGGTGCTCGTGGCTGTCTAAAACCATACACTTGTTGTCCTCTGTCTCTTACCTGTGTCGAGATAATCGAGAATCATGGAGCGTTCGTGTCGCTCCGGAACCGAAAGTCGTCGGTTCGAAACGAGAACGTTAGATCCATATTCCTGATCGTTGAGGCACTCTAAAACTATTAGGCTGTTTTGCTCTCTGATGCCCGTGGACCGAGAGAACGTAGAATAACGGAGCGATCGTGTCGCTCCGGAGCCCGAGCGAAAAAATTCTAAGTCCCCGTTCGTGTCGCTCCGGAGCCCGAGCGAAAAAATTCTAAGTCCCCGTTCGTGTCGCTCCGGAACCGAATGTCGACGGAACGAAAGGACAACGGTAGATCCTTATTCCTGGTGCACGTGGCTCTCTAAAACCATACACTTGTTCTCCTCTGTCTCTCACCTGTGTCGAGATAATCGATAATCATGGAGCGTTCGTGTCGCTCCGGACCCGAAAGTCGTCGGTTCGAAACGAGAACGTTAGATCCGTATTCGTGATCGTTGAGGCACTCTAAAACTATTAGGCTATTTTGCTCTCTGATGCCCGTGGACCGAGAGAACGTAGAATATCGGAGCGATCGTGTCGCTCCGGAGTTCGAGCGAAAACATTCTAAGTCCCCGTTCGTGTCGCTCCGGAACCGAATGTCGACGGAACGAAGGGACAACGGTAGATCCTTATTCCTGGTGCTCGTGGCTCTCTAAAACCATCCACTTGTTGTCCTCTGTCTCTTACCTGTGTCGAGATAATCGAGAATCATGGAGCGTTCGTGTCGCTCCGGAACCGAAAGTCGTCGGTTCGAAACGAGAACGTTAGATCCTTAGTCCTGATCGTTGAGGCACTCTAAAACTATTAGGCTGTTTTGCTCTCTGATGCCCGTGGACCGAGAGAACGTAGAATATCGGAGCGATCGTGTCGCTCCGGAGTTCGAGCGAAAACATTCTAAGTCCCCGTTCGTGTCGCTCCGGAACCGAATGTCGACGGAACGAAGGGACAACGGTAGATCCTTATTCCTGGCGCTCGTGGCTCTCTAAAACCATACACTTGTTGTCCTCTGTCTCTTACCTGTGTCGAGATAATCGAGAATCATGGAGCGTTCGTGTCGCTCCGGAACCGAAAGTCGTCGGTTCGAAACGAGAACGTTAGATCCTTATTCCTGATCGTTGAGGCACTCTAAAACTATTAGGCTGTTTTGCTCTCTGATGCCCGTGGACCGAGAGAACGTAGAATATCGGAGCGATCGTGTCGCTCCGGAGTTCGAGCGAAAACATTCTAAGTCCCCGTTCGTGTCGCTCCGGAACCGAATGTCGACGGAACGAAGGGACAACGGGTAGATCTTTATTCCTGGTGCCCGTGGCTCTCTAAAACCATACACTTGTTGTCCTCTGTCTCTTACCTGTGTCGAGATAATCGTGAATCATGGAGCGTTCGTGTCGCTCCGGAACCGAAAGTCGTCGGTTCGAAACGAGAGCGTTAGATCCTTATTCCTGATCGTTGAGGCACTCTAAAACTATTAGGCTGTTTTGCTCTCTGATGCCCGTGGACCGAGAGAACGTAGAATAACGGAGCGATCGTGTCGCTCCGGAGCCCGAGCGAAAAAATTCTAAGTCCCCGTTCGTGTCGCTCCGGAACCGAATGTCGACGGAACGAAGGGAAAACGGTAGATCCTTATTCCTGGTGCTCGTGGCTCTCTAAATCCATACACTTGTTGTCCTCAGTCTCTTACCTGTGTCGAGATAATAGAGAAGCATGGAGCGTTCGTGTCGCTCCGGAACCGAAAGTCGTCGGTTCGAAACGAGAACGTTAGATCCTTACTCCAGATCGTTGAGGCACTCTAAAACTGTTAGGCTGTTTTGCTCTCTGATGCCCGTGGACCGAGAGAACGTAGAATAACGGAGCGATCGTGTCGCTCCGGAGTTCGAGCGAAAAAATTCTAAGTCTCCGTTCGTGTCGCTCCGGAGCCCGAGCGAAAAAATTCTAAGTCCCCGTTCGTGTCGCTCCGGAACCGAGTGTCGACGGAACGAAGGGACAACGGTAGATCCTTATTCCTGGTGCTCGTGGCTCTCTAAAACCATACACTTGTTGTCCTCTGTCTCTTACCTGTGTCGAGATAATCGAGAATCATGGAGCGTTCGTGTCGCTCCAGAAACGAAAGTCGTCGGTTCGAAACGAGGACGTTAGATCCTTATTCCTGATCGTTGAGGCACTCTAAAACTATTAGGCTGTTTTGCTCTCTGATGCCCGTGGACCGAGAGAACGTAGAATATCGGAGCGATCGTGTCGCTCCGGAGTTCGAGCGAAAAAATTCGAAGTCCCCGTTCGTGTCGCTCCGGAGCCCGAGCGAAAAAATTCTACGTCCCCGTTCGTGTCGCTCCGGAGCCTGAGCGATAAAATTCTAAGTCCCCGTTCGTGTCGCTCCGGAGCCCGAGCGAAAAAATTCTAAGTCCCCGTTCGTGTCGCTCCGGAACCGAATGTCGACGGAACGAAGGGACAACGGTAGATCCTTATTCCTGGTGCTCGTGGCTCTCTAAAACCATACACTTGTTGTCCTCTGTCTCTTACCTGTGTCGAGATAATCGAGAATCATGGAGCGTTCGTGTCGCTCCGGAACCGAAAGTCGTCGGTTCGAAACGAGAACGTTAGATCCTTATTCCTGATCGTTGAGGCACTCTAAAACTATTAGGCTGTTTTGCTCTCTGATGCCCGTGGACCGAGAGAACGTAGAATATCGGAGCGATCGTGTCGCTCCGGAGTTCGAGCGAAAACATTCTAAGTCCCCGTTCGTGTCGCTCCGGAACCGAATGTCGACGGAACGAAGGGACAACGGTAGATCCTTATTCCTGGTGCTCGTGGCTCTCTAAAACCATCCACTTGTTGTCCTCTGTCTCTTACCTGTGTCGAGATAATCGAGAATCATGGAGCGTTCGTGTCGCTCCGGAACCGAAAGTCGTCGGTTCGAAACGAGAACGTTAGATCCTTATTCCTGATCGTTGAGGCACTCTAAAACTATTAGGCTGTTTTGCTCTCTGATGCCCGTGGACCGAGAGAACGTAGAATATCGGAGCGATCGTGTCGCTCCGGAGTTCGAGCGAAAAAATTCTAAGTCCCCGTTCGTGTCGCTCCGGAGCCCGAGCGAAAAAATTCTAAGTCCCCGTTCGTGTCGCTCCGGAACCGAATGTCGACGGAACGAAGGGACAACGGTAGATCCTTATTCCTGGTGTTCGTGGCTCTCTAAAACCATACACTTGTTGTCCTCTGTCTCTTACCTGTGTCGAGATAATCGAGAATCATGGAGCGTTCGTGTCGCTCCGGAACCGAAAGTCGTCGGTTCAAAACGAGAACGTTAGATCCTTATTCCTGATCGTTGAGGCACTCTAAAACTATTAGGCTGTTTTGCTCTCTGTTGCCCGTGGACCGAGAGAACGTAGAATAACGGAGCGATCGTGTCGCTCCGGAGCCCGAGCGAAAAAATTCTAAGTCCCCGTTCGTGTCGCTCCGGAACCGAATGTCGACGGAACGAAGGGACAACGGTAGATCCTTATTCCTGGTGCTCGTGGCTCTCTAAAACCATACACTTGTTGTCCTCTGTCTCTTACCTGTGTCGAGATAATCGAGAATCATGGAGCGTTCGTGTCGCTCCGGAACCGAAAGTCGTCGGTTCAACGAGAACGTTAGATCCTTATTCCTGATCGTTGAGGCACTCTAAAACTATTAGGCTGTTTTGCTCTCTGTTGCCCGTGGACCGAGAGAACGTAGAATAACGGAGCGATCGTGTCGCTCCGGAGCCCGAGCGAAAAAATTCTAAGTCCCCGTTCGTGTCGCTCCGGAACCGAATGTCGACGGAACGAAGGGACAACGGTAGATCCTTATTCCTGGTGCTCGTGGCTCTCTAAAACCATACACTTGTTGTCCTCTGTCTCTTACCTGTGTCGAGATAATCGAGAATTATGGAGCTTTCGTGTCGCTCCGGAACCGAAAGTCGTCGGTTCGAAACGAGGACGTTAGATCCTTATTCCTGATCGTTGAGGCTCTCTAAAACTATTAGGCTGTTTTGCTCTCTGATGCCGTGGACCGAGATAACGTAGAATATCGGAGCGATCGTGTCGTTCCGGAGTTCGAGCGAAAAAATTCTAAGTCTCCGTTCGTGTCGCTCCGGAGTTCGAGCGAAAACATTCTAAGTCCCCGTTCGTGTCGCTCCGGAACCGAATGTCGACGGAACGAAGGGACAACGGTAGATCCTTATTCCTGGTGCTCGTGGCTCTCTAAAACCATCCACTTGTTGTCCTCTGTCTCTTACCTGTGTCGAGATAATCGAGAATCATGGAGCGTTCGTGTCGCTCCGGAACCGAAAGTCGTCGGTTCGAAACGAGAACGTTAGATCCTTATTCCTGATCGCTGAGGCACTCTAAAACTATTAGGCTGTTTTGCTCTCTGAAGCCCGTGGACCGAGAGAACGTAGAATATCGGAGCGATCGTGTCGCTCCGGAGTACGAGCGAAAAAATTCTAAGTCCCCGTTCGTGTCGCTCCGGAACCGAATGTCGACGGAACGAAGGGACAACGGTAGATCCTTATTCCTGGTGCTCGTGGCTCTCTAAATCCATACACTTGTTGTCCTCTGTCTCTTACCTGTGTCGAGATAATCGAGAATCATGGAGCGTTCGTGTCGCTCCGGAACCGAAAGTCGTCGGTTCGAAACGAGAACGTTAGATCCTTATTCCTGATCGTTGAGGCACTCTAAACCTTTAGGCTGTTTTGCTCTCTGATGCCCGTGGACCGAGAGAACGTAGAATATCGGAGCGATCGTGTCGCTCCGGAGTTCGAGCGAAAACATTCTAAGTCCCCGTTCGTGTCGCTCCGGAACCGAATGTCGACGGAACGAAGGGACAACGGTAGATCCTTATTCCTGGTGCTCGTGGCTCTATAAAGCCATACACTTGTTGTGCTCTGTCTCTTACCTGTGTCGAGATAATCGAGAATCATGGAGCGTTCGTGTCGCTCCGGAACCGAAGGTCATCGGTTCGAAACGAGAACGTTGGATACTTATTCCTGATCGTTGAGGCACTCTAAAACTATTAGGCTGTTTTGCTCTCTGATGCCCGTGGGCCGAGAGAACGTAGAATATCGGAGCGATAGTGTCGCTCCGGAGTTCGAGCGAAAACATTCTAAGTCCCCGTTCGTGTCGCTCCGGAACCGAATGTCGACGGAACGAAGGGACAACGGGTAGATCCTTATTCCTGGTGCTCGTGGCTCTCTAAAACCATACACTTGTTGTCCTCTGTCTCTTACCTGTGTCGAGATAATCGTGAATCATGGAGCGTTCGTGTCGCTCCGGAACCGAAAGTCGTCGGTTCGAAACGAGAGCGTTAGATCCTTATTCCTAATCGTTGAGGCACTCTAAAACTATTAGGCTGTTTTGCTCTCTGATGCCCGTGGACCGAGAGAACGTAGAATAACGGAGCGATCGTGTCGCTCCGGAGCCCGAGCGAAAAAATTCTAAGTCCCCGTTCGTGTCGCTCCGGAACCGAATGTCGACGGAACGAAGGGACAACGGTAGATCCTTATTCCTGGTGCTCGTGGCTCTCTAAATCCATACACTTGTTGTCCTCTGTCTCTTACCTGTGTCGAGATAATAGAGAATCATGGAGCGTTCGTGTCGCTCCGGAACCGAAAGTCGTCGGTTCGAAACGAGAACGTTAGATCCTTATTCCTGATCGCTGAGGCACTCTAAAACTATTAGGCTGTTTTGCTCTCTGATGCCCGTGGACCGAGAGAACGTAGAATATCGGAGCGATCGTGTCGCTCCGGAGTTCGAGCGAAAAAATTCGAAGTCCCCGTTCGTGTCGCTCCGGAGCCCGAGCGAAACAATTCTACGTCCCCGTTCGTGTCGCTCCGGAGCCTGAGCGAAAAAATTCTAAGTCCCCGTTCGTGTCGCTCCGGAGCCCGAGCGAAAAAATTCTAAGTCCCCGTTCGTGTCGCTCCGGAACCGAATGTCGACGGAACGAAGGGACAACGGTAGATCCTTATTCCTGGTGCTCGTGGCCCTCTAAAACCATACACTTGTTGTCCTCTGTCTCTTACCTGTGTCGAGATAATCGAGAATCATGGAGCGTTCGTGTCGCTCCGGAACCGAAAGTCGTCGGTTCGAAACGAGAACGTTAGATCCTTATTCCTGATCGTTGAGGCACTCTAAAACTATTAGGCTGTTTTGCTCTCTGATGCCCGTGGACCGAGAGAACGTAGAATATCGGAGCGATCGTGTCGCTCCGGAGTTCGAGCGAAAAAATTCTAAGTCCCCGTTCGTGTCGCTCCGGAACCGAATGTCGACGGAACGAAGAGACAACGGTAGATCCTTATTCCTGGTGCTCGTGGCTCTCTAAAACCATACACTTGTTGTCCTCTGTCTCTTACCTGTGTCGAGATAATCGAGAATCATGGAGCGTTCGTGTCGCTCCGGAACCGAAAGTCGTCGGTTCGAAACGAGAACGTTAGATCCATATTCCTGATCGTTGAGGCACTCTAAAACTATTAGGCTGTTTTGCTCTCTGATGCCCGTGGACCGAGAGAACGTAGAATAACGGAGCGATCGTGTCGCTCCGGAGCCCGACCGAAAAAATTCTAAGTCCCCGTTCGTGTCGCTCCGGAGCCCGAGCGAAAAAATTCTAAGTCCCCGTTCGTGTCGCTCCGGAACCGAATGTCGACGGAACGAAGGGACAACGGTAGATCCTTATTCCTGGTGCTCGTGGCTCTATAAAACCATACACTTGTTGTCCTCTGTCTCTTACCTGTGTCGAGATAATCGAGAATCATGGAGCGTTCGTGTCGCTCCGGAACCGAAAGTCGTCGGTTCGAAACGAGAACGTTAGATCCATATTCCTGATCGCTGAGGCACTCTAAAACTATTAGGCTGTTTTGCTCTCTGATGCCCGTGGACCGAGAGAACGTAGAATAACGGAGCGATCGTGTCGCTCCGGAGCCCGAGCGAAAAAATTCTAAGTCCCCGTTCGTGTCGCTCCGGAACCGAATGTCGACGGAACGAAGGGACAACGGTAGATCCTTATTCCTGGTGCTCGTGGCTCTATAAAACCATACACTTGTTGTCCTCTGTCTCTTACCTGTGTCGAGATAATCGAGAATCATGGAGCGTTCGTGTCGCTCCGGAACCGAATGTCGTCGGTTCGAAACGAGAACGTTAGATCCTTATTCCTGATCGTTGAGGCACTCTAAAACTATTAGGCTGTTTTGCTCTCTGTTGCCCGTGGACCGAGAGGACGTAGAATATCGGAGCGATCGTGTCGCTCCGGAGTTCGAGCGAAAACATTCTAAGTCCCCGTTCGTGTCGCTCCGGAACCGAGTGTCGACGGAACGAAGGGACAACGGTAGATCCTTATTCCTGGTGCTCGTGGCTCTCTAAAACCATACACTTGATGTCCTCTGTCTCTTCACTGTGTCGAGATAATCGAGAATCATAGAGCGTTCGTGTCGCTCCGGAACCGAAAGTCGTCGGTTCGAAACGAGAACGTTAGATCCTTATTCCTGATCGCTGAGGCACTCTAAAACTATTAGGCTGTTTTGCTCTCTGAAGCCCGTGGACCGAGAGAACGTAGAATATCGGAGCGATCGTGTCGCTCCGGAGTACGAGCGAAAAAATTCTAAGTCCCCGTTCGTGTCGCTCCGGAACCGAATGTCGACGGAACGAAAGGACAGCGGTAGATCCTTATTCCTGGTGCTCGTGGCTCTCTAAAACCATACACTTGTTCTCCTCTGTCTCTTACCTGTGTCGAGATAATCGAGAATCATGGAGCGTTCGTGTCGCTCCGGAACCGAAAGTCGTCGGTTCGAAACGAGAACGTTAGATCCATATTCCTGATCGTTGAGGCACTCTAAAACTATTAGGCTGTTTTGCTCTCTGATGCCCGTGGACCGGGAGAACGTAGAATAACGGAGCGATCGTGTCGCTACGGAGCCCGAGCGAAAAAATTCTATGTCCCCGTTCGTGTCGCTCCGGAGCCCGAGCGAAAAAATTCTAAGTCACCGTTCGTGTCGCTCCGGAACCGAATGTCGACGGAACGAAGGGACAACGGTAGATCCTTATTCCTGGTGCTCGTGGCTCTATAAAACCATACACTTGTTGTCCTCTGTCTCTTACCTGTGTCGAGATAATCGAGAATCATGGAGCGTTCGTGTCGCTCCGGAACCGAAAGTCGTCGGTTCGAAACGAGAACGTTAGATCCATATTCCTGATCGTTGAGGCACTCTAAAACTATTAGGCTGTTTTGCTCTCTGATGCCCGTGGACCGAGAGAACGTAGAATAACGGAGCGATCGTGTCGCTCCGGAGCCCGAGCGAAAAAATTCTAAGTCCCCGTTCGTGTCGCTCCGGAGCCCGAGCGAAAAAATTCTAAGTCCCCGTTCGTGTCGCTCCGGAACCGAATGTCGACGGAACGAAGGGACAACGGTAGATCCTTATTCCTGGTGCTCGTGGCTCTCTAAAACCATACACTTGTTGTCCTCTGTCTCTTACCTGTGTCGAGATAATCGAGAATCATGGAGCGTTCGTGTCGCTCCGGAACCGAAAGTGGTCGGTTCGAAACGAGAACGTTAGATCCTTATTCCTGATCGTTGAGGCACTCTAAAACTATTAGGCTGTTTTGCTCTCTGATGCCCGTGGACCGAGAGAACGTAGAATATCGGAGCGATCGTGTCGCTCCGGAGACCGAGCGAAAACATTCTAAGTCCCCGTTCGTGTCGCTCCGGAACCGAATGTCGACGGAACGAAGGGACAACGGTAGATCCTTATTTCTGGTGCTCGTGGCTCTCTAAAACCATACACTTGTTGTCCTCTGTCTCTTACCTGTGTCGAGATAATCGAGAATCATGGAGCGTTCGTGTCGCTCCGGAACCGAAAGTCGTAGGTTCGAAACGAGAACGTTAGATCCTTATTCCTGATCGCTGAGGCACTCTAAAACTATTAGGCTGTTTTGCTCTCTGAAGCCCGTGGACCGAGAGAACGTAGAATATCGGAGCGATCGTGTCGCTCCGGAGTACGAGCGAAAAAATTCTAAGTCCCCGTTCGTGTCGCTCCGGAACCGAATGTCGACGGAACGAAGGGACAACGGTAGATCCTTATTCCTGGTGCTCGTGGCTCTCTAAATCCATACACTTGTTGTCCTCTGTCTCTTACCTGTGTCGAGATAATCGAGAATCATGGAGCGTTCGTGTCGCTCCGGAACCGAAAGTCGTCGGTTCGAAACGTGAACGTTAGATCCTTATTCCTGATCGTTGAGGCACTCTAAAACTTTTAGGCTGTTTTGCTCTCTGATGCCCGTGGACCGAGAGAACGTAGAATGTCGGAGCGATCGTGTCGCTCCGGAGTTCGAGCGAGAAAATTCTAAGTCCCCGTTCGTGTCGCTCCGGAACCGAATGTCGACGGAACGAAGGGACAACGGTAGATCCTTATTCCTGGTGCTCGTGGCTCTATAAAACCATACACTTGTTGTGCTCTGTCTCTTACCTGTGTCGAGATAATCGAGAATCATGGAGCGTTCGTGTCGCTCCGGAACCGAAAGTCATCGGTTCGAAACGAGAACGTTGGATACTTATTCCTGATCGTTGAGGCACTCTAAAACTATTAGGCTGTTTTGCTCTCTGAAGCCCGTGGACCGAGAGAACGTAGAATATCGGAGCGATCGTGTCGCTCCGGAGTACGAGCGAAAAAATTCTAAGTCCCCGTTCGTGTCGCTCCGGAACCGAATGTCGACGGAACGAAAGGACAACGGTAGATCCTTATTCCTGGTGCTCGTGACTCTCTAAAACCATACACTTGTTCTCCTCTGTCTCTTACCTGTGTCGAGATAATCGATAATCATGGAGCGTTCGTGTCGCTCCGGAACCGAAAGTCGTCGGTTCGAAACGAGAACGTTAGATCCATATTCCTGATCGTTGAGGCACTCTAAAACTATTAGGCTGTTTTGCTCTCTGATGCCCGTGGACCGAGAGAACGTAGAATAACGGAGCGATCGTGTCGCTCCGGAGCCCGAGCGAAAAAATTCTAAGTCCCCGTTCGTGTCGCTCCGGAGCCCGAGCGAAAAAATTCTAAGTCCCCGTTCGTGTCGCTCCGGAACCGAATGTCGACGGAACGAAGGGACAACGGTAGATCCTTATTCCTGGTGCTCGTGGCTCTATAAAACCATACACTTGTTGTCCTCTGTCTCTTACCTGTGTCGAGATAATCGAGAATCATGGAGCGTTCGTGTCGCTCCGGAACCGAAAGTCGTCGGTTCGAAACGAGAACGTTAGATCCATATTCCTGATCGTTGAGGCACTCTAAAACTATTAGGCTGTTTTGCTCTCTGATGCCCGTGGACCGAGAGAACGTAGAATAACGGAGCGATCGTGTCGCTCCGGAGCCCGAGCGAAAAAATTCTAAGTCCCCGTTCGTGTCGCTCCGGAGCCCGAGCGAAAAAATTCTAAGTCCCCGTTCGTGTCGCTCCGGAACCGAATGTCGACGGAACGAAGGGACAACGGTAGATCCTTATTCCTGGTGCTCGTGGCTCTATAAAACCATACACTTGTTGTCCTCTGTCTCTTACCTGTGTCGAGATAATCGAGAATCATGGAGCGTTCGTGTCGCTCCGGAACCGAAAGTCGTCGGTTCGAAACGAGAACGTTAGATCCATATTCCTGATCGTTGAGGCACTCTAAAACTATTAGGCTGTTTTGCTCTCTGATGCCCGTGGACCGAGAGAACGTAGAATAACGGAGCGATCGTGTCGCTCCGGAGCCCGAGCGAAAAAATTCTAAGTCCCCGTTCGTGTCGCTCCGGAGCCCGAGCGAAAAAATTCTAAGTCCCCGTTCGTGTCGCTCCGGAACCGAATGTCGACGGAACGAAAGGACAACGGTAGATCCTTATTCCTGGTGCACGTGGCTCTCTAAAACCATACACTTGTTCTCCTCTGTCTCTCACCTGTGTCGAGATAATCGATAATCATGGAGCGTTCGTGTCGCTCCGGACCCGAAAGTCGTCGGTTCGAAACGAGAACGTTAGATCCGTATTCGTGATCGTTGAGGCACTCTAAAACTATTAGGCTATTTTGCTCTCTGATGCCCGTGGACCGAGAGAACGTAGAATATCGGAGCGATCGTGTCGCTCCGGAGTTCGAGCGAAAACATTCTAAGTCCCCGTTCGTGTCGCTCCGGAACCGAATGTCGACGGAACGAAGGGACAACGGTAGATCCTTATTCCTGGTGCTCGTGGCTCTCTAAAACCATCCACTTGTTGTCCTCTGTCTCTTACCTGTGTCGAGATAATCGAGAATCATGGAGCGTTCGTGTCGCTCCGGAACCGAAAGTCGTCGGTTCGAAACGAGAACGTTAGATCCTTAGTCCTGATCGTTGAGGCACTCTAAAACTATTAGGCTGTTTTGCTCTCTGATGCCCGTGGACCGAGAGAACGTAGAATATCGGAGCGATCGTGTCGCTCCGGAGTTCGAGCGAAAACATTCTAAGTCCCCGTTCGTGTCGCTCCGGAACCGAATGTCGACGGAACGAAGGGACAACGGTAGATCCTTATTCCTGGCGCTCGTGGCTCTCTAAAACCATACACTTGTTGTCCTCTGTCTCTTACCTGTGTCGAGATAATCGTGAATCATGGAGCGTTCGTGTCGCTCCGGAACCGAAAGTCGTCGGTTCGAAACGAGAGCGTTAGATCCTTATTCCTGATCGTTGAGGCACTCTAAAACTATTAGGCTGTTTTGCTCTCTGATGCCCGTGGACCGAGAGAACGTAGAATAACGGAGCGATCGTGTCGCTCCGGAGCCCGAGCGAAAAAATTCTAAGTCCCCGTTCGTGTCGCTTCGGAACCGAATGTCGACGGAACGAAGGGAAAACGGTAGATCCTTATTCCTGGTGCTCGTGGCTCTCTAAATCCATACACTTGTTGTCCTCAGTCTCTTACCTGTGTCGAGATAATAGAGAAGCATGGAGCGTTCGTGTCGCTCCGGAACCGAAAGTCGTCGGTTCGAAACGAGAACGTTAGATCCTTACTCCAGATCGTTGAGGCACTCTAAAACTGTTAGGCTGTTTTGCTCTCTGATGCCCGTGGACCGAGAGAACGTAGAATAACGGAGCGATCGTGTCGCTCCGGAGTTCGAGCGAAAAAATTCTAAGTCTCCGTTCGTGTCGCTCCGGAGCCCGAGCGAAAAAATTCTAAGTCCCCGTTCGTGTCGCTCCGGAACCGAGTGTCGACGGAACGAAGGGACAACGGTAGATCCTTATTCCTGGTGCTCGTGGCTCTCTAAAACCATACACTTGTTGTCCTCTGTCTCTTACCTGTGTCGAGATAATCGAGAATCATGGAGCGTTCGTGTCGCTCCAGAAACGAAAGTCGTCGGTTCGAAACGAGGACGTTAGATCCTTATTCCTGATCGTTGAGGCACTCTAAAACTATTAGGCTGTTTTGCTCTCTGATGCCCGTGGACCGAGAGAACGTAGAATATCGGAGCGATCGTGTCGCTCCGGAGTTCGAGCGAAAAAATTCGAAGTCCCCGTTCGTGTCGCTCCGGAGCCCGAGCGAAAAAATTCTACGTCCCCGTTCGTGTCGCTCCGGAGCCTGAGCGATAAAATTCTAAGTCCCCGTTCGTGTCGCTCCGGAGCCCGAGCGAAAAAATTCTAAGTCCCCGTTCGTGTCGCTCCGGAACCGAATGTCGACGGAACGAAGGGACAACGGTAGATCCTTATTCCTGGTGCTCGTGGCTCTCTAAAACCATACACTTGTTGTCCTCTGTCTCTTACCTGTGTCGAGATAATCGAGAATCATGGAGCGTTCGTGTCGCTCCGGAACCGAAAGTCGTCGGTTCGAAACGAGAACGTTAGATCCTTATTCCTGATCGTTGAGGCACTCTAAAACTATTAGGCTGTTTTGCTCTCTGATGCCCGTGGACCGAGAGAACGTAGAATATCGGAGCGATCGTGTCGCTCCGGAGTTCGAGCGAAAACATTCTAAGTCCCCGTTCGTGTCGCTCCGGAACCGAATGTCGACGGAACGAAGGGACAACGGTAGATCCTTATTCCTGGTGCTCGTGGCTCTCTAAAACCATCCACTTGTTGTCCTCTGTCTCTTACCTGTGTCGAGATAATCGAGAATCATGGAGCGTTCGTGTCGCTCCGGAACCGAAAGTCGTCGGTTCGAAACGAGAACGTTAGATCCTTATTCCTGATCGTTGAGGCACTCTAAAACTATTAGGCTGTTTTGCTCTCTGATGCCCGTGGACCGAGAGAACGTAGAATATCGGAGCGATCGTGTCGCTCCGGAGTTCGAGCGAAAAAATTCTAAGTCCCCGTTCGTGTCGCTCCGGAGCCCGAGCGAAAAAATTCTAAGTCCCCGTTCGTGTCGCTCCGGAACCGAATGTCGACGGAACGAAGGGACAACGGTAGATCCTTATTCCTGGTGTTCGTGGCTCTCTAAAACCATACACTTGTTGTCCTCTGTCTCTTACCTGTGTCGAGATAATCGAGAATCATGGAGCGTTCGTGTCGCTCCGGAACCGAAAGTCGTCGGTTCAAAACGAGAACGTTAGATCCTTATTCCTGATCGTTGAGGCACTCTAAAACTATTAGGCTGTTTTGCTCTCTGTTGCCCGTGGACCGAGAGAACGTAGAATAACGGAGCGATCGTGTCGCTCCGGAGCCCGAGCGAAAAAATTCTAAGTCCCCGTTCGTGTCGCTCCGGAACCGAATGTCGACGGAACGAAGGGACAACGGTAGATCCTTATTCCTGGTGCTCGTGGCTCTCTAAAACCATACACTTGTTGTCCTCTGTCTCTTACCTGTGTCGAGATAATCGAGAATCATGGAGCGTTCGTGTCGCTCCGGAACCGAAAGTCGTCGGTTCAACGAGAACGTTAGATCCTTATTCCTGATCGTTGAGGCACTCTAAAACTATTAGGCTGTTTTGCTCTCTGTTGCCCGTGGACCGAGAGAACGTAGAATAACGGAGCGATCGTGTCGCTCCGGAGCCCGAGCGAAAAAATTCTAAGTCCCCGTTCGTGTCGCTCCGGAACCGAATGTCGACGGAACGAAGGGACAACGGTAGATCCTTATTCCTGGTGCTCGTGGCTCTCTAAAACCATACACTTGTTGTCCTCTGTCTCTTACCTGTGTCGAGATAATCGAGAATTATGGAGCTTTCGTGTCGCTCCGGAACCGAAAGTCGTCGGTTCGAAACGAGGACGTTAGATCCTTATTCCTGATCGTTGAGGCTCTCTAAAACTATTAGGCTGTTTTGCTCTCTGATGCCGTGGACCGAGATAACGTAGAATATCGGAGCGATCGTGTCGTTCCGGAGTTCGAGCGAAAAAATTCTAAGTCTCCGTTCGTGTCGCTCCGGAGTTCGAGCGAAAACATTCTAAGTCCCCGTTCGTGTCGCTCCGGAACCGAATGTCGACGGAACGAAGGGACAACGGTAGATCCTTATTCCTGGTGCTCGTGGCTCTCTAAAACCATCCACTTGTTGTCCTCTGTCTCTTACCTGTGTCGAGATAATCGAGAATCATGGAGCGTTCGTGTCGCTCCGGAACCGAAAGTCGTCGGTTCGAAACGAGAACGTTAGATCCTTATTCCTGATCGCTGAGGCACTCTAAAACTATTAGGCTGTTTTGCTCTCTGAAGCCCGTGGACCGAGAGAACGTAGAATATCGGAGCGATCGTGTCGCTCCGGAGTACGAGCGAAAAAATTCTAAGTCCCCGTTCGTGTCGCTCCGGAACCGAATGTCGACGGAACGAAGGGACAACGGTAGATCCTTATTCCTGGTGCTCGTGGCTCTCTAAATCCATACACTTGTTGTCCTCTGTCTCTTACCTGTGTCGAGATAATCGAGAATCATGGAGCGTTCGTGTCGCTCCGGAACCGAAAGTCGTCGGTTCGAAACGAGAACGTTAGATCCTTATTCCTGATCGTTGAGGCACTCTAAACCTTTAGGCTGCTTTGCTCTCTGATGCCCGTGGACCGAGAGAACGTAGAATATCGGAGCGATCGTGTCGCTCCGGAGTTCGAGCGAAAACATTCTAAGTCCCCGTTCGTGTCGCTCCGGAACCGAATGTCGACGGAACGAAGGGACAACGGTAGATCCTTATTCCTGGTGCTCGTGGCTCTATAAAGCCATACACTTGTTGTGCTCTGTCTCTTACCTGTGTCGAGATAATCGAGAATCATGGAGCGTTCGTGTCGCTCCGGAACCGAAGGTCATCGGTTCGAAACGAGAACGTTGGATACTTATTCCTGATCGTTGAGGCACTCTAAAACTATTAGGCTGTTTTGCTCTCTGATGCCCGTGGGCCGAGAGAACGTAGAATATCGGAGCGATAGTGTCGCTCCGGAGTTCGAGCGAAAACATTCTAAGTCCCCGTTCGTGTCGCTCCGGAACCGAATGTCGACGGAACGAAGGGACAACGGGTAGATCCTTATTCCTGGTGCTCGTGGCTCTCTAAAACCATACACTTGTTGTCCTCTGTCTCTTACCTGTGTCGAGATAATCGTGAATCATGGAGCGTTCGTGTCGCTCCGGAACCGAAAGTCGTCGGTTCGAAACGAGAGCGTTAGATCCTTATTCCTAATCGTTGAGGCACTCTAAAACTATTAGGCTGTTTTGCTCTCTGATGCCCGTGGACCGAGAGAACGTAGAATAACGGAGCGATCGTGTCGCTCCGGAGCCCGAGCGAAAAAATTCTAAGTCCCCGTTCGTGTCGCTCCGGAACCGAATGTCGACGGAACGAAGGGACAACGGTAGATCCTTATTCCTGGTGCTCGTGGCTCTCTAAATCCATACACTTGTTGTCCTCTGTCTCTTACCTGTGTCGAGATAATAGAGAATCATGGAGCGTTCGTGTCGCTCCGGAACCGAAAGTCGTCGGTTCGAAACGAGAACGTTAGATCCTTATTCCTGATCGCTGAGGCACTCTAAAACTATTAGGCTGTTTTGCTCTCTGATGCCCGTGGACCGAGAGAACGTAGAATATCGGAGCGATCGTGTCGCTCCGGAGTTCGAGCGAAAAAATTCGAAGTCCCCGTTCGTGTCGCTCCGGAGCCCGAGCGAAACAATTCTACGTCCCCGTTCGTGTCGCTCCGGAGCCTGAGCGAAAAAATTCTAAGTCCCCGTTCGTGTCGCTCCGGAGCCCGAGCGAAAAAATTCTAAGTCCCCGTTCGTGTCGCTCCGGAACCGAATGTCGACGGAACGAAGGGACAACGGTAGATCCTTATTCCTGGTGCTCGTGGCCCTCTAAAACCATACACTTGTTGTCCTCTGTCTCTTACCTGTGTCGAGATAATCGAGAATCATGGAGCGTTCGTGTCGCTCCGGAACCGAAAGTCGTCGGTTCGAAACGAGAACGTTAGATCCTTATTCCTGATCGTTGAGGCACTCTAAAACTATTAGGCTGTTTTGCTCTCTGATGCCCGTGGACCGAGAGAACGTAGAATATCGGAGCGATCGTGTCGCTCCGGAGTTCGAGCGAAAACATTCTAAGTCCCCGTTCGTGTCGCTCCGGAACCGAATGTCGACGGAACGAAGGGACAACGGTAGATCCTTATTCCTGGTGCTCGTGGCTCTCTAAAACCATCCACTTGTTGTCCTCTGTCTCTTACCTGTGTCGAGATAATCGAGAATCATGCAGCGGTCGTGTCGCTCCGGAACCGAAAGACGTCGGTTCGAAACGAGAACGTTAGATCCTTATACCCGATCGTTGAGGCACTCTAAAACTATTAGGCTGTTTTGCTCTCTGATGCCCGTGGACCGAGAGAACGTAGAATAACGGAGCGATCGTGTCGCTCCGGAGTTCGAGCGAAAAAATTCTAAGTCCCCGTTCGTGTCGCTCCGGAGCCCGAGCGAAAAAATTCTAAGTCCCCGTTCGTGTCGCTCCGGAACCGAATGTCGACGGAACGAAGGGACAACGGTAGATCCTTATTCCTGGTGCTCGTGGCTCTATAAAGCCATACACTTGTTGTGCTCTGTCTCTTACCTGTGTCGAGATAATCGAGAATCATGGAGCGTTCGTGTCGCTCCGGAACCGAAGGTCATCGGTTCGAAACGAGAACGTTGGATACTTATTCCTGATCGTTGAGGCACTCTAAAACTATTAGGCTGTTTTGCTCTCTGATGCCCGTGGGCCGAGAGAACGTAGAATATCGGAGCGATAGTGTCGCTCCGGAGTTCGAGCGAAAACATTCTAAGTCCCCGTTCGTGTCGCTCCGGAACCGAATGTCGACGGAACGAAGGGACAACGGGTAGATCCTTATTCCTGGTGCTCGTGGCTCTCTAAAACCATACACTTGTTGTCCTCTGTCTCTTACCTGTGTCGAGATAATCGTGAATCATGGAGCGTTCGTGTCGCTCCGGAACCGAAAGTCGTCGGTTCGAAACGAGAGCGTTAGATCCTTATTCCTAATCGTTGAGGCACTCTAAAACTATTAGGCTGTTTTGCTCTCTGATGCCCGTGGACCGAGAGAACGTAGAATAACGGAGCGATCGTGTCGCTCCGGAGCCCGAGCGAAAAAATTCTAAGTCCCCGTTCGTGTCGCTCCGGAACCGAATGTCGACGGAACGAAGGGACAACGGTAGATCCTTATTCCTGGTGCTCGTGGCTCTCTAAATCCATACACTTGTTGTCCTCTGTCTCTTACCTGTGTCGAGATAATAGAGAATCATGGAGCGTTCGTGTCGCTCCGGAACCGAAAGTCGTCGGTTCGAAACGAGAACGTTAGATCCTTATTCCTGATCGCTGAGGCACTCTAAAACTATTAGGCTGTTTTGCTCTCTGATGCCCGTGGACCGAGAGAACGTAGAATATCGGAGCGATCGTGTCGCTCCGGAGTTCGAGCGAAAAAATTCGAAGTCCCCGTTCGTGTCGCTCCGGAGCCCGAGCGAAACAATTCTACGTCCCCGTTCGTGTCGCTCCGGAGCCTGAGCGAAAAAATTCTAAGTCCCCGTTCGTGTCGCTCCGGAGCCCGAGCGAAAAAATTCTAAGTCCCCGTTCGTGTCGCTCCGGAACCGAATGTCGACGGAACGAAGGGACAACGGTAGATCCTTATTCCTGGTGCTCGTGGCCCTCTAAAACCATACACTTGTTGTCCTCTGTCTCTTACCTGTGTCGAGATAATCGAGAATCATGGAGCGTTCGTGTCGCTCCGGAACCGAAAGTCGTCGGTTCGAAACGAGAACGTTAGATCCTTATTCCTGATCGTTGAGGCACTCTAAAACTATTAGGCTGTTTTGCTCTCTGATGCCCGTGGACCGAGAGAACGTAGAATATCGGAGCGATCGTGTCGCTCCGGAGTTCGAGCGAAAACATTCTAAGTCCCCGTTCGTGTCGCTCCGGAACCGAATGTCGACGGAACGAAGGGACAACGGTAGATCCTTATTCCTGGTGCTCGTGGCTCTCTAAAACCATCCACTTGTTGTCCTCTGTCTCTTACCTGTGTCGAGATAATCGAGAATCATGCAGCGGTCGTGTCGCTCCGGAACCGAAAGACGTCGGTTCGAAACGAGAACGTTAGATCCTTATACCCGATCGTTGAGGCACTCTAAAACTATTAGGCTGTTTTGCTCTCTGATGCCCGTGGACCGAGAGAACGTAGAATAACGGAGCGATCGTGTCGCTCCGGAGTTCGAGCGAAAAAATTCTAAGTCCCCGTTCGTGTCGCTCCGGAGCCCGAGCGAAAAAATTCTAAGTCCCCGTTCGTGTCGCTCCGGAACCGAATGTCGACGGAACGAAGAGACAACGGTAGATCCTTATTCCTGGTGCTCGTGGCTCTCTAAAACCATACACTTGTTGTCCTCTGTCTCTTACCTGTGTCGAGATAATCGAGAATCATGGAGCGTTCGTGTCGCTCCGGAACCGAAAGTCGTCGGTTCGAAACGAGAACGTTAGATCCATATTCCTGATCGTTGAGGCACTCTAAAACTATTAGGCTGTTTTGCTCTCTGATGCCCGTGGACCGAGAGAACGTAGAATAACGGAGCGATCGTGTCGCTCCGGAGCCCGACCGAAAAAATTCTAAGTCCCCGTTCGTGTCGCTCCGGAGCCCGAGCGAAAAAATTCTAAGTCCCCGTTCGTGTCGCTCCGGAACCGAATGTCGACGGAACGAAGGGACAACGGTAGATCCTTATTCCTGGTGCTCGTGGCTCTATAAAACCATACACTTGTTGTCCTCTGTCTCTTACCTGTGTCGAGATAATCGAGAATCATGGAGCGTTCGTGTCGCTCCGGAACCGAAAGTCGTCGGTTCGAAACGAGAACGTTAGATCCATATTCCTGATCGTTGCGGCACTCTAAAACTATTAGGCTGTTTTGCTCTCTGATGCCCGTGGACCGAGAGAACGTAGAATAACGGAGCGATCGTGTCGCTCCGGAGCCCGAGCGAAAAAATTCTAAGTCCCCGTTCGTGTCGCTCCGGAGCCCGAGCGAAAAAATTCTAAGTCCCCGTTCGTGTCGCTCCGGAACCGAATGTCGACGGAACGAAGGGACAACGGTAGATCCTTATTGCTGGTGCTCGTGGCTCTATAAAACCATACACTTGTTGTCCTCTGTCTCTTACCTGTGTCGAGATAATCGAGAATCATGGAGCGTTCGTGTCGCTCCGGAACCGAATGTCGTCGGTTCGAAACGAGAACGTTAGATCCTTATTCCTGATCGTTGAGGCACTCTAAAACTATTAGGCTGTTTTGCTCTCTGTTGCCCGTGGACCGAGAGGACGTAGAATATCGGAGCGATCGTGTCGCTCCGGAGTTCGAGCGAAAACATTCTAAGTCCCCGTTCGTGTCGCTCCGGAACCGAGTGTCGACGGAACGAAGGGACAACGGTAGATCCTTATTCCTGGTGCTCGTGGCTCTCTAAAACCATACACTTGATGTCCTCTGTCTCTTCACTGTGTCGAGATAATCGAGAATCATAGAGCGTTCGTGTCGCTCCGGAACCGAAAGTCGTCGGTTCGAAACGAGAACGTTAGATCCTTATTCCTGATCGCTGAGGCACTCTAAAACTATTAGGCTGTTTTGCTCTCTGAAGCCCGTGGACCGAGAGAACGTAGAATATCGGAGCGATCGTGTCGCTCCGGAGTACGAGCGAAAAAATTCTAAGTCCCCGTTCGTGTCGCTCCGGAACCGAATGTCGACGGAACGAAAGGACAGCGGTAGATCCTTATTCCTGGTGCTCGTGGCTCTCTAAAACCATACACTTGTTCTCCTCTGTCTCTTACCTGTGTCGAGATAATCGAGAATCATGGAGCGTTCGTGTCGCTCCGGAACCGAAAGTCGTCGGTTCGAAACGAGAACGTTAGATCCATATTCCTGATCGTTGAGGCACTCTAAAACTATTAGGCTGTTTTGCTCTCTGATGCCCGTGGACCGGGAGAACGTAGAATAACGGAGCGATCGTGTCGCTCCGGAGCCCGAGCGAAAAAATTCTATGTCCCCGTTCGTGTCGCTCCGGAGCCCGAGCGAAAAAATTCTAAGTCACCGTTCGTGTCGCTCCGGAACCGAATGTCGACGGAACGAAGGGACAACGGTAGATCCTTATTCCTGGTGCTCGTGGCTCTATAAAACCATACACTTGTTGTCCTCTGTCTCTTACCTGTGTCGAGATAATCGAGAATCATGGAGCGTTCGTGTCGCTCCGGAACCGAAAGTCGTCGGTTCGAAACGAGAACGTTAGATCCATATTCCTGATCGTTGAGGCACTCTAAAACTATTAGGCTGTTTTGCTCTCTGATGCCCGTGGACCGAGAGAACGTAGAATAACGGAGCGATCGTGTCGCTCCGGAGCCCGAGCGAAAAAATTCTAAGTCCCCGTTCGTGTCGCTCCGGAGCCCGAGCGAAAAAATTCTAAGTCCCCGTTCGTGTCGCTCCGGAACCGAATGTCGACGGAACGAAGGGACAACGGTAGATCCTTATTCCTGGTGCTCGTGGCTCTCTAAAACCATACACTTGTTGTCCTCTGTCTCTTACCTGTGTCGAGATAATCGAGAATCATGGAGCGTTCGTGTCGCTCCGGAACCGAAAGTGGTCGGTTCGAAACGAGAACGTTAGATCCTTATTCCTGATCGTTGAGGCACTCTAAAACTATTAGGCTGTTTTGCTCTCTGATGCCCGTGGACCGAGAGAACGTAGAATATCGGAGCGATCGTGTCGCTCCGGAGACCGAGCGAAAACATTCTAAGTCCCCGTTCGTGTCGCTCCGGAACCGAATGTCGACGGAACGAAGGGACAACGGTAGATCCTTATTCCTGGTGCTCGTGGCTCTCTAAAACCATACACTTGTTGTCCTCTGTCTCTTACCTGTGTCGAGATAATCGAGAATCATGGAGCGTTCGTGTCGCTCCGGAACCGAAAGTCGTAGGTTCGAAACGAGAACGTTAGATCCTTATTCCTGATCGCTCAGGCACTCTAAAACTATTAGGCTGTTTTGCTCTCTGAAGCCCGTGGACCGAGAGAACGTAGAATATCGGAGCGATCGTGTCGCTCCGGAGTACGAGCGAAAAAATTCTAAGTCCCCGTTCGTGTCGCTCCGGAACCGAATGTCGACGGAACGAAGGGACAACGGTAGATCCTTATTCCTGGTGCTCGTGGCTCTCTAAATCCATACACTTGTTGTCCTCTGTCTCTTACCTGTGTCGAGATAATCGAGAATCATGGAGCGTTCGTGTCGCTCCGGAACCGAAAGTCGTCGGTTCGAAACGAGAACGTTAGATCCTTATTCCTGATCGTTGAGGCACTCTAAAACTTTTAGGCTGTTTTGCTCTCTGATGCCCGTGGACCGAGAGAACGTAGAATGTCGGAGCGATCGTGTCGCTCCGGAGTTCGAGCGAGAAAATTCTAAGTCCCCGTTCGTGTCGCTCCGGAACCGAATGTCGACGGAACGAAGGGACAACGGTAGATCCTTATTCCTGGTGCTCGTGGCTCTATAAAACCATACACTTGTTGTGCTCTGTCTCTTACCTGTGTCGAGATAATCGAGAATCATGGAGCGTTCGTGTCGCTCCGGAACCGAAAGTCATCGGTTCGAAACGAGAACGTTGGATACTTATTCCTGATCGTTGAGGCACTCTAAAACTATTAGGCTGTTTTGCTCTCTGATGCCCGTGGACCGAGAGAACGTAGAATATCGGAGCGATCGTGTCGCTCCGGAGTTCGAGCGAAAACATTCTAAGTCCCCGTTCGTGTAGCTCCGGAACCGAATGTCGACGGAACGAAGGGAAAACGGTAGATCCTTATTCCTGGTGCTCGTGGCTCTCTAAATCCATACACTTGTTGTCCTCAGTCTCTTACCTGTGTCGAGATAATAGAGAAGCATGGAGCGTTCGTGTCGCTCCGGAACCGAAAGTCGTCGGTTCGAAACGAGAACGTTAGATCCTTACTCCAGATCGTTGAGGCACTCTAAAACTGTTAGGCTGTTTTGCTCTCTGATGCCCGTGGACCGAGAGAACGTAGAATAACGGAGCGATCGTGTCGCTCCGGAGTTCGAGCGAAAAAATTCTAAGTCTCCGTTCGTGTCGCTCCGGAGCCCGAGCGAAAAAATTCTAAGTCCCCGTTCGTGTCGCTCCGGAACCGAGTGTCGACGGAACGAAGGGACAACGGTAGATCCTTATTCCTGGTGCTCGTGGCTCTCTAAAACCATACACTTGTTGTCCTCTGTCTCTTACCTGTGTCGAGATAATCGAGAATCATGGAGCGTTCGTGTCGCTCCAGAAACGAAAGTCGTCGGTTCGAAACGAGGACGATAGATCCTTATTCCTGATCGTTGAGGCACTCTAAAACTATTAGGCTGTTTTGCTCTCTGATGCCCGTGGACCGAGAGAACGTAGAATATCGGAGCGATCGTGTCGCTCCGGAGTTCGAGCGAAAAAATTCGAAGTCCCCGTTCGTGTCGCTCCGGAGCCCGAGCGAAAAAATTCTACGTCCCCGTTCGTGTCGCTCCGGAGCCTGAGCGATAAAATTCTAAGTCCCCGTTCGTGTCGCTCCGGAGCCCGAGCGAAAAAATTCTAAGTCCCCGTTCGTGTCGCTCCGGAACCGAATGTCGACGGAACGAAGGGACAACGGTAGATCCTTATTCCTGGTGCTCGTGGCTCTCTAAAACCATACACTTGTTGTCCTCTGTCTCTTACCTGTGTCGAGATAATCGAGAATCATGGAGCGTTCGTGTCGCTCCGGAACCGAAAGTCGTCGGTTCGAAACGAGAACGTTAGATCCTTATTCCTGATCGTTGAGGCACTCTAAAACTATTAGGCTGTTTTGCTCTCTGATGCCCGTGGACCGAGAGAACGTAGAATATCGGAGCGATCGTGTCGCTCCGGAGTTCGAGCGAAAACATTCTAAGTCGCCGTTCGTGTCGCTCCGGAACCGAATGTCGACAGAACGAAGGGACAACGGTAGATCCTTATTCCTGGTTCTCGTGGCTCTGTAAAACCATACACTTGTTGTCCTCTGTCTCTTACCTGTGTCGAGATAATCGAGAATCATGGAGCGTTCGTGTCGCTCCGGAACCGAAAGTCGTCGGTTCGAAACGAGAACGTTAGATCCTTATTCCTGATCGTTGAGGCACTCTAAAAGTATTAGGCTGTTTTGCTCTCTGATGCCGTGGACCGAGAGAACGTAGAATATCGGAGCGATCGTGTCGCTCCGGAGTTCGAGCGAAAAAATTCTAAGTCTCCGTTCGTGTCGCCCCGGAGCCCGAGCGAAAAAATTCTAAGTCCCCGTTCGTGTCGCTCCGGAACCGAGTGTCGACGGAACGAAGGGACAACGGTAGATCCTTATTCATGGTGCTCGTGGCTGTCTAAAACCATACACTTGTTGTCCTCTGTCTCTTACCTGTGTCGAGATAATCGAGAATCATGGAGCGTTCGTGTCGCTCCGGAACCGAAAGTCGTCGGTTCGAAACGAGAACGTTAGATCCATATTCCTGATCGTTGAGGCACTCTAAAACTATTAGGCTGTTTTGCTCTCTGATGCCCGTGGACCGAGAGAACGTAGAATAACGGAGCGATCGTGTCGCTCCGGAGCCCGAGCGAAAAAATTCTAAGTCCCCGTTCGTGTCGCTCCGGAGCCCGAGCGAAAAAATTCTAAGTCCCCGTTCGTGTCGCTCCGGAACCGAATGTCGACGGAACGAAAGGACAACGGTAGATCCTTATTCCTGGTGCACGTGGCTCTCTAAAACCATACACTTGTTCTCCTCTGTCTCTCACCTGTGTCGAGATAATCGATAATCATGGAGCGTTCGTGTCGCTCCGGACCCGAAAGTCGTCGGTTCGAAACGAGAACGTTAGATCCGTATTCGTGATCGTTGAGGCACTCTAAAACTATTAGGCTATTTTGCTCTCTGATGCCCGTGGACCGAGAGAACGTAGAATATCGGAGCGATCGTGTCGCTCCGGAGTTCGAGCGAAAACATTCTAAGTCCCCGTTCGTGTCGCTCCGGAACCGAATGTCGACGGAACGAAGGGACAACGGTAGATCCTTATTCCTGGTGCTCGTGGCTCTCTAAAACCATCCACTTGTTGTCCTCTGTCTCTTACCTGTGTCGAGATAATCGAGAATCATGGAGCGTTCGTGTCGCTCCGGAACCGAAAGTCGTCGGTTCGAAACGAGAACGTTAGATCCTTAGTCCTGATCGTTGAGGCACTCTAAAACTATTAGGCTGTTTTGCTCTCTGATGCCCGTGGACCGAGAGAACGTAGAATATCGGAGCGATCGTGTCGCTCCGGAGTTCGAGCGAAAACATTCTAAGTCCCCGTTCGTGTCGCTCCGGAACCGAATGTCGACGGAACGAAGGGACAACGGTAGATCCTTATTCCTGGCGCTCGTGGCTCTCTAAAACCATACACTTGTTGTCCTCTGTCTCTTACCTGTGTCGAGATAATCGAGAATCATGGAGCGTTCGTGTCGCTCCGGAACCGAAAGTCGTCGGTTCGAAACGAGAACGTTAGATCCTTATTCCTGATCGTTGAGGCACTCTAAAACTATTAGGCTGTTTTGCTCTCTGATGCCCGTGGACCGAGAGAACGTAGAATATCGGAGCGATCGTGTCGCTCCGGAGTTCGAGCGAAAACATTCTAAGTCCCCGTTCGTGTCGCTCCGGAACCGAATGTCGACGGAACGAAGGGACAACGGGTAGATCTTTATTCCTGGTGCCCGTGGCTCTCTAAAACCATACACTTGTTGTCCTCTGTCTCTTACCTGTGTCGAGATAATCGTGAATCATGGAGCGTTCGTGTCGCTCCGGAACCGAAAGTCGTCGGTTCGAAACGAGAGCGTTAGATCCTTATTCCTGATCGTTGAGGCACTCTAAAACTATTAGGCTGTTTTGCTCTCTGATGCCCGTGGACCGAGAGAACGTAGAATAACGGAGCGATCGTGTCGCTCCGGAGCCCGAGCGAAAAAATTCTAAGTCCCCGTTCGTGTCGCTCCGGAACCGAATGTCGACGGAACGAAGGGAAAACGGTAGATCCTTATTCCTGGTGCTCGTGGCTCTCTAAATCCATACACTTGTTGTCCTCAGTCTCTTACCTGTGTCGAGATAATAGAGAAGCATGGAGCGTTCGTGTCGCTCCGGAACCGAAAGTCGTCGGTTCGAAACGAGAACGTTAGATCCTTACTCCAGATCGTTGAGGCACTCTAAAACTGTTAGGCTGTTTTGCTCTCTGATGCCCGTGGACCGAGAGAACGTAGAATAACGGAGCGATCGTGTCGCTCCGGAGTTCGAGCGAAAAAATTCTAAGTCTCCGTTCGTGTCGCTCCGGAGCCCGAGCGAAAAAATTCTAAGTCCCCGTTCGTGTCGCTCCGGAACCGAGTGTCGACGGAACGAAGGGACAACGGTAGATCCTTATTCCTGGTGCTCGTGGCTCTCTAAAACCATACACTTGTTGTCCTCTGTCTCTTACCTGTGTCGAGATAATCGAGAATCATGGAGCGTTCGTGTCGCTCCAGAAACGAAAGTCGTCGGTTCGAAACGAGGACGTTAGATCCTTATTCCTGATCGTTGAGGCACTCTAAAACTATTAGGCTGTTTTGCTCTCTGATGCCCGTGGACCGAGAGAACGTAGAATATCGGAGCGATCGTGTCGCTCCGGAGTTCGAGCGAAAAAATTCGAAGTCCCCGTTCGTGTCGCTCCGGAGCCCGAGCGAAAAAATTCTACGTCCCCGTTCGTGTCGCTCCGGAGCCTGAGCGATAAAATTCTAAGTCCCCGTTCGTGTCGCTCCGGAGCCCGAGCGAAAAAATTCTAAGTCCCCGTTCGTGTCGCTCCGGAACCGAATGTCGACGGAACGAAGGGACAACGGTAGATCCTTATTCCTGGTGCTCGTGGCTCTCTAAAACCATACACTTGTTGTCCTCTGTCTCTTACCTGTGTCGAGATAATCGAGAATCATGGAGCGTTCGTGTCGCTCCGGAACCGAAAGTCGTCGGTTCGAAACGAGAACGTTAGATCCTTATTCCTGATCGTTGAGGCACTCTAAAACTATTAGGCTGTTTTGCTCTCTGATGCCCGTGGACCGAGAGAACGTAGAATATCGGAGCGATCGTGTCGCTCCGGAGTTCGAGCGAAAACATTCTAAGTCCCCGTTCGTGTCGCTCCGGAACCGAATGTCGACGGAACGAAGGGACAACGGTAGATCCTTATTCCTGGTGCTCGTGGCTCTCTAAAACCATCCACTTGTTGTCCTCTGTCTCTTACCTGTGTCGAGATAATCGAGAATCATGGAGCGTTCGTGTCGCTCCGGAACCGAAAGTCGTCGGTTCGAAACGAGAACGTTAGATCCTTATTCCTGATCGTTGAGGCACTCTAAAACTATTAGGCTGTTTTGCTCTCTGATGCCCGTGGACCGAGAGAACGTAGAATATCGGAGCGATCGTGTCGCTCCGGAGTTCGAGCGAAAAAATTCTAAGTCCCCGTTCGTGTCGCTCCGGAGCCCGAGCGAAAAAATTCTAAGTCCCCGTTCGTGTCGCTCCGGAACCGAATGTCGACGGAACGAAGGGACAACGGTAGATCCTTATTCCTGGTGTTCGTGGCTCTCTAAAACCATACACTTGTTGTCCTCTGTCTCTTACCTGTGTCGAGATAATCGAGAATCATGGAGCGTTCGTGTCGCTCCGGAACCGAAAGTCGTCGGTTCAAAACGAGAACGTTAGATCCTTATTCCTGATCGTTGAGGCACTCTAAAACTATTAGGCTGTTTTGCTCTCTGTTGCCCGTGGACCGAGAGAACGTAGAATAACGGAGCGATCGTGTCGCTCCGGAGCCCGAGCGAAAAAATTCTAAGTCCCCGTTCGTGTCGCTCCGGAACCGAATGTCGACGGAACGAAGGGACAACGGTAGATCCTTATTCCTGGTGCTCGTGGCTCTCTAAAACCATACACTTGTTGTCCTCTGTCTCTTACCTGTGTCGAGATAATCGAGAATCATGGAGCGTTCGTGTCGCTCCGGAACCGAAAGTCGTCGGTTCAACGAGAACGTTAGATCCTTATTCCTGATCGTTGAGGCACTCTAAAACTATTAGGCTGTTTTGCTCTCTGTTGCCCGTGGACCGAGAGAACGTAGAATAACGGAGCGATCGTGTCGCTCCGGAGCCCGAGCGAAAAAATTCTAAGTCCCCGTTCGTGTCGCTCCGGAACCGAATGTCGACGGAACGAAGGGACAACGGTAGATCCTTATTCCTGGTGCTCGTGGCTCTCTAAAACCATACACTTGTTGTCCTCTGTCTCTTACCTGTGTCGAGATAATCGAGAATTATGGAGCTTTCGTGTCGCTCCGGAACCGAAAGTCGTCGGTTCGAAACGAGGACGTTAGATCCTTATTCCTGATCGTTGAGGCTCTCTAAAACTATTAGGCTGTTTTGCTCTCTGATGCCGTGGACCGAGATAACGTAGAATATCGGAGCGATCGTGTCGTTCCGGAGTTCGAGCGAAAAAATTCTAAGTCTCCGTTCGTGTCGCTCCGGAGTTCGAGCGAAAACATTCTAAGTCCCCGTTCGTGTCGCTCCGGAACCGAATGTCGACGGAACGAAGGGACAACGGTAGATCCTTATTCCTGGTGCTCGTGGCTCTCTAAAACCATCCACTTGTTGTCCTCTGTCTCTTACCTGTGTCGAGATAATCGAGAATCATGGAGCGTTCGTGTCGCTCCGGAACCGAAAGTCGTCGGTTCGAAACGAGAACGTTAGATCCTTATTCCTGATCGCTGAGGCACTCTAAAACTATTAGGCTGTTTTGCTCTCTGAAGCCCGTGGACCGAGAGAACGTAGAATATCGGAGCGATCGTGTCGCTCCGGAGTACGAGCGAAAAAATTCTAAGTCCCCGTTCGTGTCGCTCCGGAACCGAATGTCGACGGAACGAAGGGACAACGGTAGATCCTTATTCCTGGTGCTCGTGGCTCTCTAAATCCATACACTTGTTGTCCTCTGTCTCTTACCTGTGTCGAGATAATCGAGAATCATGGAGCGTTCGTGTCGCTCCGGAACCGAAAGTCGTCGGTTCGAAACGAGAACGTTAGATCCTTATTCCTGATCGTTGAGGCACTCTAAACCTTTAGGCTGTTTTGCTCTCTGATGCCCGTGGACCGAGAGAACGTAGAATATCGGAGCGATCGTGTCGCTCCGGAGTTCGAGCGAAAACATTCTAAGTCCCCGTTCGTGTCGCTCCGGAACCGAATGTCGACGGAACGAAGGGACAACGGTAGATCCTTATTCCTGGTGCTCGTGGCTCTATAAAGCCATACACTTGTTGTGCTCTGTCTCTTACCTGTGTCGAGATAATCGAGAATCATGGAGCGTTCGTGTCGCTCCGGAACCGAAGGTCATCGGTTCGAAACGAGAACGTTGGATACTTATTCCTGATCGTTGAGGCACTCTAAAACTATTAGGCTGTTTTGCTCTCTGATGCCCGTGGGCCGAGAGAACGTAGAATATCGGAGCGATAGTGTCGCTCCGGAGTTCGAGCGAAAACATTCTAAGTCCCCGTTCGTGTCGCTCCGGAACCGAATGTCGACGGAACGAAGGGACAACGGGTAGATCCTTATTCCTGGTGCTCGTGGCTCTCTAAAACCATACACTTGTTGTCCTCTGTCTCTTACCTGTGTCGAGATAATCGTGAATCATGGAGCGTTCGTGTCGCTCCGGAACCGAAAGTCGTCGGTTCGAAACGAGAGCGTTAGATCCTTATTCCTAATCGTTGAGGCACTCTAAAACTATTAGGCTGTTTTGCTCTCTGATGCCCGTGGACCGAGAGAACGTAGAATATCGGAGCGATCGTGTCGCTCCGGAGTTCGAGCGAAAACATTCTAAGTCGCCGTTCGTGTCGCTCCGGAACCGAATGTCGACAGAACGAAGGGACAACGGTAGATCCTTATTCCTGGTTCTCGTGGCTCTGTAAAACCATACACTTGTTGTCCTCTGTCTCTTACCTGTGTCGAGATAATCGAGAATCATGGAGCGTTCGTGTCGCTCCGGAACCGAAAGTCGTCGGTTCGAAACGAGAACGTTAGATCCTTATTCCTGATCGTTGAGGCACTCTAAAAGTATTAGGCTGTTTTGCTCTCTGATGCCGTGGACCGAGAGAACGTAGAATATCGGAGCGATCGTGTCGCTCCGGAGTTCGAGCGAAAAAATTCTAAGTCTCCGTTCGTGTCGCCCCGGAGCCCGAGCGAAAAAATTCTAAGTCCCCGTTCGTGTCGCTCCGGAACCGAGTGTCGACGGAACGAAGGGACAACGGTAGATCCTTATTCATGGTGCTCGTGGCTGTCTAAAACCATACACTTGTTGTCCTCTGTCTCTTACCTGTGTCGAGATAATCGAGAATCATGGAGCGTTCGTGTCGCTCCGGAACCGAAAGTCGTCGGTTCGAAACGAGAACGTTAGATCCATATTCCTGATCGTTGAGGCACTCTAAAACTATTAGGCTGTTTTGCTCTCTGATGCCCGTGGACCGAGAGAACGTAGAATAACGGAGCGATCGTGTCGCTCCGGAGCCCGAGCGAAAAAATTCTAAGTCCCCGTTCGTGTCGCTCCGGAGCCCGAGCGAAAAAATTCTAAGTCCCCGTTCGTGTCGCTCCGGAACCGAATGTCGACGGAACGAAAGGACAACGGTAGATCCTTATTCCTGGTGCACGTGGCTCTCTAAAACCATACACTTGTTCTCCTCTGTCTCTCACCTGTGTCGAGATAATCGATAATCATGGAGCGTTCGTGTCGCTCCGGACCCGAAAGTCGTCGGTTCGAAACGAGAACGTTAGATCCGTATTCGTGATCGTTGAGGCACTCTAAAACTATTAGGCTATTTTGCTCTCTGATGCCCGTGGACCGAGAGAACGTAGAATATCGGAGCGATCGTGTCGCTCCGGAGTTCGAGCGAAAACATTCTAAGTCCCCGTTCGTGTCGCTCCGGAACCGAATGTCGACGGAACGAAGGGACAACGGTAGATCCTTATTCCTGGTGCTCGTGGCTCTCTAAAACCATCCACTTGTTGTCCTCTGTCTCTTACCTGTGTCGAGATAATCGAGAATCATGGAGCGTTCGTGTCGCTCCGGAACCGAAAGTCGTCGGTTCGAAACGAGAACGTTAGATCCTTAGTCCTGATCGTTGAGGCACTCTAAAACTATTAGGCTGTTTTGCTCTCTGATGCCCGTGGACCGAGAGAACGTAGAATATCGGAGCGATCGTGTCGCTCCGGAGTTCGAGCGAAAACATTCTAAGTCCCCGTTCGTGTAGCTCCGGAACCGAATGTCGACGGAACGAAGGGAAAACGGTAGATCCTTATTCCTGGTGCTCGTGGCTCTCTAAATCCATACACTTGTTGTCCTCAGTCTCTTACCTGTGTCGAGATAATAGAGAAGCATGGAGCGTTCGTGTCGCTCCGGAACCGAAAGTCGTCGGTTCGAAACGAGAACGTTAGATCCTTACTCCAGATCGTTGAGGCACTCTAAAACTGTTAGGCTGTTTTGCTCTCTGATGCCCGTGGACCGAGAGAACGTAGAATAACGGAGCGATCGTGTCGCTCCGGAGTTCGAGCGAAAAAATTCTAAGTCTCCGTTCGTGTCGCTCCGGAGCCCGAGCGAAAAAATTCTAAGTCCCCGTTCGTGTCGCTCCGGAACCGAGTGTCGACGGAACGAAGGGACAACGGTAGATCCTTATTCCTGGTGCTCGTGGCTCTCTAAAACCATACACTTGTTGTCCTCTGTCTCTTACCTGTGTCGAGATAATCGAGAATCATGGAGCGTTCGTGTCGCTCCAGAAACGAAAGTCGTCGGTTCGAAACGAGGACGATAGATCCTTATTCCTGATCGTTGAGGCACTCTAAAACTATTAGGCTGTTTTGCTCTCTGATGCCCGTGGACCGAGAGAACGTAGAATATCGGAGCGATCGTGTCGCTCCGGAGTTCGAGCGAAAAAATTCGAAGTCCCCGTTCGTGTCGCTCCGGAGCCCGAGCGAAAAAATTCTACGTCCCCGTTCGTGTCGCTCCGGAGCCTGAGCGATAAAATTCTAAGTCCCCGTTCGTGTCGCTCCGGAGCCCGAGCGAAAAAATTCTAAGTCCCCGTTCGTGTCGCTCCGGAACCGAATGTCGACGGAACGAAGGGACAACGGTAGATCCTTATTCCTGGTGCTCGTGGCTCTCTAAAACCATACACTTGTTGTCCTCTGTCTCTTACCTGTGTCGAGATAATCGAGAATCATGGAGCGTTCGTGTCGCTCCGGAACCGAAAGTCGTCGGTTCGAAACGAGAACGTTAGATCCTTATTCCTGATCGTTGAGGCACTCTAAAACTATTAGGCTGTTTTGCTCTCTGATGCCCGTGGACCGAGAGAACGTAGAATATCGGAGCGATCGTGTCGCTCCGGAGTTCGAGCGAAAACATTCTAAGTCGCCGTTCGTGTCGCTCCGGAACCGAATGTCGACAGAACGAAGGGACAACGGTAGATCCTTATTCCTGGTTCTCGTGGCTCTGTAAAACCATACACTTGTTGTCCTCTGTCTCTTACCTGTGTCGAGATAATCGAGAATCATGGAGCGTTCGTGTCGCTCCGGAACCGAAAGTCGTCGGTTCGAAACGAGAACGTTAGATCCTTATTCCTGATCGTTGAGGCACTCTAAAAGTATTAGGCTGTTTTGCTCTCTGATGCCGTGGACCGAGAGAACGTAGAATATCGGAGCGATCGTGTCGCTCCGGAGTTCGAGCGAAAAAATTCTAAGTCTCCGTTCGTGTCGCCCCGGAGCCCGAGCGAAAAAATTCTAAGTCCCCGTTCGTGTCGCTCCGGAACCGAGTGTCGACGGAACGAAGGGACAACGGTAGATCCTTATTCATGGTGCTCGTGGCTGTCTAAAACCATACACTTGTTGTCCTCTGTCTCTTACCTGTGTCGAGATAATCGAGAATCATGGAGCGTTCGTGTCGCTCCGGAACCGAAAGTCGTCGGTTCGAAACGAGAACGTTAGATCCATATTCCTGATCGTTGAGGCACTCTAAAACTATTAGGCTGTTTTGCTCTCTGATGCCCGTGGACCGAGAGAACGTAGAATAACGGAGCGATCGTGTCGCTCCGGAGCCCGAGCGAAAAAATTCTAAGTCCCCGTTCGTGTCGCTCCGGAGCCCGAGCGAAAAAATTCTAAGTCCCCGTTCGTGTCGCTCCGGAACCGAATGTCGACGGAACGAAAGGACAACGGTAGATCCTTATTCCTGGTGCACGTGGCTCTCTAAAACCATACACTTGTTCTCCTCTGTCTCTCACCTGTGTCGAGATAATCGATAATCATGGAGCGTTCGTGTCGCTCCGGACCCGAAAGTCGTCGGTTCGAAACGAGAACGTTAGATCCGTATTCGTGATCGTTGAGGCACTCTAAAACTATTAGGCTATTTTGCTCTCTGATGCCCGTGGACCGAGAGAACGTAGAATATCGGAGCGATCGTGTCGCTCCGGAGTTCGAGCGAAAACATTCTAAGTCCCCGTTCGTGTCGCTCCGGAACCGAATGTCGACGGAACGAAGGGACAACGGTAGATCCTTATTCCTGGTGCTCGTGGCTCTCTAAAACCATCCACTTGTTGTCCTCTGTCTCTTACCTGTGTCGAGATAATCGAGAATCATGGAGCGTTCGTGTCGCTCCGGAACCGAAAGTCGTCGGTTCGAAACGAGAACGTTAGATCCTTAGTCCTGATCGTTGAGGCACTCTAAAACTATTAGGCTGTTTTGCTCTCTGATGCCCGTGGACCGAGAGAACGTAGAATATCGGAGCGATCGTGTCGCTCCGGAGTTCGAGCGAAAACATTCTAAGTCCCCGTTCGTGTCGCTCCGGAACCGAATGTCGACGGAACGAAGGGACAACGGTAGATCCTTATTCCTGGCGCTCGTGGCTCTCTAAAACCATACACTTGTTGTCCTCTGTCTCTTACCTGTGTCGAGATAATCGAGAATCATGGAGCGTTCGTGTCGCTCCGGAACCGAAAGTCGTCGGTTCGAAACGAGAACGTTAGATCCTTATTCCTGATCGTTGAGGCACTCTAAAACTATTAGGCTGTTTTGCTCTCTGATGCCCGTGGACCGAGAGAACGTAGAATATCGGAGCGATCGTGTCGCTCCGGAGTTCGAGCGAAAACATTCTAAGTCCCCGTTCGTGTCGCTCCGGAACCGAATGTCGACGGAACGAAGGGACAACGGGTAGATCTTTATTCCTGGTGCCCGTGGCTCTCTAAAACCATACACTTGTTGTCCTCTGTCTCTTACCTGTGTCGAGATAATCGTGAATCATGGAGCGTTCGTGTCGCTCCGGAACCGAAAGTCGTCGGTTCGAAACGAGAGCGTTAGATCCTTATTCCTGATCGTTGAGGCACTCTAAAACTATTAGGCTGTTTTGCTCTCTGATGCCCGTGGACCGAGAGAACGTAGAATAACGGAGCGATCGTGTCGCTCCGGAGCCCGAGCGAAAAAATTCTAAGTCCCCGTTCGTGTCGCTCCGGAACCGAGTGTCGACGGAACGAAGGGACAACGGTAGATCCTTATTCCTGGTGCTCGTGGCTCTCTAAAACCATACACTTGTTGTCCTCTGTCTCTTACCTGTGTCGAGATAATCGAGAATCATGGAGCGTTCGTGTCGCTCCAGAAACGAAAGTCGTCGGTTCGAAACGAGGACGTTAGATCCTTATTCCTGATCGTTGAGGCACTCTAAAACTATTAGGCTGTTTTGCTCTCTGATGCCCGTGGACCGAGAGAACGTAGAATATCGGAGCGATCGTGTCGCTCCGGAGTTCGAGCGAAAAAATTCGAAGTCCCCGTTCGTGTCGCTCCGGAGCCCGAGCGAAAAAATTCTACGTCCCCGTTCGTGTCGCTCCGGAGCCTGAGCGATAAAATTCTAAGTCCCCGTTCGTGTCGCTCCGGAGCCCGAGCGAAAAAATTCTAAGTCCCCGTTCGTGTCGCTCCGGAACCGAATGTCGACGGAACGAAGGGACAACGGTAGATCCTTATTCCTGGTGCTCGTGGCTCTCTAAAACCATACACTTGTTGTCCTCTGTCTCTTACCTGTGTCGAGATAATCGAGAATCATGGAGCGTTCGTGTCGCTCCGGAACCGAAAGTCGTCGGTTCGAAACGAGAACGTTAGATCCTTATTCCTGATCGTTGAGGCACTCTAAAACTATTAGGCTGTTTTGCTCTCTGATGCCCGTGGACCGAGAGAACGTAGAATATCGGAGCGATCGTGTCGCTCCGGAGTTCGAGCGAAAACATTCTAAGTCCCCGTTCGTGTCGCTCCGGAACCGAATGTCGACGGAACGAAGGGACAACGGTAGATCCTTATTCCTGGTGCTCGTGGCTCTCTAAAACCATCCACTTGTTGTCCTCTGTCTCTTACCTGTGTCGAGATAATCGAGAATCATGGAGCGTTCGTGTCGCTCCGGAACCGAAAGTCGTCGGTTCGAAACGAGAACGTTAGATCCTTATTCCTGATCGTTGAGGCACTCTAAAACTATTAGGCTGTTTTGCTCTCTGATGCCCGTGGACCGAGAGAACGTAGAATATCGGAGCGATCGTGTCGCTCCGGAGTTCGAGCGAAAAAATTCTAAGTCCCCGTTCGTGTCGCTCCGGAGCCCGAGCGAAAAAATTCTAAGTCCCCGTTCGTGTCGCTCCGGAACCGAATGTCGACGGAACGAAGGGACAACGGTAGATCCTTATTCCTGGTGTTCGTGGCTCTCTAAAACCATACACTTGTTGTCCTCTGTCTCTTACCTGTGTCGAGATAATCGAGAATCATGGAGCGTTCGTGTCGCTCCGGAACCGAAAGTCGTCGGTTCAAAACGAGAACGTTAGATCCTTATTCCTGATCGTTGAGGCACTCTAAAACTATTAGGCTGTTTTGCTCTCTGTTGCCCGTGGACCGAGAGAACGTAGAATAACGGAGCGATCGTGTCGCTCCGGAGCCCGAGCGAAAAAATTCTAAGTCCCCGTTCGTGTCGCTCCGGAACCGAATGTCGACGGAACGAAGGGACAACGGTAGATCCTTATTCCTGGTGCTCGTGGCTCTCTAAAACCATACCCTTGTTGTCCTCTGTCTCTTACCTGTGTCGAGATAATCGAGAATCATGGAGCGTTCGTGTCGCTCCGGAACCGAAAGTCGTCGGTTCAACGAGAACGTTAGATCCTTATTCCTGATCGTTGAGGCACTCTAAAACTATTAGGCTGTTTTGCTCTCTGTTGCCCGTGGACCGAGAGAACGTAGAATAACGGAGCGATCGTGTCGCTCCGGAGCCCGAGCGAAAAAATTCTAAGTCCCCGTTCGTGTCGCTCCGGAACCGAATGTCGACGGAACGAAGGGACAACGGTAGATCCTTATTCCTGGTGCTCGTGGCTCTCTAAAACCATACACTTGTTGTCCTCTGTCTCTTACCTGTGTCGAGATAATCGAGAATTATGGAGCTTTCGTGTCGCTCCGGAACCGAAAGTCGTCGGTTCGAAACGAGGACGTTAGATCCTTATTCCTGATCGTTGAGGCTCTCTAAAACTATTAGGCTGTTTTGCTCTCTGATGCCGTGGACCGAGATAACGTAGAATATCGGAGCGATCGTGTCGTTCCGGAGTTCGAGCGAAAAAATTCTAAGTCTCCGTTCGTGTCGCTCCGGAGTTCGAGCGAAAACATTCTAAGTCCCCGTTCGTGTCGCTCCGGAACCGAATGTCGACGGAACGAAGGGACAACGGTAGATCCTTATTCCTGGTGCTCGTGGCTCTCTAAAACCATCCACTTGTTGTCCTCTGTCTCTTACCTGTGTCGAGATAATCGAGAATCATGGAGCGTTCGTGTCGCTCCGGAACCGAAAGTCGTCGGTTCGAAACGAGAACGTTAGATCCTTATTCCTGATCGCTGAGGCACTCTAAAACTATTAGGCTGTTTTGCTCTCTGAAGCCCGTGGACCGAGAGAACGTAGAATATCGGAGCGATCGTGTCGCTCCGGAGTACGAGCGAAAAAATTCTAAGTCCCCGTTCGTGTCGCTCCGGAACCGAATGTCGACGGAACGAAGGGACAACGGTAGATCCTTATTCCTGGTGCTCGTGGCTCTCTAAATCCATACACTTGTTGTCCTCTGTCTCTTACCTGTGTCGAGATAATCGAGAATCATGGAGCGTTCGTGTCGCTCCGGAACCGAAAGTCGTCGGTTCGAAACGAGAACGTTAGATCCTTATTCCTGATCGTTGAGGCACTCTAAAACTATTAGGCTGTTTTGCTCTCTGTTGCCCGTGGACCGAGAGAACGTAGAATATCGGAGCGATAGTGTCGCTCCGGAGTTCGAGCGAAAACATTCTAAGTCCCCGTTCGTGTCGCTCCGGAACCGAATGTCGACGGAACGAAGGGACAACGGGTAGATCCTTATTCCTGGTGCTCGTGGCTCTCTAAAACCATACACTTGTTGTCCTCTGTCTCTTACCTGTGTCGAGATAATCGTGAATCATGGAGCGTTCGTGTCGCTCCGGAACCGAAAGTCGTCGGTTCGAAACGAGAGCGTTAGATCCTTATTCCTAATCGTTGAGGCACTCTAAAACTATTAGGCTGTTTTGCTCTCTGATGCCCGTGGACCGAGAGAACGTAGAATAACGGAGCGATCGTGTCGCTCCGGAGCCCGAGCGAAAAAATTCTAAGTCCCCGTTCGTGTCGCTCCGGAACCGAATGTCGACGGAACGAAGGGACAACGGTAGATCCTTATTCCTGGTGCTCGTGGCTCTCTAAATCCATACACTTGTTGTCCTCTGTCTCTTACCTGTGTCGAGATAATAGAGAATCATGGAGCGTTCGTGTCGCTCCGGAACCGAAAGTCGTCGGTTCGAAACGAGAACGTTAGATCCTTATTCCTGATCGCTGAGGCACTCTAAAACTATTAGGCTGTTTTGCTCTCTGATGCCCGTGGACCGAGAGAACGTAGAATATCGGAGCGATCGTGTCGCTCCGGAGTTCGAGCGAAAAAATTCGAAGTCCCCGTTCGTGTCGCTCCGGAGCCCGAGCGAAACAATTCTACGTCCCCGTTCGTGTCGCTCCGGAGCCTGAGCGAAAAAATTCTAAGTCCCCGTTCGTGTCGCTCCGGAGCCCGAGCGAAAAAATTCTAAGTCCCCGTTCGTGTCGCTCCGGAACCGAATGTCGACGGAACGAAGGGACAACGGTAGATCCTTATTCCTGGTGCTCGTGGCCCTCTAAAACCATACACTTGTTGTCCTCTGTCTCTTACCTGTGTCGAGATAATCGAGAATCATGGAGCGTTCGTGTCGCTCCGGAACCGAAAGTCGTCGGTTCGAAACGAGAACGTTAGATCCTTATTCCTGATCGTTGAGGCACTCTAAAACTATTAGGCTGTTTTGCTCTCTGATGCCCGTGGACCGAGAGAACGTAGAATATCGGAGCGATCGTGTCGCTCCGGAGTTCGAGCGAAAACATTCTAAGTCCCCGTTCGTGTCGCTCCGGAACCGAATGTCGACGGAACGAAGGGACAACGGTAGATCCTTATTCCTGGTGCTCGTGGCTCTCTAAAACCATCCACTTGTTGTCCTCTGTCTCTTACCTGTGTCGAGATAATCGAGAATCATGCAGCGGTCGTGTCGCTCCGGAACCGAAAGACGTCGGTTCGAAACGAGAACGTTAGATCCTTATACCCGATCGTTGAGGCACTCTAAAACTATTAGGCTGTTTTGCTCTCTGATGCCCGTGGACCGAGAGAACGTAGAATAACGGAGCGATCGTGTCGCTCCGGAGTTCGAGCGAAAAAATTCTAAGTCCCCGTTCGTGTCGCTCCGGAGCCCGAGCGAAAAAATTCTAAGTCCCCGTTCGTGTCGCTCCGGAACCGAATGTCGACGGAACGAAGAGACAACGGTAGATCCTTATTCCTGGTGCTCGTGGCTCTCTAAAACCATACACTTGTTGTCCTCTGTCTCTTACCTGTGTCGAGATAATCGAGAATCATGGAGCGTTCGTGTCGCTCCGGAACCGAAAGTCGTCGGTTCGAAACGAGAACGTTAGATCCATATTCCTGATCGTTGAGGCACTCTAAAACTATTAGGCTGTTTTGCTCTCTGATGCCCGTGGACCGAGAGAACGTAGAATAACGGAGCGATCGTGTCGCTCCGGAGCCCGACCGAAAAAATTCTAAGTCCCCGTTCGTGTCGCTCCGGAGCCCGAGCGAAAAAATTCTAAGTCCCCGTTCGTGTCGCTCCGGAACCGAATGTCGACGGAACGAAGGGACAACGGTAGATCCTTATTCCTGGTGCTCGTGGCTCTATAAAACCATACACTTGTTGTCCTCTGTCTCTTACCTGTGTCGAGATAATCGAGAATCATGGAGCGTTCGTGTCGCTCCGGAACCGAAAGTCGTCGGTTCGAAACGAGAACGTTAGATCCATATTCCTGATCGTTGAGGCACTCTAAAACTATTAGGCTGTTTTGCTCTCTGATGCCCGTGGACCGAGAGAACGTAGAATAACGGAGCGATCGTGTCGCTCCGGAGCCCGAGCGAAAAAATTCTAAGTCCCCGTTCGTGTCGCTCCGGAGCCCGAGCGAAAAAATTCTAAGTCCCCGTTCGTGTCGCTCCGGAACCGAATGTCGACGGAACGAAGGGACAACGGTAGATCCTTATTCCTGGTGCTCGTGGCTCTATAAAACCATACACTTGTTGTCCTCTGTCTCTTACCTGTGTCGAGATAATCGAGAATCATGGAGCGTTCGTGTCGCTCCGGAACCGAATGTCGTCGGTTCGAAACGAGAACGTTAGATCCTTATTCCTGATCGTTGAGGCACTCTAAAACTATTAGGCTGTTTTGCTCTCTGTTGCCCGTGGACCGAGAGGACGTAGAATATCGGAGCGATCGTGTCGCTCCGGAGTTCGAGCGAAAACATTCTAAGTCCCCGTTCGTGTCGCTCCGGAACCGAGTGTCGACGGAACGAAGGGACAACGGTAGATCCTTATTCCTGGTGCTCGTGGCTCTCTAAAACCATACACTTGATGTCCTCTGTCTCTTCACTGTGTCGAGATAATCGAGAATCATAGAGCGTTCGTGTCGCTCCGGAACCGAAAGTCGTCGGTTCGAAACGAGAACGTTAGATCCTTATTCCTGATCGCTGAGGCACTCTAAAACTATTAGGCTGTTTTGCTCTCTGAAGCCCGTGGACCGAGAGAACGTAGAATATCGGAGCGATCGTGTCGCTCCGGAGTACGAGCGAAAAAATTCTAAGTCCCCGTTCGTGTCGCTCCGGAACCGAATGTCGACGGAACGAAAGGACAGCGGTAGATCCTTATTCCTGGTGCTCGTGGCTCTCTAAAACCATACACTTGTTCTCCTCTGTCTCTTACCTGTGTCGAGATAATCGAGAATCATGGAGCGTTCGTGTCGCTCCGGAACCGAAAGTCGTCGGTTCGAAACGAGAACGTTAGATCCATATTCCTGATCGTTGAGGCACTCTAAAACTATTAGGCTGTTTTGCTCTCTGATGCCCGTGGACCGGGAGAACGTAGAATAACGGAGCGATCGTGTCGCTCCGGAGCCCGAGCGAAAAAATTCTATGTCCCCGTTCGTGTCGCTCCGGAGCCCGAGCGAAAAAATTCTAAGTCACCGTTCGTGTCGCTCCGGAACCGAATGTCGACGGAACGAAGGGACAACGGTAGATCCTTATTCCTGGTGCTCGTGGCTCTATAAAACCATACACTTGTTGTCCTCTGTCTCTTACCTGTGTCGAGATAATCGAGAATCATGGAGCGTTCGTGTCGCTCCGGAACCGAAAGTCGTCGGTTCGAAACGAGAACGTTAGATCCATATTCCTGATCGTTGAGGCACTCTAAAACTATTAGGCTGTTTTGCTCTCTGATGCCCGTGGACCGAGAGAACGTAGAATAACGGAGCGATCGTGTCGCTCCGGAGCCCGAGCGAAAAAATTCTAAGTCCCCGTTCGTGTCGCTCCGGAGCCCGAGCGAAAAAATTCTAAGTCCCCGTTCGTGTCGCTCCGGAACCGAATGTCGACGGAACGAAGGGACAACGGTAGATCCTTATTCCTGGTGCTCGTGGCTCTCTAAAACCATACACTTGTTGTCCTCTGTCTCTTACCTGTGTCGAGATAATCGAGAATCATGGAGCGTTCGTGTCGCTCCGGAACCGAAAGTGGTCGGTTCGAAACGAGAACGTTAGATCCTTATTCCTGATCGTTGAGGCACTCTAAAACTATTAGGCTGTTTTGCTCTCTGATGCCCGTGGACCGAGAGAACGTAGAATATCGGAGCGATCGTGTCGCTCCGGAGACCGAGCGAAAACATTCTAAGTCCCCGTTCGTGTCGCTCCGGAACCGAATGTCGACGGAACGAAGGGACAACGGTAGATCCTTATTCCTGGTGCTCGTGGCTCTCTAAATCCATACACTTGTTGTCCTCTGTCTCTTACCTGTGTCGAGATAATCGAGAATCATGGAGCGTTCGTGTCGCTCCGGAACCGAAAGTCGTCGGTTCGAAACGAGAACGTTAGATCCTTATTCCTGATCGTTGAGGCACTCTAAAACTTTTAGGCTGTTTTGCTCTCTGATGCCCGTGGACCGAGAGAACGTAGAATGTCGGAGCGATCGTGTCGCTCCGGAGTTCGAGCGAGAAAATTCTAAGTCCCCGTTCGTGTCGCTCCGGAACCGAATGTCGACGGAACGAAGGGACAACGGTAGATCCTTATTCCTGGTGCTCGTGGCTCTATAAAACCATACACTTGTTGTGCTCTGTCTCTTACCTGTGTCGAGATAATCGAGAATCATGGAGCGTTCGTGTCGCTCCGGAACCGAAAGTCATCGGTTCGAAACGAGAACGTTGGATACTTATTCCTGATCGTTGAGGCACTCTAAAACTATTAGGCTGTTTTGCTCTCTGAAGCCCGTGGACCGAGAGAACGTAGAATATCGGAGCGATCGTGTCGCTCCGGAGTACGAGCGAAAAAATTCTAAGTCCCCGTTCGTGTCGCTCCGGAGCCCGAGCGAAAAAATTCTAAGTCCCCGTTCGTGTCGCTCCGGAACCGAATGTCGACGGAACGAAAGGACAACGGTAGATCCTTATTCCTGGTGCTCGTGGCTCTCTAAAACCATACACTTGTTCTCCTCTGTCTCTTACCTGTGTCGAGATAATCGAGAATCATGGAGCGTTCGTGTCGCTCCGGAACCGAAAGTCGTCGGTTCGAAACGAGAACGTTAGATCCATATTCCTGATCGTTGAGGCACTCTAAAACTATTAGGCTGTTTTGCTCTCTGATGCCCGTGGACCGAGAGAACGTAGAATAACGGAGCGATCGTGTCGCTCCGGAGCCCGAGCGAAAAAATTCTAAGTCCCCGTTCGTGTCGCTCCGGAGCCCGAGCGAAAAAATTCTAAGTCCCCGTTCGTGTCGCTCCGGAACCGAATGTCGACGGAACGAAAGGACAACGGTAGATCCTTATTCCTGGTGCTCGTGGCTCTCTAAAACCATACACTTGTTCTCCTCTGTCTCTTACCTGTGTCGAGATAATCGAGAATCATGGAGCGTTCGTGTCGCTCCGGAACCGAAAGTCGTCGGTTCGAAACGAGAACGTTAGATCCATATTCCTGATCGTTGAGGCACTCTAAAACTATTAGGCTGTTTTGCTCTCTGATGCCCGTGGACCGAGAGAACGTAGAATAACGGAGCGATCGTGTCGCTCCGGAGCCCGAGCGAAAAAATTCTAAGTCCCCGTTCGTGTCGCTCCGGAACCGAATGTCGACGGAACGAAGGGACAACGGTAGATCCTTATTCCTGGTGCTCGTGGCTCTCTAAAACCATCCACTTGTTGTCCTCTGTCTCTTACCTGTGTCGAGATAATCGAGAATCATGGAGCGTTCGTGTCGCTCCGGAACCGAAAGTCGTCGGTTCGAAACGAGAACGTTAGATCCTTATTCCTGATCGTTGAGGCACTCTAAAACTATTAGGCTGTTTTGCTCTCTGATGCCCGTGGACCGAGAGAACGTAGAATATCGGAGCGATCGTGTCGCTCCGGAGTTCGAGCGAAAAAATTCTAAGTCCCCGTTCGTGTCGCTCCGGAGCCCGAGCGAAAAAATTCTAAGTCCCCGTTCGTGTCGCTCCGGAACCGAATGTCGACGGAACGAAGGGACAACGGTAGATCCTTATTCCTGGTGTTCGTGGCTCTCTAAAACCATACACTTGTTGTCCTCTGTCTCTTACCTGTGTCGAGATAATCGAGAATCATGGAGCGTTCGTGTCGCTCCGGAACCGAAAGTCGTCGGTTCAAAACGAGAACGTTAGATCCTTATTCCTGATCGTTGAGGCACTCTAAAACTATTAGGCTGTTTTGCTCTCTGTTGCCCGTGGACCGAGAGAACGTAGAATAACGGAGCGATCGTGTCGCTCCGGAGCCCGAGCGAAAAAATTCTAAGTCCCCGTTCGTGTCGCTCCGGAACCGAATGTCGACGGAACGAAGGGACAACGGTAGATCCTTATTCCTGGTGCTCGTGGCTCTCTAAAACCATACACTTGTTGTCCTCTGTCTCTTACCTGTGTCGAGATAATCGAGAATCATGGAGCGTTCGTGTCGCTCCGGAACCGAAAGTCGTCGGTTCAACGAGAACGTTAGATCCTTATTCCTGATCGTTGAGGCACTCTAAAACTATTAGGCTGTTTTGCTCTCTGTTGCCCGTGGACCGAGAGAACGTAGAATAACGGAGCGATCGTGTCGCTCCGGAGCCCGAGCGAAAAAATTCTAAGTCCCCGTTCGTGTCGCTCCGGAACCGAATGTCGACGGAACGAAGGGACAACGGTAGATCCTTATTCCTGGTGCTCGTGGCTCTCTAAAACCATACACTTGTTGTCCTCTGTCTCTTACCTGTGTCGAGATAATCGAGAATTATGGAGCTTTCGTGTCGCTCCGGAACCGAAAGTCGTCGGTTCGAAACGAGGACGTTAGATCCTTATTCCTGATCGTTGAGGCTCTCTAAAACTATTAGGCTGTTTTGCTCTCTGATGCCGTGGACCGAGATAACGTAGAATATCGGAGCGATCGTGTCGTTCCGGAGTTCGAGCGAAAAAATTCTAAGTCTCCGTTCGTGTCGCTCCGGAGTTCGAGCGAAAACATTCTAAGTCCCCGTTCGTGTCGCTCCGGAACCGAATGTCGACGGAACGAAGGGACAACGGTAGATCCTTATTCCTGGTGCTCGTGGCTCTCTAAAACCATCCACTTGTTGTCCTCTGTCTCTTACCTGTGTCGAGATAATCGAGAATCATGGAGCGTTCGTGTCGCTCCGGAACCGAAAGTCGTCGGTTCGAAACGAGAACGTTAGATCCTTATTCCTGATCGCTGAGGCACTCTAAAACTATTAGGCTGTTTTGCTCTCTGAAGCCCGTGGACCGAGAGAACGTAGAATATCGGAGCGATCGTGTCGCTCCGGAGTACGAGCGAAAAAATTCTAAGTCCCCGTTCGTGTCGCTCCGGAACCGAATGTCGACGGAACGAAGGGACAACGGTAGATCCTTATTCCTGGTGCTCGTGGCTCTCTAAATCCATACACTTGTTGTCCTCTGTCTCTTACCTGTGTCGAGATAATCGAGAATCATGGAGCGTTCGTGTCGCTCCGGAACCGAAAGTCGTCGGTTCGAAACGAGAACGTTAGATCCTTATTCCTGATCGTTGAGGCACTCTAAAACTATTAGGCTGTTTTGCTCTCTGTTGCCCGTGGACCGAGAGAACGTAGAATATCGGAGCGATAGTGTCGCTCCGGAGTTCGAGCGAAAACATTCTAAGTCCCCGTTCGTGTCGCTCCGGAACCGAATGTCGACGGAACGAAGGGACAACGGGTAGATCCTTATTCCTGGTGCTCGTGGCTCTCTAAAACCATACACTTGTTGTCCTCTGTCTCTTACCTGTGTCGAGATAATCGTGAATCATGGAGCGTTCGTGTCGCTCCGGAACCGAAAGTCGTCGGTTCGAAACGAGAGCGTTAGATCCTTATTCCTAATCGTTGAGGCACTCTAAAACTATTAGGCTGTTTTGCTCTCTGATGCCCGTGGACCGAGAGAACGTAGAATAACGGAGCGATCGTGTCGCTCCGGAGCCCGAGCGAAAAAATTCTAAGTCCCCGTTCGTGTCGCTCCGGAACCGAATGTCGACGGAACGAAGGGACAACGGTAGATCCTTATTCCTGGTGCTCGTGGCTCTCTAAATCCATACACTTGTTGTCCTCTGTCTCTTACCTGTGTCGAGATAATAGAGAATCATGGAGCGTTCGTGTCGCTCCGGAACCGAAAGTCGTCGGTTCGAAACGAGAACGTTAGATCCTTATTCCTGATCGCTGAGGCACTCTAAAACTATTAGGCTGTTTTGCTCTCTGATGCCCGTGGACCGAGAGAACGTAGAATATCGGAGCGATCGTGTCGCTCCGGAGTTCGAGCGAAAAAATTCGAAGTCCCCGTTCGTGTCGCTCCGGAGCCCGAGCGAAACAATTCTACGTCCCCGTTCGTGTCGCTCCGGAGCCTGAGCGAAAAAATTCTAAGTCCCCGTTCGTGTCGCTCCGGAGCCCGAGCGAAAAAATTCTAAGTCCCCGTTCGTGTCGCTCCGGAACCGAATGTCGACGGAACGAAGGGACAACGGTAGATCCTTATTCCTGGTGCTCGTGGCCCTCTAAAACCATACACTTGTTGTCCTCTGTCTCTTACCTGTGTCGAGATAATCGAGAATCATGGAGCGTTCGTGTCGCTCCGGAACCGAAAGACGTCGGTTCGAAACGAGAACGTTAGATCCTTATACCCGATCGTTGAGGCACTCTAAAACTATTAGGCTGTTTTGCTCTCTGATGCCCGTGGACCGAGAGAACGTAGAATAACGGAGCGATCGTGTCGCTCCGGAGTTCGAGCGAAAAAATTCTAAGTCCCCGTTCGTGTCGCTCCGGAGCCCGAGCGAAAAAATTCTAAGTCCCCGTTCGTGTCGCTCCGGAACCGAATGTCGACGGAACGAAGAGACAACGGTAGATCCTTATTCCTGGTGCTCGTGGCTCTCTAAAACCATACACTTGTTGTCCTCTGTCTCTTACCTGTGTCGAGATAATCGAGAATCATGGAGCGTTCGTGTCGCTCCGGAACCGAAAGTCGTCGGTTCGAAACGAGAACGTTAGATCCATATTCCTGATCGTTGAGGCACTCTAAAACTATTAGGCTGTTTTGCTCTCTGATGCCCGTGGACCGAGAGAACGTAGAATAACGGAGCGATCGTGTCGCTCCGGAGCCCGACCGAAAAAATTCTAAGTCCCCGTTCGTGTCGCTCCGGAGCCCGAGCGAAAAAATTCTAAGTCCCCGTTCGTGTCGCTCCGGAACCGAATGTCGACGGAACGAAGGGACAACGGTAGATCCTTATTCCTGGTGCTCGTGGCTCTATAAAACCATACACTTGTTGTCCTCTGTCTCTTACCTGTGTCGAGATAATCGAGAATCATGGAGCGTTCGTGTCGCTCCGGAACCGAAAGTCGTCGGTTCGAAACGAGAACGTTAGATCCATATTCCTGATCGTTGAGGCACTCTAAAACTATTAGGCTGTTTTGCTCTCTGATGCCCGTGGACCGAGAGAACGTAGAATAACGGAGCGATCGTGTCGCTCCGGAGCCCGAGCGAAAAAATTCTAAGTCCCCGTTCGTGTCGCTCCGGAGCCCGAGCGAAAAAATTCTAAGTCCCCGTTCGTGTCGCTCCGGAACCGAATGTCGACGGAACGAAGGGACAACGGTAGATCCTTATTCCTGGTGCTCGTGGCTCTATAAAACCATACACTTGTTGTCCTCTGTCTCTTACCTGTGTCGAGATAATCGAGAATCATGGAGCGTTCGTGTCGCTCCGGAACCGAATGTCGTCGGTTCGAAACGAGAACGTTAGATCCTTATTCCTGATCGTTGAGGCACTCTAAAACTATTAGGCTGTTTTGCTCTCTGTTGCCCGTGGACCGAGAGGACGTAGAATATCGGAGCGATCGTGTCGCTCCGGAGTTCGAGCGAAAACATTCTAAGTCCCCGTTCGTGTCGCTCCGGAACCGAGTGTCGACGGAACGAAGGGACAACGGTAGATCCTTATTCCTGGTGCTCGTGGCTCTCTAAAACCATACACTTGATGTCCTCTGTCTCTTCACTGTGTCGAGATAATCGAGAATCATAGAGCGTTCGTGTCGCTCCGGAACCGAAAGTCGTCGGTTCGAAACGAGAACGTTAGATCCTTATTCCTGATCGCTGAGGCACTCTAAAACTATTAGGCTGTTTTGCTCTCTGAAGCCCGTGGACCGAGAGAACGTAGAATATCGGAGCGATCGTGTCGCTCCGGAGTACGAGCGAAAAAATTCTAAGTCCCCGTTCGTGTCGCTCCGGAACCGAATGTCGACGGAACGAAAGGACAGCGGTAGATCCTTATTCCTGGTGCTCGTGGCTCTCTAAAACCATACACTTGTTCTCCTCTGTCTCTTACCTGTGTCGAGATAATCGAGAATCATGGAGCGTTCGTGTCGCTCCGGAACCGAAAGTCGTCGGTTCGAAACGAGAACGTTAGATCCATATTCCTGATCGTTGAGGCACTCTAAAACTATTAGGCTGTTTTGCTCTCTGATGCCCGTGGACCGGGAGAACGTAGAATAACGGAGCGATCGTGTCGCTCCGGAGCCCGAGCGAAAAAATTCTATGTCCCCGTTCGTGTCGCTCCGGAGCCCGAGCGAAAAAATTCTAAGTCACCGTTCGTGTCGCTCCGGAACCGAATGTCGACGGAACGAAGGGACAACGGTAGATCCTTATTCCTGGTGCTCGTGGCTCTATAAAACCATACACTTGTTGTCCTCTGTCTCTTACCTGTGTCGAGATAATCGAGAATCATGGAGCGTTCGTGTCGCTCCGGAACCGAAAGTCGTCGGTTCGAAACGAGAACGTTAGATCCATATTCCTGATCGTTGAGGCACTCTAAAACTATTAGGCTGTTTTGCTCTCTGATGCCCGTGGACCGAGAGAACGTAGAATAACGGAGCGATCGTGTCGCTCCGGAGCCCGAGCGAAAAAATTCTAAGTCCCCGTTCGTGTCGCTCCGGAGCCCGAGCGAAAAAATTCTAAGTCCCCGTTCGTGTCGCTCCGGAACCGAATGTCGACGGAACGAAGGGACAACGGTAGATCCTTATTCCTGGTGCTCGTGGCTCTCTAAAACCATACACTTGTTGTCCTCTGTCTCTTACCTGTGTCGAGATAATCGAGAATCATGGAGCGTTCGTGTCGCTCCGGAACCGAAAGTGGTCGGTTCGAAACGAGAACGTTAGATCCTTATTCCTGATCGTTGAGGCACTCTAAAACTATTAGGCTGTTTTGCTCTCTGATGCCCGTGGACCGAGAGAACGTAGAATATCGGAGCGATCGTGTCGCTCCGGAGACCGAGCGAAAACATTCTAAGTCCCCGTTCGTGTCGCTCCGGAACCGAATGTCGACGGAACGAAGGGACAACGGTAGATCCTTATTCCTGGTGCTCGTGGCTCTCTAAATCCATACACTTGTTGTCCTCTGTCTCTTACCTGTGTCGAGATAATCGAGAATCATGGAGCGTTCGTGTCGCTCCGGAACCGAAAGTCGTCGGTTCGAAACGAGAACGTTAGATCCTTATTCCTGATCGTTGAGGCACTCTAAAACTTTTAGGCTGTTTTGCTCTCTGATGCCCGTGGACCGAGAGAACGTAGAATGTCGGAGCGATCGTGTCGCTCCGGAGTTCGAGCGAGAAAATTCTAAGTCCCCGTTCGTGTCGCTCCGGAACCGAATGTCGACGGAACGAAGGGACAACGGTAGATCCTTATTCCTGGTGCTCGTGGCTCTATAAAACCATACACTTGTTGTGCTCTGTCTCTTACCTGTGTCGAGATAATCGAGAATCATGGAGCGTTCGTGTCGCTCCGGAACCGAAAGTCATCGGTTCGAAACGAGAACGTTGGATACTTATTCCTGATCGTTGAGGCACTCTAAAACTATTAGGCTGTTTTGCTCTCTGAAGCCCGTGGACCGAGAGAACGTAGAATATCGGAGCGATCGTGTCGCTCCGGAGTACGAGCGAAAAAATTCTAAGTCCCCGTTCGTGTCGCTCCGGAGCCCGAGCGAAAAAATTCTAAGTCCCCGTTCGTGTCGCTCCGGAACCGAATGTCGACGGAACGAAAGGACAACGGTAGATCCTTATTCCTGGTGCTCGTGGCTCTCTAAAACCATACACTTGTTCTCCTCTGTCTCTTACCTGTGTCGAGATAATCGAGAATCATGGAGCGTTCGTGTCGCTCCGGAACCGAAAGTCGTCGGTTCGAAACGAGAACGTTAGATCCATATTCCTGATCGTTGAGGCACTCTAAAACTATTAGGCTGTTTTGCTCTCTGATGCCCGTGGACCGAGAGAACGTAGAATAACGGAGCGATCGTGTCGCTCCGGAGCCCGAGCGAAAAAATTCTAAGTCCCCGTTCGTGTCGCTCCGGAGCCCGAGCGAAAAAATTCTAAGTCCCCGTTCGTGTCGCTCCGGAACCGAATGTCGACGGAACGAAAGGACAACGGTAGATCCTTATTCCTGGTGCTCGTGGCTCTCTAAAACCATACACTTGTTCTCCTCTGTCTCTTACCTGTGTCGAGATAATCGAGAATCATGGAGCGTTCGTGTCGCTCCGGAACCGAAAGTCGTCGGTTCGAAACGAGAACGTTAGATCCATATTCCTGATCGTTGAGGCACTCTAAAACTATTAGGCTGTTTTGCTCTCTGATGCCCGTGGACCGAGAGAACGTAGAATAACGGAGCGATCGTGTCGCTCCGGAGCCCGAGCGAAAAAATTCTAAGTCCCCGTTCGTGTCGCTCCGGAACCGAATGTCGACGGAACGAAGGGACAACGGTAGATCCTTATTCCTGGTGCTCGTGGCTCTCTAAAACCATACACTTGATGTCCTCTGTCTCTTCACTGTGTCGAGATAATCGAGAATCATAGAGCGTTCGTGTCGCTCCGGAACCGAAAGTCGTCGGTTCGAAACGAGAACGTTAGATCCTTATTCCTGATCGCTGAGGGACTCTAAAACTATTAGGCTGTTTTGCTCTCTGAAGCCCGTGGACCGAGAGAACGTAGAATATCGGAGCGATCGTGTCGCTCCGGAGCCCGAGCGAAAAAATTCTAAGTCACCGTTCGTGTCGCTCCGGAACCGAATGTCGACGGAACGAAGGGACAACGGTAGATCCTTATTCCTGGTGCTCGTGGCTCTCTAAAACCATACACTTGTTGTCCTCTGTCTCTTACCTGTGTCGAGATAATCGAGAATCATGGAGCGTTCGTGTCGCTCCGGAACCGAAAGTCGTAGGTTCGAAACGAGAACGTTAGATCCTTATTCCTGATCGCTGAGGCACTCTAAAACTATTAGGCTGTTTTGCTCTCTGAAGCCCGTGGACCGAGAGAACGTAGAATATCGGAGCGATCGTGTCGCTCCGGAGTACGAGCGAAAAAATTCTAAGTCCCCGTTCGTGTCGCTCCGGAACCGAATGTCGACGGAACGAAGGGACAACGGTAGATCCTTATTCCTGGTGCTCGTGGCTCACTAAATCCATACACTTGTTGTCCTCTGTCTCTTACCTGTGTCGAGATAATCGAGAATCATGGAGCGTTCGTGTCGCTCCGGAACCGAAAGTCGTCGGTTCGAAACGAGAACGTTAGATCCTTATTCCTGATCGTTGAGGCACTCTAAAACTTTTAGGCTGTTTTGCTCTCTGATGCCCGTGGACCGAGAGAACGTAGAATGTCGGAGCGATCGTGTCGCTCCGGAGTTCGAGCGAGAAAATTCTAAGTCCCCGTTCGTGTCGCTCCGGAACCGAATGTCGACGGAACGAAGGGACAACGGTAGATCCTTATTCCTGGTGCTCGTGGCTCTATAAAACCATACACTTGTTGTGCTCTGTCTCTTACCTGTGTCGAGATAATCGAGAATCATGGAGCGTTCGTGTCGCTCCGTAACCGAAAGTCATCGGTTCGAAACGAGAACGTTGGATACTTATTCCTGATCGTTGAGGCACTCTAAAACTATTAGGCTGTTTTGCTCTCTGAAGCCCGTGGACCGAGAGAACGTAGAATATCGGAGCGATCGTGTCGCTCCGGAGTACGAGCGAAAAAATTCTAAGTCCCCGTTCGTGTCGCTCCGGAACCGAATGTCGACGGAACGAAAGGACAACGGTAGATCCTTATTCCTGGTGCTCGTGGCTCTCTAAAACCATACACTTGTTCTCCTCTGTCTCTTACCTGTGTCGAGATAATCGAGAATCATGGAGCGTTCGTGTCTCTCCGGAACCGAAAGTCGTCGGTTCGAAACGAGAACGTTAGATCCTTATTCCTGATCGTTGAGGCACTCTAAAACTATTAGGCTGTTTTGCTCTCTGATGCCCGTGGACCGAGAGAACGTAGAATAACGGAGCGATCGTGTCGCTCCGGAGCCCGAGCGAAAAAATTCTAAGTCCCCGTTCGTGTCGCTCCGGAGCCCGAGCGAAAAAATTCTAAGTCCCCGTTCGTGTCGCTCCGGAACCGAATGTCGACGGAACGAAAGGACAACGGTAGATCCTTATTCCTGGTGCTCGTGGCTCTCTAAAACCATACACTTGTTCTCCTCTGTCTCTTACCTGTGTCGAGATAATCGAGAATCATGGAGCGTTCGTGTCGCTCCGGAACCGAAAGTCGTCGGTTCGAAACGAGAACGTTAGATCCATATTCCTGATCGTTGAGGCACTCTAAAACTATTAGGCTGTTTTGCTCTCTGATGCCCGTGGACCGAGAGAACGTAGAATAACGGAGCGATCGTGTCGCTCCGGAGCCCGAGCGAAAAAATTCTAAGTCCCCGTTCGTGTCGCTCCGGAGCCCGAGCGAAAAAATTCTAAGTCCCCGTTCGTGTCGCTCCGGAACCGAATGTCGACGGAACGAAAGGACAACGGTAGATCCTTATTCCTGGTGCTCGTGGCTCTCTAAAACCATACACTTGTTCTCCTCTGTCTCTTACCTGTGTCGAGATAATCGAGAATCATGGAGCGTTCGTGTCGCTCCGGAACCGAAAGTCGTCGGTTCGAAACGAGAACGTTAGATCCATATTCCTGATCGTTGAGGCACTCTAAAACTATTAGGCTGTTTTGCTCTCTGATGCCCGTGGACCGAGAGAACGTAGAATAACGGAGCGATCGTGTCGCTCCGGAGCCCGAGCGAAAAAATTCTAAGTCCCCGTTCGTGTCGCTCCGGAGCCCGAGCGAAAAAATTCTAAGTCCCCGTTCGTGTCGCTCCGGAACCGAATGTCGACGGAACGAAGGGACAACGGTAGATCCTTATTCCTGGTGCTCGTGGCTCTATAAAACCATACACTTGTTGTCCTCTGTCTCTTACCTGTGTCGAGATAATCGAGAATCATGGAGCGTTCGTGTCGCTCCGGAACCGAATGTCGTCGGTTCGAAACGAGAACGTTAGATCCTTATTCCTGATCGTTGAGGCACTCTAAAACTATTAGGCTGTTTTGCTCTCTGTTGCCCGTGGACCGAGAGGACGTAGAATATCGGAGCGATCGTGTCGCTCCGGAGTTCGAGCGAAAACATTCTAAGTCCCCGTTCGTGTCGCTCCGGAACCGAGTGTCGACGGAACGAAGGGACAACGGTAGATCCTTATTCCTGGTGCTCGTGGCTCTCTAAAACCATACACTTGATGTCCTCTGTCTCTTCACTGTGTCGAGATAATCGAGAATCATAGAGCGTTCGTGTCGCTCCGGAACCGAAAGTCGTCGGTTCGAAACGAGAACGTTAGATCCTTATTCCTGATCGCTGAGGCACTCTAAAACTATTAGGCTGTTTTGCTCTCTGAAGCCCGTGGACCGAGAGAACGTAGAATATCGGAGCGATCGTGTCGCTCCGGAGCCCGAGCGAAAAAATTCTAAGTCCCCGTTCGTGTCGCTCCGGAACCGAATGTCGACGGAACGAAGGGACAACGGTAGATCCTTATTCCTGGTGCTCGTGGCTCTCTAAATCCATACACTTGTTGTCCTCTGTCTCTTACCTGTGTCGAGATAATAGAGAATCATGGAGCGTTCGTGTCGCTCCGGAACCGAAAGTCGTCGGTTCGAAACGAGAACGTTAGATCCTTACTCCTGATCGTTGAGGCACTCTAAAACTGTTAGGCTGTTTTGCTCTCTGATGCCCGTGGGCCGAGAGAACGTAGAATAACGGAGCGATCGTGTCGCTCCGGAGGCCGAGCGAAAAAATTCTAAGTCCCCGTTCGTGTCGCTCCGGAACCGAATGTCGACGGAACGAAGGGACAACGGTAGATCCTTATTCCTGGTGCTCGTGGCTCTCTAAATCCATAAACTTGTTGTCCTCTGTCTCTTACCTGTGTCGAGATAATAGAGAATCATGGAGCGTTCGTGTCGCTCCGGAACCGAAAGTCGTCGGTTCGAAACGAGAACGTTAGATCCTTACTCCTGATCGTTGAGGCACTCTAAAACTGTTAGGCTGTTTTGCTCTCTGATGCCCGTGGACCGAGAGAACGTAGAATAACGGAGCGATCGTGTCGCTCCGGAGTTCGAGCGAAAAAATTCTAAGTCCCCGTTCGTGTCGCTCCGGAGCCCGAGCGAAAAAATTCTAAGTCCCCGTTCGTGTCGCTCCGGAACCGAATGTCGACGGAACGAAGGGACAACGGTAGATCCTTATTCCTGGTGCTCGTGGCTCTCTAAAACCATACACTTGTTGTCCTCTGTCTCTTACCTGTGTCGAGATAATCGAGAATCATGGAGCGTTCGTGTCGCTCCGGAACCGAAAGTCGTCGGTTCGAAACGAGAACGTTAGATCCTTATTCCTGATCGTTGAGGCACTCTAAAACTATTAGGCTGTTTTGCTCTCTGTTGCCCGTGGACCGAGAGAACGTAGAATAACAGAGCGATCGTGTCGCTCCGGAGCCCGAGCGAAAAAATTCTAAGTCCCCGTTCGTGTCGCTCCGGAACCGAATGTCGACGGAACGAAGGGACAACGGTAGATCCTTATTCCTGGTGCTCGTGGCTCTCTAAATCCATACACTTGTTGTCCTCTGTCTCTTACCTGTGTCGAGATAATAGAGAATCATGGAGCGGTCGTGTCGCTCCGGAACCGAAAGTCGTCGGTTCGAAACGAGAACGTTAGATCCTTATTCCTGAGCGTTGAGGCACTCTAAAACTATTAGGCTGTTTTGCTCTCTGATGCCCGTGGACCGAGAGAACGTAGAATATCGGAGCGATCGTGTCGCTCCGGAGTTCGAGCGAAAAAATCCTAAGTCCCCGTTCGTGTCGCTCCGGAGCCCGAGCGAAAAAATTCTAAGTCCCCGTTCGTGTCGCTCCGGAACCGGATGTCGACGGAACGAAGGGACAACGGTAGATCCTTATTCCTGGTGCTCGTGGCTCTCTAAAACCATACGCTTGATGTCCTCTGTCTCTTACCTGTGTCGAGATAATCGAGAATCATAGAGCGTTCGTGTCGCTCCGGAACCGAAAGTCGTCGGTTCGAAACGAGAACGTTAGATCCTTATTCCTGATCGCTGAGGCACTCTAAAACTATTAGGCTGTTTTGCTCTCTGAAGCCCGTGGACCGAGAGAACGTAGAATATCGGAGCGATCGTGTCGCTCCGGAGTACGAGCGAAAAAATTCTAAGTCCCCGTTCGTGTCGCTCCGGAACCGAATGTCGACGGAACGAAGGGACAACGGTAGATCCTTATTCCTGGTGCTCGTGGCTCTCTAAATCCATACACTTGTTGTCCTGTGTCTGTTACCTGTGTCGAGATAATCGTGAATCATGGAGCGTTCGTGTCGCTCCGGAACCGAAAGTCGTCGGTTCGAAACGAGAGCGTTAGATCCTTATTCCTAATCGTTGAGGCACTCTAAAACTATTAGGCTGTTTTGCTCTCTGATGCCCGTGGACCGAGAGAACGTAGAATAACGGAGCGATCGTGTCGCTCCGGAGCCCGAGCGAAAAAATTCTAAGTCCCCGTTCGTGTCGCTCCGGAGCCCGAGCGAAAAAATTCTAAGTCCCCGTTCGTGTCGCTCCGGAACCGAATGTCGACGGAACGAAGGGACAACGGTAGATCCTTATTCCTGGTGCTCGTGGCTCTCTAAAACCATACACTTGTTGTCCTCTGTCTCTTACCTGTGTCGAGATAATCGAGAATCATGGAGCGTTCGTGTCGCCCCGGAACCGAAAGTCGTCGGTTCGAAACGAGAACGTTAGATCCTTATTCCTGATCGTTGAGGCACTCTAAAACTATTAGGCTGTTTTGCTCTCTGTTGCCCGTGGACCGAGAGAACGTAGAATAACGGAGCGATCGTGTCGCTCCGGAGCCCGAGCGAAAAAATTCTAAGTCCCCGTTCGTGTCGCTCCGGAACCGAATGTCGACGGAACGAAGGGACAACGGTAGATCCTTATTCCTGGTGCTCGTGGCTCTCTAAATCCATACACTTGTTGTCCTCTGTCTCTTACCTGTGTCGAGATAATAGAGAATCATGGAGCGGTCGTGTCGCTCCGGAACCGAAAGTCGTCGGTTCGAAACGAGAACGTTAGATCCTTATTCCTGAGCGTTGAGGCACTCTAAAACTATTAGGCTGTTTTGCTCTCTGATGCCCGTGGACCGAGAGAACGTAGAATAACGGAGCGATCGTGTCGCTCCGGAGTTCGAGCGAAAAAATTCTAAGTCCCCGTTCGTGTCGCTCCGGAGCCCGAGCGAAAAAATTCTAAGTCCCCGTTCGTGTCGCTCCGGAACCGAATGTCGACGGAACGAAGGGACAACGGTAGATCCTTATTCCTGGTGCTCGTGGCTCTCTAAAACCATACACTTGTTGTCCTCTGTCTCTTACCTGTGTCGAGATAATCGAGAATCATGGAGCGTTCGTGTCGCTCCGGAACCGAAAGTCGTCGGTTCGAAACGAGAACGTTAGATCCTTATTCCTGATCGTTGAGGCACTCTAAAACTATTAGGCTGTTTTGCTCTCTGTTGCCCGTGGACCGAGAGAACGTAGAATAACGGAGCGATCGTGTCGCTCCGGAGCCCGAGCGAAAAAATTCTAAGTCCCCGTTCGTGTCGCTCCGGAACCGAATGTCGACGGAACGAAGGGACAACGGTAGATCCTTATTCCTGGTGCTCGTGGCTCTCTAAATCCATACACTTGTTGTCCTCTGTCTCTTACCTGTGTCGAGATAATAGAGAATCATGGAGCGGTCGTGTCGCTCCGGAACCGAAAGTCGTCGGTTCGAAACGAGAACGTTAGATCCTTATTCCTGAGCGTTGAGGCACTCTAAAACTATTAGGCTGTTTTGCTCTCTGATGCCCGTGGACCGAGAGAACGTAGAATATCGGAGCGATCGTGTCGCTCCGGAGTTCGAGCGAAAAAATCCTAAGTCCCCGTTCGTGTCGCTCCGGAGCCCGAGCGAAAAAATTCTAAGTCCCCGTTCGTGTCGCTCCGGAACCGGATGTCGACGGAACGAAGGGACAACGGTAGATCCTTATTCCTGGTGCTCGTGGCTCTCTAAAACCATACGCTTGATGTCCTCTGTCTCTTACCTGTGTCGAGATAATCGAGAATCATAGAGCGTTCGTGTCGCTCCGGAACCGAAAGTCGTCGGTTCGAAACGAGAACGTTAGATCCTTATTCCTGATCGCTGAGGCACTCTAAAACTATTAGGCTGTTTTGCTCTCTGAAGCCCGTGGACCGAGAGAACGTAGAATATCGGAGCGATCGTGTCGCTCCGGAGTACGAGCGAAAAAATTCTAAGTCCCCGTTCGTGTCGCTCCGGAACCGAATGTCGACGGAACGAAGGGACAACGGTAGATCCTTATTCCTGGTGCTCGTGGCTCTCTAAATCCATACACTTGTTGTCCTGTGTCTCTTACCTGTGTCGAGATAATCGTGAATCATGGAGCGTTCGTGTCGCTCCGGAACCGAAAGTCGTCGGTTCGAAACGAGAGCGTTAGATCCTTATTCCTAATCGTTGAGGCACTCTAAAACTATTAGGCTGTTTTGCTCTCTGATGCCCGTGGACCGAGAGAACGTAGAATAACGGAGCGATCGTGTCGCTCCGGAGCCCGAGCGAAAAAATTCTAAGTCCCCGTTCGTGTCGCTCCGGAACCGAATGTCGACGGAACGAAGGGACAACGGTAGATCCTTATTCCTGGTGCTCGTGGCTCTCTAAATCCATACACTTGTTGTCCTCTGTCTCTTACCTGTGTCGAGATAATAGAGAATCATGGAGCGTTCGTGTCGCTCCGGAACCGAAAGTTGTCGGTTCGAAACGAGAACGTTAGATCCTTACTCCTGATCGTTGAGGCACTCTAAAACTGTTAGGCTGTTTTGCTCTCTGATGCCCGTGGACCGAGAGAACGTAGAATAACGGAGCGATCGTGTCGCTCCGGAGTTCGAGCGAAAAAATTCTAAGTCCCCGTTCGTGTCGCTCCGGAGCCCGAGCGAAAAAATTCTAAGTCCCCGTTCGTGTCGCTCCGGAACCGAATGTCGACGGAACGAAGGGACAACGGTAGATCCTTATTCCTGGTGCTCGTGGCTCTCTAAATCCATACACTTGTTGTCCTCTGTCTCTTACCTGTGTCGAGATAATAGAGAATCATGGAGCGTTCGTGTCGCTCCGGAACCGAAAGTTGTCGGTTCGAAACGAGAACGTTAGATCCTTACTCCTGATCGTTGAGGCACTCTAAAACTGTTAGGCTGTTTTGCTCTCTGATGCCCGTGGACCGAGAGAACGTAGAATAACGGAGCGATCGTGTCGCTCCGGAGTTCGAGCGAAAAAATTCTAAGTCCCCGTTCGTGTCGCTCCGGAGCCCGAGCGAAAAAATTCTAAGTCCCCGTTCGTGTCGCTCCGGAACCGAATGTCGACGGAACGAAGGGACAACGGTAGATCCTTATTCCTGGTGCTCGTGGCTCTCTAAAACCATACACTTGTTGTCCTCTGTCTCTTACCTGTGTCGAGATAATCGAGAATCATGGAGCGTTCGTGTCGCTCCGGAACCGAAAGTCGTCGGTTCGAAACGAGAACGTTAGATCCTTATTCCTGATCGTTGAGGCACTCTAAAACTATTAGGCTGTTTTGCTCTCTGTTGCCCGTGGACCGAGAGAACGTAGAATAACGGAGCGATCGTGTCGCTCCGGAGCCCGAGCGAAAAAATTCTAAGTCCCCTTTCGTGTCGCTCCGGAACCGAATGTCGACGGAACGAAGGGACAACGGTAGATCCTTATTCCTGGTGCTCGTGGCTCTCTAAATCCATACACTTGTTGTCCTCTGTCTCTTACCTGTGTCGAGATAATAGAGAATCATGGAGCGGTCGTGTCGCTCCGGAACCGAAAGTCGTCGGTTCGAAACGAGAACGTTAGATCCTTACTCCTGATCGTTGAGGCACTCTAAACCTTTAGGCTGTTTTGCTCTCTGATGCCCGTGGACCGAGAGAACGTAGAATAACGGAGCGATCGTGTCGCTCCGGAGTTCGAGCGAAAAAATTCTAAGTCCCCGTTCGTGTCGCCCCGGAGCCCGAGCGAAAAAATTCTAAGTCCCCGTTCGTGTCGCTCCGGAACCGAATGTCGACGGAACGAAGGGACAACGGTAGATCCTTATTCCTGGTGCTCGTGGCTCTCTAAAACCATACACTTGTTGTCCTCTGTCTCTTACCTGTGTCGAGATAATCGAGAATCATGGAGCGTTCGTGTCGCTCCGGAACCGAAAGTCGTCGGTTCGAAACGAGAACGTTAGATCCTTATTCCTGATCGTTGAGGCACTCTAAAACTATTAGGCTGTTTTGCTCTCTGTTGCCCGTGGACCGAGAGAACGTAGAATAACGGAGCGATCGTGTCGCTCCGGAGCCCGAGCGAAAAAATTCTAAGTCCCCGTTCGTGTCGCTCCGGAACCGAATGTCGACGGAACGAAGGGACAACGGTAGATCCTTATTCCTGGTGCTCGTGGCTCTCTAAATCCATACACTTGTTGTCCTCTGTCTCTTACCTGTGTCGAGATAATAGAGAATCATGGAGCGGTCGTGTCGCTCCGGAACCGAAAGTCGTCGGTTCGAAACGAGAACGTTAGATCCTTATTCCTGAGCGTTGAGGCACTCTAAAACTATTAGGCTGTTTTGCTCTCTGATGCCCGTGGACCGAGAGAACGTAGAATATCGGAGCGATCGTGTCGCTCCGGAGTTCGAGCGAAAAAATCCTAAGTCCCCGTTCGTGTCGCTCCGGAGCCCGAGCGAAAAAATTCTAAGTCCCCGTTCGTGTCGCTCCGGAACCGGATGTCGACGGAACGAAGGGACAACGGTAGATCCTTATTCCTGGTGCTCGTGGCTCTCTAAAACCATACGCTTGATGTCCTCTGTCTCTTACCTGTGTCGAGATAATCGAGAATCATAGAGCGTTCGTGTCGCTCCGGAACCGAAAGTCGTCGGTTCGAAACGAGAACGTTAGATCCTTATTCCTGATCGCTGAGGCACTCTAAAACTATTAGGCTGTTTTGCTCTCTGAAGCCCGTGGACCGGGAGAACGTAGAATATCGGAGCGATCGTGTCGCTCCGGAGTACGAGCGAAAAAATTCTAAGTCCCCGTTCGTGTCGCTCCGGAACCGAATGTCGACGGAACGAAGGGACAACGGTAGATCCTTATTCCTGGTGCTCGTGGCTCTCTAAATCCATACACTTGTTGTCCTCTGTCTCTTACCTGTGTCGAGATAATCGAGAATCATGGAGCGTTCGTGTCGCTCCGGAACCGAAAGTCGTCGGTTCGAAACGAGAACGTTAGATCCTTATTCCTGATCGTTGAGGCACTCTAAACCTTTAGGCTGTTTTGCTCTCTGATGCCCGTGGACCGAGAGAACGTAGAATGTCGGAGCGATCGTGTCGCTCCGGAGTTCGAGCGAGAAAATTCTAAGTCCCCGTTCGTGTCGCTCCGGAACCGAATGTCGACGGAACGAAGGGACAACGGTAGATCCTTATTCCTGGTGCTCGTGGCTCTATAAAACCATACACTTGTTGTGCTCTGTCTCTTACCTGTGTCGAGATAATCGAGAATCATGGAGCGTTCGTGTCGCTCCGGAACCGAAGGTCATCGGTTCGAAACGAGAACGTTGGATACTTATTCCTGATCGTTGAGGCACTCTAAAACTATTAGGCTGTTTTGCTCTCTGATGCCCGTGGGCCGAGAGAACGTAGAATATCGGAGCGATAGTGTCGCTCCGGAGTTCGAGCGAAAACATTCTAAGTCCCCGTTCGTGTCGCTCCGGAACCGAATGTCGACGGAACGAAGGGACAACGGGTAGATCCTTATTCCTGGTGCTCGTGGCTCTCTAAAACCATACACTTGTTGTCCTCTGTCTCTTACCTGTGTCGAGATAATCGTGAATCATGGAGCGTTCGTGTCGCTCCGGAACCGAAAGTCGTCGGTTCGAAACGAGAGCGTTAGATCCTTATTCCTGATCGTTGAGGCACTCTAAAACTATTAGGCTGTTTTGCTCTCTGATGCCCGTGGACCGAGAGAACGTAGAATAACGGAGCGATCGTGTCGCTCCGGAGCCCGAGCGAAAAAATTCTAAGTCCCCGTTCGTGTCGCTCCGGAACCGAATGTCGACGGAACGAAGGGACAACGGTAGATCCTTATTTCTGGTGCTCGTGGCTCTCTAAAACCATACACTTGTTGTCCTCTGTCTCTTACCTGTGTCGAGATAATATAGAATCATGGAGCGTTCGTGTCGCTCCGGAACCGAAAGTCGTCGGTTCGAAACGAGAACGTTAGATCCTTACTCCTGATCGCTGAGGCACTCTAAAACTGTTAGGCTGTTTTGCTCTCTGATGCCCGTGGGCCGAGAGAACGTAGAATAACGGAGCGATCGTGTCGCTCCGGAGGCCGAGCGAAAAAATTCTAAGTCCCCGTTCGTGTCGCTCCGGAACCGAATGTCGACGGAACGAAGGGACAACGGTAGATCCTTATTCCTGGTGCTCGTGGCTCTCTAAATCCATAAACTTGTTGTCCTCTGTCTCTTACCTGTGTCGAGATAATAGAGAATCATGGAGCGTTCGTGTCGCTCCGGAACCGAAAGTCGTCGGTTCGAAACGAGAACGTTAGATCCTTACTCCTGATCGTTGAGGCACTCTAAAACTGTTAGGCTGTTTTGCTCTCTGATGCCCGTGGACCGAGAGAACGTAGAATAACGGAGCGATCGTGTCGCTCCGGAGTTCGAGCGAAAAAATTCTAAGTCCCCGTTCGTGTCGCTCCGGAGCCCGAGCGAAAAAATTCTAAGTCCCCGTTCGTGTCGCTCCGGAACCGAATGTCGACGGAACGAAGGGACAACGGTAGATCCTTATTCCTGGTGCTCGTGGCTCTCTAAAACCATACACTTGTTGTCCTCTGTCTCTTACCTGTGTCGAGATAATCGAGAATCATGGAGCGTTCGTGTCGCCCCGGAACCGAAAGTCGTCGGTTCGAAACGAGAACGTTAGATCCTTATTCCTGATCGTTGAGGCACTCTAAAACTATTAGGCTGTTTTGCTCTCTGTTGCCCGTGGACCGAGAGAACGTAGAATAACGGAGCGATCGTGTCGCTCCGGAGCCCGAGCGAAAAAATTCTAAGTCCCCGTTCGTGTCGCTCCGGAACCGAATGTCGACGGAACGAAGGGACAACGGTAGATCCTTATTCCTGGTGCTCGTGGCTCTCTAAATCCATACACTTGTTGTCCTCTGTCTCTTACCTGTGTCGAGATAATAGAGAATCATGGAGCGGTCGTGTCGCTCCGGAACCGAAAGTCGTCGGTTCGAAACGAGAACGTTAGATCCTTATTCCTGAGCGTTGAGGCACTCTAAAACTATTAGGCTGTTTTGCTCTCTGATGCCCGTGGACCGAGAGAACGTAGAATAACGGAGCGATCGTGTCGCTCCGGAGTTCGAGCGAAAAAATTCTAAGTCCCCGTTCGTGTCGCTCCGGAGCCCGAGCGAAAAAATTCTAAGTCCCCGTTCGTGTCGCTCCGGAACCGAATGTCGACGGAACGAAGGGACAACGGTAGATCCTTATTCCTGGTGCTCGTGGCTCTCTAAATCCATACACTTGTTGTCCTCTGTCTCTTACCTGTGTCGAGATAATAGAGAATCATGGAGCGTTCGTGTCGCTCCGGAACCGAAAGTCGTCGGTTCGAAACGAGAACGTTAGATCCTTACTCCTGATCGTTGAGGCACTCTAAAACTGTTAGGCTGTTTTGCTCTCTGATGCCCGTGGGCCGAGAGAACGTAGAATAACGGAGCGATCGTGTCGCTCCGGAGGCCGAGCGAAAAAATTCTAAGTCCCCGTTCGTGTCGCTCCGGAACCGAATGTCGACGGAACGAAGGGACAACGGTAGATCCTTATTCCTGGTGCTCGTGGCTCTCTAAATCCATAAACTTGTTGTCCTCTGTCTCTTACCTGTGTCGAGATAATAGAGAATCATGGAGCGTTCGTGTCGCTCCGGAACCGAAAGTCGTCGGTTCGAAACGAGAACGTTAGATCCTTACTCCTGATCGTTGAGGCACTCTAAAACTGTTAGGCTGTTTTGCTCTCTGATGCCCGTGGACCGAGAGAACGTAGAATAACGGAGCGATCGTGTCGCTCCGGAGTTCGAGCGAAAAAATTCTAAGTCCACGTTCGTGTCGCTCCGGAGCCCGAGCGAAAAAATTCTAAGTCCCCGTTCGTGTCGCTCCGGAACCGAATGTCGACGGAACGAAGGAACAACGGTAGATCCTTATTCCTGGTGCTCGTGGCTCTCTAAAACCATACACTTGTTGTCCTCTGTCTCTTACCTGTGTCGAGATAATCGTGAATCATGGAGCGTTCGTGTCGCTCCGGAACCGAAAGTCGTCGGTTCGAAACGAGAACGTTAGATCCTTATTCCTGATCGTTGAGGCACTCTAAAACTATTAGGCTGTTTTGCTCTCTGATGCCCGTGGACCGAGAGAACGTAGAATAACGGAGCGATCGTGTCGCTCCGGAGTTCGAGCGAAAAAATTCTAAGTCCCCGTTCGTGTCGCTCCAGAACCGAATGTCGACGGGACGAAGGGACAACGGTAGATCCTTATTCCTGGTGCTCGTGGCTCTCTAAAACCATACACTTGTTGTCCTCTGTCTCTTACCTGTGTCGAGATAATCGAGAATCATGGAGCGTTCGTGTCGCTCCGGAACCGAAAGTCGTCGGTTCAAAACGAGAACGTTAGATCCTTATTCCTGATCGTTGAGGCACTCTAAAACTATTAGGCTGTTTTTCTCTCTGTTGCCCGTGGACCGAGAGAACGTAGAATGTCGGAGCGATCGTGTCGCTCCGGAGTTCGAGCGAGAAAATTCTAAGTCCCCGTACGTGTCGCTCCGGAACCGAATGTCGACGGAACGAAGGGACAACGGTAGATCCTTATTCCTGGTGCTCGTGGCTCTGTAAAACCATACACTTGTTGTCCTCTGTCTCTTACCTGTGTCGAGATAATCGAGAATCATGGAGCGTTCGTGTCGCTCCGGAACCGAAAGTAGTCGGTTCGAAACGAGAACGTTAGATCCTTATTCCTGATCGTTGAGGCACTCTAAAACTATTAGGCTGTTTTGCTCTCTGATGCCCGTGGGCCGAGAGAACGTAGAATATCGGAGCGATCGTGTCGCTCCGGAGTTCGAGCGAAACAATTCTAAGTCCCCGTTCGTGTCGCTCCGGAGCCCGAGCGAAAAAATTCTAAGTCCCCGTTCGTGTCGCTCCGGAACCGAATGTCGACGGAACGAAGGGACAACGGTAGATCCTTCTTCCTGGTGCTCGCGGCTCTCTAAAACCATACACTTGTTGTCCTCTGTCTCTTACCTGTGCCGAGAAAATCGAGAATCATGGAGCGTTCGTGTCGCTCCGGAACCGAAAGCCGTCGGTTCGAAACGAGAACGTTAGGTCCTTATTCCTGATCGTTGAGGCACTCTAAAACTATTAGGCTGTTTTGCTCTCTGATGTCCGTGGACCGAGAGAACGTAGAATAACGGAGCGATCGTGTCGCTCCGGAGTTCGAGCGAAAAAATTCTAAGTCCCCGTTCGTGTCGCTCCGGAGCCCGAGCGAAAAAATTCTAAGTCCCCGTTCGTGTCGCTCCGGAACCGAGTGTCGACGGAACGAAGGGACAACGGTAGATCCTTATTCCTGGTGCTCGTGGCTCTCTAAAACCATCACACTTGATGTCCTCTGTCTCTTCACTGTGTCGAGATAATCGAGAATCATAGAGCGTTCGTGTCGCTCCGGAACCGAAAGTCGTCGGTTCGAAACGAGAACGTTAGATCCTTATTCCTGATCGCTGAGGCACTCTAAAACTATTAGGCTGTTTTGCTCTCTGATGCCCGTGGACCGAGAGAACGTAGAATAACGGAGCGATCGTGTCGCTCCGGAGCCCGAGCGAAAAAATTCTAAGTCCCCGTTCGTGTCGCTCCGGAGCCCGAGCGAAAAAATTCTAAGTCCCCGTTCGTGTCGCTCCGGAACCGAATGTCGACGGAACGAAGGGACAACGGTAGATCCTTATTCCTGGTGCTCGTGGCTCTATAAAACCATACACTTGTTGTCCTCTGTCTCTTACCTGTGTCGAGATAATCGAGAATCATGGAGCGTTCGTGTCGCTCCGGAACCGAAAGTCGTCGGTTCGAAACGAGAACGTTAGATCCATATTCCTGATCGTTGAGGCACTCTAAAACTATTAGGCTGTTTTGCTCTCTGATGCCCGTGGACCGAGAGAACGTAGAATAACGGAGCGATCGTGTCGCTCCGGAGCCCGAGCGAAAAAATTCTAAGTCCCCGTTCGTGTCGCTCCGGAGCCCGAACGAAAAAATTCTAAGTCCCCGTTCGTGTCGCTCCGGAACCGAATGTCGACGGAACGAAGGGACAACGGTAGATCCTTATTCCTGGTGCTCATGGCTCTATAAAACCATACACTTGTTGTTCTCTGTCTCTTACCTGTGTCGAGATAATCGAGAATCATGGAGCGTTCGTGTCGCTCCGGAACCGAATGTCGTCGGTTCGAAACGAGAACGTTAGATCCTTATTCCTGATCGTTGAGGCACTCTAAAACTATTAGGCTGTTTTGCTCTCTGTTGCCCGTGGACCGAGAGGACGTAGAATATCGGAGCGATCGTGTCGCTCCGGAGTTCGAGCGAAAACATTCTAAGTCCCCGTTCGTGTCGCTCCGGAACCGAGTGTCGACGGAACGAAGGGACAACGGTAGATCCTTATTCCTGGTGCTCGTGGCTCTCTAAAACCATACACTTGATGTCCTCTGTCTCTTCACTGTGTCGAGATAATCGAGAATCATAGAGCGTTCGTGTCGCTCCGGAACCGAAAGTCGTCGGTTCGAAACGAGAACGTTAGATCCATATTCCTGATCGTTGAGGCACTCTAAAACTATTAGGCTGTTTTGCTCTCTGATGCCCGTGGGCCGAGAGAACGTAGAATATCGGAGCGATAGTGTCGCTCCGGAATTCGAGCGAAAACATTCTAAGTCCCCGTTCGTGTCGCTCCGGAACCGAATGTCGACGGAACGAAGGGACAACGGGTAGATCCTTATTCCTGGTGCTCGTGGCTCTCTAAAACCATACACTTGTTGTCCTCTGTCTCTTACCTGTGTCGAGATAATCGTGAATCATGGAGCGTTCGTGTCGCTCCGGAACCGAAAGTCGTCGGTTCGAAACGAGAGCGTTAGATCCTTATTCCTGATCGTTGAGGCACTCTAAAACTATTAGGCTGTTTTGCTCTCTGATGCCCGTGGACCGAGAGAACGTAGAATAACGGAGCGATCGTGTCGCTCCGGAGCCCGAGCGAAAAAATTCTAAGTCCCCGTTCGTGTCGCTCCGGAACCGAATGTCGACGGAACGAAGGGACAACGGTAGATCCTTATTCCTGGTGCTCGTGGCTCTGTAAAACCATACACTTGTTGTCCTCTGTCTCTTACCTGTGTCGAGATAATCGAGAATCATGGAGCGTTCGTGTCGCTCCGGAACCGAAAGTAGTCGGTTCGAAACGAGAACGTTAGATCCTTATTCCTGATCGTTGAGGCACTCTAAAACTATTAGGCTGTTTTGCTCTCTGATGCCCGTGGGCCGAGAGAACGTAGAATATCGGAGCGATCGTGTCGCTCCGGAGTTCGAGCGAAACAATTCTAAGTCCCCGTTCGTGTCGCTCCGGAGCCCGAGCGAAAAAATTCTAAGTCCCCGTTCGTGTCGCTCCGGAACCGAATGTCGACGGAACGAAGGGACAACGGTAGATCCTTCTTCCTGGTGCTCGCGGCTCTCTAAAACCATACACTTGTTGTCCTCTGTCTCTTACCTGTGCCGAGAAAATCGAGAATCATGGAGCGTTCGTGTCGCTCCGGAACCGAAAGCCGTCGGTTCGAAACGAGAACGTTAGGTCCTTATTCCTGATCGTTGAGGCACTCTAAAACTATTAGGCTGTTTTGCTCTCTGATGTCCGTGGACCGAGAGAACGTAGAATAACGGAGCGATCGTGTCGCTCCGGAGCCCGAGCGAAAAAATTCTATGTCCCCGTTCGTGTCGCTCCGGAGCCCGAGCGAAAAAATTCTAAGTCCCCGTTCGTGTCGCTCCGGAACCGAATGTCGACGGAACGAAAGGACAACGGTAGATCCTTATTCCTGGTGCTCGTGGCTCTCTAAAACCATACACTTGTTCTCCTCTGTCTCTTACCTGTGTCGAGATAATCGAGAATCATGGAGCGTTCGTGTCGCTCCGGAACCGAAAGTCGTCGGTTGGAAACGAGAACGTTAGATCCATATTCCTGATCGTTGAGGCACTCTAAAACTATTAGGCTGTTTTGCTCTCTGATGCCCGTGGACCGAGAGAACGTAGAATAACGGAGCGATCGTGTCGCTCCGGAGCCCGAGCGAAAAAATTCTATGTCCCCGTTCGTGTCGCTCCGGAGCCCGAGCGAAAAAATTCTAAGTCCCCGTTCGTGTCGCTCCGGAACCGAATGTCGACGTAACGAAAGGACAACGGTAGATCCTTATTCCTGGTGCTCGTGGCTCTCTAAAACCATACACTTCTTCTCCTCTGTCTCTTACCTGTGTCGAGATAATCGAGAATCATGGAGCGTTCGTGTCGCTCCGGAACCGAAAGTCGTCGGTTCGAAACGAGAACGTTAGATCCATATTCCTGATCGTTGAGGCACTCTAAAACTATTAGGCTGTTTTGCTCTCTGATGCCCGTGGACCGAGAGAACGTAGAATAACGGAGCGATCGTGTCGCTCCGGAGCCCGAGCGAAAAAATTCTAAGTCCCCGTTCGTGTCGCTCCGGAGCCCGAGCGAAAAAATTCTAAGTCCCCGTTCGTGTCGCTCCGGAACCGAATGTCGACGGAACGAAAGGACAACGGTAGATCCTTATTCCTGGTGCTCGTGGCTCTCTAAAACCATACACTTGTTCTCCTCTGTCTCTTACCTGTGTCGAGATAATCGAGAATCATGGAGCGTTCGTGTCGCTCCGGAACCGAAAGTCGTCGGTTCGAAACGAGAACGTTAGATCCATATTCCTGATCGTTGAGGCACTCTAAAACTATTAGGCTGTTTTGCTCTCTGATGCCCGTGGACCGAGAGAACGTAGAATAACGGAGCGATCGTGTCGCTCCGGAGCCCGAGCGAAAAAATTCTAAGTCCCCGTTCGTGTCGCTCCGGAGCCCGAGCGAAAAAATTCTAAGTCCCCGTTCGTGTCGCTCCGGAACCGAATGTCGACGGAACGAAAGGACAACGGTAGATCCTTATTCCTGGTGCTCGTGGCTCTCTAAAACCATACACTTGTTCTCCTCTGTCTCTTACCTGTGTCGAGATAATCGAGAATCATGGAGCGTTCGTGTCGCTCCGGAACCGAAAGTCGTCGGTTCGAAACGAGAACGTTAGATCCATATTCCTGATCGTTTAGGCACTCTAAAACTATTAGGCTGTTTTGCTCTCTGATGCCCGTGGACCGAGAGAACGTAGAATAACGGAGAGATCGTGTCGCTCCGGAGCCCGAGCGAAAAAATTCTAAGTCCCCGTTCGTGTCGCTCCGGAGCCCGAGCGAAAAAATTCTAAGTCCCCGTTCGTGTCGCTCCGGAACCGAATGTCGACGGAACGAAAGGACAACGGTAGATCCTTATTCCTGGTGCTCGTGGCTCTCTAAAACCATACACTTGTTGTCCTCTGTCTCTTACCTGTGTCGAGATAATCGAGAATCATGGAGCGTTCGTGTCGCTCCGGAACCGAAAGTCATCGGTTCGAAACGAGAACGTTGGATACTTATTCCTGATCGTTGAGGCACTCTAAAACTATTAGGCTGTTTTGCTCTCTGATGCCCGTGGGCCGAGAGAACGTAGAATATCGGAGCGATAGTGTCGCTCCGGAGTTCGAGCGAAAACATTCTAAGTCCCCGTACGTGTCGCTCCGGAACCGAATGTCGACGGAACGAAGGGACAACGGTAAATCCTTATTCCTGGTGCTCGTGGCTCTGTAAAACCATACACTTGTTGTCCTCTGTCTCTTACCTGTGTCGAGATAATCGAGAATCATGGAGCGTTCGTGTCGCTCCGGAACCGAAAGTAGTCGGTTCGAAACGAGAACGTTAGATCCTTATTCCTGATCGTTGAGGCACTCTAAAACTATTAGGCTGTTTTGCTCTCTGATGCCCGTGGACCGAGAGAACGTAGAATAACGGAGCGATCGTGTCGCTCCGGAGTTCGAGCGAAAAAATTCTAAGTCCCCGTTCGTGTCGCTCCGGAGCCCGAGCGAAAAAATTCTAAGTCCCCGTTCGTGTCGCTCCGGAACCGAGTGTCGACGGAACGAAGGGACAACGGTAGATCCTTATTCCTGGTGCTCGTGGCTCTCTAAAACCATACACTTGATGTCCTCTGTCTCTTCACTGTGTCGAGATAATCGAGAATCATAGAGCGTTCGTGTCGCTCCGGAACCGAAAGTCGTCGGTTCGAAACGAGAACGTTAGATCCTTATTCCTGATCGCTGAGGCACTCTAAAACTATTAGGCTGTTTTGCTCTCTGAAGCCCGTGGACCGAGAGAACGTAGAATATCGGAGCGATCGTGTCGCTCCGGAGTACGAGCGAAAAAATTCTAAGTCCCCGTTCGTGTCGCTCCGGAACCGAATGTCGACGGAACGAAGGGACAACGGTAGATCCTTATTCCTGGTTCTCGTGGCTCTGTAAAACCATACACTTGTTGTCCTCTGCCTCTTACCTGTGTCGAGATAATCGAGAATCATGGAGCGTTCGTGTCGCTCCGGAACCGAAAGTCGTAGGTTCGAAACGAGAACGTTAGATCCTTATTCCTGATCGTTGAGGCACTCTAAAAGTATTAGGCTGTTTTGCTCTCTGATGCCGTGGACCGAGAGAACGTAGAATATCGGAGCGATCGTGTCGCTCCGGAGTTCGAGCGAAAAAATTCTAAGTCTCCGTTCGTGTCGCTCCGGAGCCCGAGCGAAAAAATTCTAAGTCCCCGTTCGTGTCGCTCCGGAACCGAGAGTCGACGGAACGAAGGGACAACGGTAGATCCTTATTCATGGTGCTCGTGGCTGTCTAAAACCATACACTTGTTCTCCTCTGTCTCTTACCTGTGTCGAGATAATCGAGAATCATGGAGCGTTCGTGTCGCTCCGGAACCGAAAGTCGTCGGTTCGAAACGAGAACGTTAGATCCATATTCCTGATCGTTGAGGCACTCTAAAACTATTAGGCTGTTTTGCTCTCTGATGCCCGTGGACCGAGAGAACGTAGAATAACGGAGCGATCGTGTCGCTCCGGAGCCCGAGCGAAAAAATTCTAAGTCCCCGTTCGTGTCGCTCCGGAGCCCGAGCGAAAAAATTCTAAGTCCCCGTTCGTGTCGCTCCGGAACCGAATGTCGACGGAACGAAAGGACAACGGTAGATCCTTATTCCTGGTGCTCGTGGCTCTCTAAAACCATACACTTGTTCTCCTCTGTCTCTTACCTGTGTCGAGATAATCGAGAATCATGGAGCGTTCGTGTCGCTCCGGAACCGAAAGTCGTCGGTTCGAAACGAGAACGTTAGATCCATATTCCTGATCGTTGAGGCACTCTAAAACTATTAGGCTGTTTTGCTCTCTGATGCCCGTGGAGCGAGAGAACGTAGAATAACGGAGCGATTGTGTCGCTCCGGAGCCCGAGCGAAAAAATTCTAAGTCCCCGTTCGTGTCGCTCCGGAGCCCGAGCGAAAAAATTCTAAGTCCCCGTTCGTGTCGCTCCGGAACCGAATGTCGACGGAACGAAGGGACAACGGTAGATCCTTCTTCCTGGTGCTCGCGGCTCTCTAAAACCATACACTTGTTGTCCTCTGTCTCTTACCTGTGTCGAGAAAATCGAGAATCATGGAGCGTTCGTGTCGCTCCGGAACCGAAGGCCGTCGGTTCGAAACGAGAACGTTAGATCCTTATTCCTGATCGTTGAGGCACTCTAAAACTATTAGGCTGTTTTGCTCTCTGATGCCGTGGACCGAGAGAACGTAGAATATCGGAGCGATCGTGTCGCTCCGGAGTTCGAGCGAAAAAATTCTAAGTCTCCGTTCGTGTCGCTCCGGAGCCCGAGCGAAAAAATTCTAAGTCCCCGTTCGTGTCGCTCCGGAACCGAATGTCGACGGAACGAAAGGACAGCGGTAGATCCTTATTCCTGGTGCTCGTGGCTCTCTAAAACCATACACTTGTTCTCCTCTGTCTCTTACCTGTGTCGAGATAATCGAGAATCATGGAGCGTTCGTGTCGCTCCGGAACCGAAAGTCGTCGGTTCGAAACGAGAACGTTAGATCCATATTCCTGATCGTTGAGGCACTCTAAAACTATTAGGCTGTTTTGCTCTCTGATGCCCGTGGACCGAGAGAACGTAGAATAACGGAGCGATCGTGTCGCTCCGGAGCCCGAGCGAAAAAATTCTAAGTCGCCGTTCGTGTCGCTCCGGAGCCCGAGCGAAAAAATTCTAAGTCCCCGTTCGTGTCGCTCCGGAGCCCGAGCGAAAAAATTCTAAGTCCCCGTTCGTGTCGCTCCGGAACCGAATGTCGACGGAACGAAGGGACAACGGTAGATCCTTATTCCTGGTGCTCGTGGCTCTCTAAAACCATACACTTGTTGTCCTCTGTCTCTTACCTGTGTCGAGATAATCGAGAATCATGGAGCGTTCGTGTCGCTCCGGAACCGAAAGTCGTCGGTTCGAAGCGAGAACGTTAGATCCTTATTCCTGATCGTTGAGGCACTCTAAAACTATTAGGCTGTTTTGCTCTCTGATGCCCGTGGACCGAGAGAACGTAGAATATCGGAGCGATCGTGTCGCTCCGGAGTTCGAGCGAAAACATTCTAAGTCCCCGTTCGTGTCGCTCCGGAACCGAATGTCGACGGAACGAAGGGACAACGGTAGATCCTTATTCCTGGTGCTCGTGGCTCTCTAAAACCATCCACTTGTTGTCCTCTGTCTCTTACCTGTGTCGAGATAATCGAGAATCATGGAGCGTTCGTGTCGCTCCGGAACCGAAAGTCGTCGGTTCGAAACGAGAACGTTAGATCCTTATTCCTGATCGTTGAGGCACTCAAAAACTATTAGGCTGTTTTGCTCTCTGATGCCCGTGGACCGAGAGAACGTAGAATATCGGAGCGATCGTGTCGCTCCGGCGTTCGAGCGAAAAAATTCTATGTCCCCGTTCGTGTCGCTCCGGAACCGAATGTCGACGGAACGAAGGGACAACGGTAGATCCTTATTCCTGGTGCTCGTGGCTCTCTAAAACCATACACTTGTTGTCCTCTGTCTCTTACCTGTGTCGAGATAATCGAGAATCATGGAGCGTTCGTGTCGCTCCGGAACCGAAAGTCGTCGGTTCGAAACGAGAACGTTAGATCCTTATTCCTGATCGTTGAGGCACTCTAAAACTATTAGGCTGTTTTGCTCTCTGATGCCCGTGGACCGAGAGAACGTAGAATAACGGAGCGATCGTGTCGCTCCGGAGCCCGAGCGAAAAAATTCTAAGTCCCCGTTCGTGTCGCTCCGGAGCCCGAGCGAAAAAATTCTAAGTCCCCGTTCGTGTCGCTCCGGAGCCCGAGCGAAAAAATTCTAAGTCCCCGTTCGTGTCGCTCCGGAACCGAATGTCGACGGAACGAAGGGACAACGGTAGATCCTTATTCCTGGTGCTCGTGGCTCTATAAAACCATACACTTGTTGTCCTCTGTCTCTTACCTGTGTCGAGATAATCGAGAATCATGGAGCGTTCGTGTCGCTCCGGAACCGAAAGTCGTCCGTTCGAAACGAGAACGTTAGATCCTTATTCCTGATCGTTGAGGCACTCTAAAACTATTAGGCTGTTTTGCTCTCTGTTGCCCGTGGACCGAGAGGACGTAGAATATCGGAGCGATCGTGTCGCTCCGGAGTTCGAGCGAAAACATTCTAAGTCCCCGTTCGTGTCGCTCCGGAACCGAGTGTCGACGGAACGAAGGGACAACGGTAGATCCTTATTCCTGGTGCTCGTGGCTCTCTAAAACCATACACTTGATGTCCTCTGTCTCTTCACTGTGTCGAGATAATCGAGAATCATAGAGCGTTCGTGTCGCTCCGGAACCGAAAGTCGTCGGTTCGAAACGAGAACGTTAGATCCTTATTCCTGATCGCTGAGGCACTAAAACTATTAGGCTGTTTTGCTCTCTGAAGCCCGTGGACCGAGAGAACGTAGAATATCGGAGCGATCGTGTCGCTCCGGAGTACGAGCGAAAAAATTCTAAGTCCCCGTTCGTGTCGCTCCGGAACCGAATGTCGACGGAACGAAAGGACAACGGTAGATCCTTATTCCTGGTGCTCGTGGCTCTCTAAAACCATACACTTGTTCTCCTCTGTCTCTTACCTGTGTCGAGATAATCGAGAATCATGGAGCGTTCGTGTCGCTCCGGAACCGAAAGTCGTCGGTTCGAAACGAGAACGTTAGATCCATATTCCTGATCGTTGAGGCACTCTAAAACTATTAGGCTGTTTTGCTCTCTGATGCCCGTGGACCGGGAGAACGTAGAATAACGGAGCGATCGTGTCGCTCCGGAGCCCGAGCGAAAAAATTCTATGTCCCCGTTCGTGTCGCTCCGGAGCCCGAGCGAAAAAATTCTAAGTCCCCGTTCGTGTCGCTCCGGAACCGAATGTCGACGGAACGAAGGGACAACGGTAGATCCTTATTCCTGGTGCTCGTGGCTCTATAAAACCATACACTTGTTGTCCTCTGTCTCTTACCTGTGTCGAGATAATCGAGAATCATGGAGCGTTCGTGTCGCTCCGGAACCGAAAGTCGTCGGTTCGAAACGAGAACGTTAGATCCTTATTCCTGATCGTTGAGGCACTCTAAAACTATTAGGCTGTTTTGCTCTCTGATGCCCGTGGACCGAGAGAACGTAGAATATCGGAGCGATCGTGTCGCTCCGGAGTTCGAGCGAAAACATTCTAAGTCCCCGTTCGTGTCGCTCCGGAACCGAATGTCGACGGAACGAAGGGACAACGGTAGATCCTTATTCCTGGTGCTCGTGGCTCTCTAAAACCATCCACTTGTTGTCCTCTGTCTTTTACCTGTGTCGAGATAATCGAGAATCATGGAGCGTTCGTGTCGCTCCGGAACCGAAAGTCGTAGGTTCGAAACGAGAACGTTAGATCCTTATTCCTGATCGTTGAGTCCACTCTAAAAGTATTAGGCTGTTTTGCTCTCTGATGCCGTGGACCGAGAGAACGTAGAATATCGGAGCGATCGTGTCGCTCCGGAGTTCGAGCGAAAAAATTCTAAGTCTCCGTTCGTGTCGCTCCGGAGCCCGAGCGAAAAAATTCTAAGTCCCCGTTCGTGTCGCTCCGGAACCGAGAGTCGACGGAACGAAGGGACAACGGTAGATCCTTATTCATGGTGCTCGTGGCTGTCTAAAACCATACACTTGTTCTCCTCTGTCTCTTACCTGTGTCGAGATAATCGAGAATCATGGAGCGTTCGTGTCGCTCCGGAACCGAAAGTCGTCGGTTCGAAACGAGAACGTTAGATCCATATTCCTGATCGTTGAGGCACTCTAAAACTATTAGGCTGTTTTGCTCTCTGATGCCCGTGGACCGAGAGAACGTAGAATAACGGAGCGATCGTGTCGCTCCGGAGCCCGAGCGAAAAAATTCTAAGTCCCCGTTCGTGTCGCTCCGGAGCCCGAGCGAAAAAATTCTAAGTCCCCGTTCGTGTCGCTCCGGAACCGAATGTCGACGGAACGAAAGGACAACGGTAGATCCTTATTCCTGGTGCTCGTGGCTCTCTAAAACCATACACTTGTTCTCCTCTGTCTCTTACCTGTGTCGAGATAATCGAGAATCATGGAGCGTTCGTGTCGCTCCGGAACCGAAAGTCGTCGGTTCGAAACGAGAACGTTAGATCCATATTCCTGATCGTTGAGGCACTCTAAAACTATTAGGCTGTTTTGCTCTCTGATGCCCGTGGAGCGAGAGAACGTAGAATAACGGAGCGATTGTGTCGCTCCGGAGCCCGAGCGAAAAAATTCTAAGTCCCCGTTCGTGTCGCTCCGGAGCCCGAGCGAAAAAATTCTAAGTCCCCGTTCGTGTCGCTCCGGAACCGAATGTCGACGGAACGAAGGGACAACGGTAGATCCTTCTTCCTGGTGCTCGCGGCTCTCTAAAACCATACACTTGTTGTCCTCTGTCTCTTACCTGTGTCGAGAAAATCGAGAATCATGGAGCGTTCGTGTCGCTCCGGAACCGAAGGCCGTCGGTTCGAAACGAGAACGTTAGATCCTTATTCCTGATCGTTGAGGCACTCTAAAACTATTAGGCTGTTTTGCTCTCTGATGCCGTGGACCGAGAGAACGTAGAATATCGGAGCGATCGTGTCGCTCCGGAGTTCGAGCGAAAAAATTCTAAGTCTCCGTTCGTGTCGCTCCGGAGCCCGAGCGAAAAAATTCTAAGTCCCCGTTCGTGTCGCTCCGGAACCGAATGTCGACGGAACGAAAGGACAGCGGTAGATCCTTATTCCTGGTGCTCGTGGCTCTCTAAAACCATACACTTGTTCTCCTCTGTCTCTTACCTGTGTCGAGATAATCGAGAATCATGGAGCGTTCGTGTCGCTCCGGAACCGAAAGTCGTCGGTTCGAAACGAGAACGTTAGATCCATATTCCTGATCGTTGAGGCACTCTAAAACTATTAGGCTGTTTTGCTCTCTGATGCCCGTGGACCGAGAGAACGTAGAATAACGGAGCGATCGTGTCGCTCCGGAGCCCGAGCGAAAAAATTCTAAGTCGCCGTTCGTGTCGCTCCGGAGCCCGAGCGAAAAAATTCTAAGTCCCCGTTCGTGTCGCTCCGGAGCCCGAGCGAAAAAATTCTAAGTCCCCGTTCGTGTCGCTCCGGAACCGAATGTCGACGGAACGAAGGGACAACGGTAGATCCTTATTCCTGGTGCTCGTGGCTCTCTAAAACCATACACTTGTTGTCCTCTGTCTCTTACCTGTGTCGAGATAATCGAGAATCATGGAGCGTTCGTGTCGCTCCGGAACCGAAAGTCGTCGGTTCGAAGCGAGAACGTTAGATCCTTATTCCTGATCGTTGAGGCACTCTAAAACTATTAGGCTGTTTTGCTCTCTGATGCCCGTGGACCGAGAGAACGTAGAATATCGGAGCGATCGTGTCGCTCCGGAGTTCGAGCGAAAACATTCTAAGTCCCCGTTCGTGTCGCTCCGGAACCGAATGTCGACGGAACGAAGGGACAACGGTAGATCCTTATTCCTGGTGCTCGTGGCTCTCTAAAACCATCCACGTGTTGTCCTCTGTCTCTTACCTGTGTCGAGATAATCGAGAATCATGGAGCGTTCGTGTCGCTCCGGAACCGAAAGTCGTCGGTTCGAAACGAGAACGTTAGATCCTTATTCCTGATCGTTGAGGCACTCAAAAACTATTAGGCTGTTTTGCTCTCTGATGCCCGTGGACCGAGAGAACGTAGAATATCGGAGCGATCGTGTCGCTCCGGCGTTCGAGCGAAAAAATTCTATGTCCCCGTTCGTGTCGCTCCGGAACCGAATGTCGACGGAACGAAGGGACAACGGTAGATCCTTATTCCTGGTGCTCGTGGCTCTCTAAAACCATACACTTGTTGTCCTCTGTCTCTTACCTGTGTCGAGATAATCGAGAATCATGGAGCGTTCGTGTCGCTCCGGAACCGAAAGTCGTCGGTTCGAAACGAGAACGTTAGATCCTTATTCCTGATCGTTGAGGCACTCTAAAACTATTAGGCTGTTTTGCTCTCTGATGCCCGTGGACCGAGAGAACGTAGAATAACGGAGCGATCGTGTCGCTCCGGAGCCCGAGCGAAAAAATTCTAAGTCCCCGTTCGTGTCGCTCCGGAGCCCGAGCGAAAAAATTCTAAGTCCCCGTTCGTGTCGCTCCGGAACCGAATGTCGACGGAACGAAGGGACAACGGTAGATCCTTATTCCTGGTGCTCGTGGCTCTATAAAACCATACACTTGTTGTCCTCTGTCTCTTACCTGTGTCGAGATAATCGAGAATCATGGAGCGTTCGTGTCGCTCCGGAACCGAAAGTCGTCGGTTCGAAACGAGAACGTTAGATCCTTATTCCTGATCGCTGAGGCACTCTAAAACTATTAGGCTGTTTTGCTCTCTGAAGCCCGTGGACCGAGAGAACGTAGAATATCGGAGCGATCGTGTCGCTCCGGAGTACGAGCGAAAAAATTCTAAGTCCCCGTTCGTGTCGCTCCGGAACCGAATGTCGACGGAACGAAGGGACAACGGTAGATCCTTATTCCTGGTGCTCGTGGCTCTATAAAACCATACACTTGTTGTCCTCTGTCTCTTACCTGTGTCGAGATAATCGAGAATCATGGAGCGTTCGTGTCGCTCCGGAACCGAAAGTCGTCGGTTCGAAACGAGAACGTTAGATCCATATTCCTGATCGTTGAGGCACTCTAAAACTATTAGGCTGTTTTGCTCTCTGATGCCCGTGGACCGAGAGAACGTAGAATAACGGAGCGATCGTGTCGCTCCGGAGCCCGAGCGAAAAAATTCTAAGTCCCCGTTCGTGTCGCTCCGGAGCCCGAGCGAAAAAATTCTAAGTCCCCGTTCGTGTCGCTCCGGAACCGAATGTCGACGGAACGAAGGGACAACGGTAGATCCTTATTCCTGGTGCTCGTGGCTCTATAAAACCATACACTTGTTGTCCTCTGTCTCTTACCTGTGTCGAGATAATCGAGAATCATGGAGCGTTCGTGTCGCTCCGGAACCGAAAGTCGTCGGTTCGAAACGAGAACGTTAGATCCTTATTCCTGATCGTTGAGGCACTCTAAAACTATTAGGCTGTTTTGCTCTCTGTTGCCCGTGGACCGAGAGGACGTAGAATATCGGAGCGATCGTGTCGCTCCGGAGTTCGAGCGAAAACATTCTAAGTCCCCGTTCGTGTCGCTCCGGAACCGAGTGTCGACGGAACGAAGGGACAACGGTAGATCCTTATTCCTGGTGCTCGTGGCTCTCTAAAACCATACACTTGATGTCCTCTGTCTCTTCACTGTGTCGAGATAATCGAGAATCATAGAGCGTTCGTGTCGCTCCGGAACCGAAAGTCGTCGGTTCGAAACGAGAACGTTAGATCCTTATTCCTGATCGCTGAGGCACTAAAACTATTAGGCTGTTTTGCTCTCTGAAGCCCGTGGACCGAGAGAACGTAGAATATCGGAGCGATCGTGTCGCTCCGGAGTACGAGCGAAAAAATTCTAAGTCCCCGTTCGTGTCGCTCCGGAACCGAATGTCGACGGAACGAAAGGACAACGGTAGATCCTTATTCCTGGTGCTCGTGGCTCTCTAAAACCATACACTTGTTCTCCTCTGTCTCTTACCTGTGTCGAGATAATCGAGAATCATGGAGCGTTCGTGTCGCTCCGGAACCGAAAGTCGTCGGTTCGAAACGAGAACGTTAGATCCTTATTCCTGATCGTTGAGGCACTCTAAAACTATTAGGCTGTTTTGCTCTCTGATGCCCGTGGACCGAGAGAACGTAGAATATCGGAGCGATCGTGTCGCTCCGGAGTTCGAGCGAAAACATTCTAAGTCCCCGTTCGTGTCGCTCCGGAACCGAATGTCGACGGAACGAAAGGACAACGGTAGATCCTTATTCCTGGTGCTCGTGGCTCTCTAAAACCATACACTTGTTCTCCTCTGTCTCTTACCTGTGTCGAGATAATCGAGAATCATGGAGCGTTCGTGTCGCTCCGGAACCGAAAGTCGTCGGTTCGAAACGAGAACGTTAGATCCATATTCCTGATCGTTGAGGCACTCTAAAACTATTAGGCTGTTTTGCTCTCTGATGCCCGTGGAGCGAGAGAACGTAGAATAACGGAGCGATTGTGTCGCTCCGGAGCCCGAGCGAAAAAATTCTAAGTCCCCGTTCGTGTCGCTCCGGAGCCCGAGCGAAAAAATTCTAAGTCCCCGTTCGTGTCGCTCCGGAACCGAATGTCGACGGAACGAAGGGACAACGGTAGATCCTTCTTCCTGGTGCTCGCGGCTCTCTAAAACCATACACTTGTTGTCCTCTGTCTCTTACCTGTGTCGAGAAAATCGAGAATCATGGAGCGTTCGTGTCGCTCCGGAACCGAAGGCCGTCGGTTCGAAACGAGAACGTTAGATCCTTATTCCTGATCGTTGAGGCACTCTAAAACTATTAGGCTGTTTTGCTCTCTGATGCCGTGGACCGAGAGAACGTAGAATATCGGAGCGATCGTGTCGCTCCGGAGTTCGAGCGAAAAAATTCTAAGTCTCCGTTCGTGTCGCTCCGGAGCCCGAGCGAAAAAATTCTAAGTCCCCGTTCGTGTCGCTCCGGAACCGAATGTCGACGGAACGAAAGGACAGCGGTAGATCCTTATTCCTGGTGCTCGTGGCTCTCTAAAACCATACACTTGTTCTCCTCTGTCTCTTACCTGTGTCGAGATAATCGAGAATCATGGAGCGTTCGTGTCGCTCCGGAACCGAAAGTCGTCGGTTCGAAACGAGAACGTTAGATCCATATTCCTGATCGTTGAGGCACTCTAAAACTATTAGGCTGTTTTGCTCTCTGATGCCCGTGGACCGAGAGAACGTAGAATAACGGAGCGATCGTGTCGCTCCGGAGCCCGAGCGAAAAAATTCTAAGTCGCCGTTCGTGTCGCTCCGGAGCCCGAGCGAAAAAATTCTAAGTCCCCGTTCGTGTCGCTCCGGAGCCCGAGCGAAAAAATTCTAAGTCCCCGTTCGTGTCGCTCCGGAACCGAATGTCGACGGAACGAAGGGACAACGGTAGATCCTTATTCCTGGTGCTCGTGGCTCTCTAAAACCATACACTTGTTGTCCTCTGTCTCTTACCTGTGTCGAGATAATCGAGAATCATGGAGCGTTCGTGTCGCTCCGGAACCGAAAGTCGTCGGTTCGAAGCGAGAACGTTAGATCCTTATTCCTGATCGTTGAGGCACTCTAAAACTATTAGGCTGTTTTGCTCTCTGATGCCCGTGGACCGAGAGAACGTAGAATATCGGAGCGATCGTGTCGCTCCGGAGTTCGAGCGAAAACATTCTAAGTCCCCGTTCGTGTCGCTCCGGAACCGAATGTCGACGGAACGAAGGGACAACGGTAGATCCTTATTCCTGGTGCTCGTGGCTCTCTAAAACCATCCACTTGTTGTCCTCTGTCTCTTACCTGTGTCGAGATAATCGAGAATCATGGAGCGTTCGTGTCGCTCCGGAACCGAAAGTCGTCGGTTCGAAACGAGAACGTTAGATCCTTATTCCTGATCGTTGAGGCACTCAAAAACTATTAGGCTGTTTTGCTCTCTGATGCCCGTGGACCGAGAGAACGTAGAATATCGGAGCGATCGTGTCGCTCCGGCGTTCGAGCGAAAAAATTCTATGTCCCCGTTCGTGTCGCTCCGGAACCGAATGTCGACGGAACGAAGGGACAACGGTAGATCCTTATTCCTGGTGCTCGTGGCTCTCTAAAACCATACACTTGTTGTCCTCTGTCTCTTACCTGTGTCGAGATAATCGAGAATCATGGAGCGTTCGTGTCGCTCCGGAACCGAAAGTCGTCGGTTCGAAACGAGAACGTTAGATCCTTATTCCTGATCGTTGAGGCACTCTAAAACTATTAGGCTGTTTTGCTCTCTGATGCCCGTGGACCGAGAGAACGTAGAATAACGGAGCGATCGTGTCGCTCCGGAGCCCGAGCGAAAAAATTCTAAGTCCCCGTTCGTGTCGCTCCGGAACCGAATGTCGACGGAACGAAGGGACAACGGTAGATCCTTATTCCTGGTGCTCGTGGCTCTATAAAACCATACACTTGTTGTCCTCTGTCTCTTACCTGTGTCGAGATAATCGAGAATCATGGAGCGTTCGTGTCGCTCCGGAACCGAAAGTCGTCGGTTCGAAACGAGAACGTTAGATCCTTATTCCTGATCGCTGAGGCACTCTAAAACTATTAGGCTGTTTTGCTCTCTGAAGCCCGTGGACCGAGAGAACGTAGAATATCGGAGCGATCGTGTCGCTCCGGAGTACGAGCGAAAAAATTCTAAGTCCCCGTTCGTGTCGCTCCGGAACCGAATGTCGACGGAACGAAGGGACAACGGTAGATCCTTATTCCTGGTGCTCGTGGCTCTATAAAACCATACACTTGTTGTCCTCTGTCTCTTACCTGTGTCGAGATAATCGAGAATCATGGAGCGTTCGTGTCGCTCCGGAACCGAAAGTCGTCGGTTCGAAACGAGAACGTTAGATCCATATTCCTGATCGTTGAGGCACTCTAAAACTATTAGGCTGTTTTGCTCTCTGATGCCCGTGGACCGAGAGAACGTAGAATAACGGAGCGATCGTGTCGCTCCGGAGCCCGAGCGAAAAAATTCTAAGTCCCCGTTCGTGTCGCTCCGGAGCCCGAGCGAAAAAATTCTAAGTCCCCGTTCGTGTCGCTCCGGAACCGAATGTCGACGGAACGAAGGGACAACGGTAGATCCTTATTCCTGGTGCTCGTGGCTCTATAAAACCATACACTTGTTGTCCTCTGTCTCTTACCTGTGTCGAGATAATCGAGAATCATGGAGCGTTCGTGTCGCTCCGGAACCGAAAGTCGTCGGTTCGAAACGAGAACGTTAGATCCTTATTCCTGATCGTTGAGGCACTCTAAAACTATTAGGCTGTTTTGCTCTCTGTTGCCCGTGGACCGAGAGGACGTAGAATATCGGAGCGATCGTGTCGCTCCGGAGTTCGAGCGAAAACATTCTAAGTCCCCGTTCGTGTCGCTCCGGAACCGAGTGTCGACGGAACGAAGGGACAACGGTAGATCCTTATTCCTGGTGCTCGTGGCTCTCTAAAACCATACACTTGATGTCCTCTGTCTCTTCACTGTGTCGAGATAATCGAGAATCATAGAGCGTTCGTGTCGCTCCGGAACCGAAAGTCGTCGGTTCGAAACGAGAACGTTAGATCCTTATTCCTGATCGCTGAGGCACTAAAACTATTAGGCTGTTTTGCTCTCTGAAGCCCGTGGACCGAGAGAACGTAGAATATCGGAGCGATCGTGTCGCTCCGGAGTACGAGCGAAAAAATTCTAAGTCCCCGTTCGTGTCGCTCCGGAACCGAATGTCGACGGAACGAAAGGACAACGGTAGATCCTTATTCCTGGTGCTCGTGGCTCTCTAAAACCATACACTTGTTCTCCTCTGTCTCTTACCTGTGTCGAGATAATCGATAATCATGGAGCGTTCGTGTCGCTCCGGAACCGAAAGTCGTCGGTTCGAAACGAGAACGTTAGATCCATATTCCTGATCGTTGAGGCACTCTAAAACTATTAGGCTGTTTTGCTCTCTGATGCCCGTGGACCGAGAGAACGTAGAATAACGGAGCGATCGTGTCGCTCCGGAGCCCGAGCGAAAAAATTCTAAGTCCCCGTTCGTGTCGCTCCGGAGCCCGAGCGAAAAAATTCTAAGTCCCCGTTCGTGTCGCTCCGGAGCCCGAGCGAAAAAATTCTAAGTCCCCGTTCGTGTCGCTTCGGAACCGAATGTCGACGGAACGAAAGGACAACGGTAGATCCTTATTCCTGGTGCTCGTGGCTCTCTAAAACCATACACTTGTTCTCCTCTGTCTCTTACCTGTGTCGAGATAATCGAGAATCATGGAGCGTTCGTGTCGCTCCGGAACCGAAAGTCGTCGGTTCGAAACGAGAACGTTAGATCCATATTCCTGATCGTTGAGGCACTCTAAAACTATTAGGCTGTTTTGCTCTCTGATGCCCGTGGACCGGGAGAACGTAGAATAACGGAGCGATCGTGTCGCTCCGGAGCCCGAGCGAAAAAATTCTATGTCCCCGTTCGTGTCGCTCCGGAGCCCGAGCGAAAAAATTCTAAGTCCCCGTTCGTGTCGCTCCGGAACCGAATGTCGACGGAACGAAGGGACAACGGTAGATCCTTATTCCTGGTGCTCGTGGCTCTATAAAACCATACACTTGTTGTCCTCTGTCTCTTACCTGTGTCGAGATAATCGAGAATCATGGAGCGTTCGTGTCGCTCCGGAACCGAAAGTCGTCGGTTCGAAACGAGAACGTTAGATCCTTATTCCTGATCGTTGAGGCACTCTAAAACTATTAGGCTGTTTTGCTCTCTGATGCCCGTGGACCGAGAGAACGTAGAATATCGGAGCGATCGTGTCGCTCCGGAGTTCGAGCGAAAACATTCTAAGTCCCCGTTCGTGTCGCTCCGGAACCGAATGTCGACGGAACGAAGGGACAACGGTAGATCCTTATTCCTGGTGCTCGTGGCTCTCTAAAACCATCCACTTGTTGTCCTCTGTCTTTTACCTGTGTCGAGATAATCGAGAATCATGGAGCGTTCGTGTCGCTCCGGAACCGAAAGTCGTAGGTTCGAAACGAGAACGTTAGATCCTTATTCCTGATCGTTGAGTCCACTCTAAAAGTATTAGGCTGTTTTGCTCTCTGATGCCGTGGACCGAGAGAACGTAGAATATCGGAGCGATCGTGTCGCTCCGGAGTTCGAGCGAAAAAATTCTAAGTCTCCGTTCGTGTCGCTCCGGAGCCCGAGCGAAAAAATTCTAAGTCCCCGTTCGTGTCGCTCCGGAACCGAGAGTCGACGGAACGAAGGGACAACGGTAGATCCTTATTCATGGTGCTCGTGGCTGTCTAAAACCATACACTTGTTCTCCTCTGTCTCTTACCTGTGTCGAGATAATCGAGAATCATGGAGCGTTCGTGTCGCTCCGGAACCGAAAGTCGTCGGTTCGAAACGAGAACGTTAGATCCATATTCCTGATCGTTGAGGCACTCTAAAACTATTAGGCTGTTTTGCTCTCTGATGCCCGTGGACCGAGAGAACGTAGAATAACGGAGCGATCGTGTCGCTCCGGAGCCCGAGCGAAAAAATTCTAAGTCCCCGTTCGTGTCGCTCCGGAGCCCGAGCGAAAAAATTCTAAGTCCCCGTTCGTGTCGCTCCGGAACCGAATGTCGACGGAACGAAAGGACAACGGTAGATCCTTATTCCTGGTGCTCGTGGCTCTCTAAAACCATACACTTGTTCTCCTCTGTCTCTTACCTGTGTCGAGATAATCGAGAATCATGGAGCGTTCGTGTCGCTCCGGAACCGAAAGTCGTCGGTTCGAAACGAGAACGTTAGATCCATATTCCTGATCGTTGAGGCACTCTAAAACTATTAGGCTGTTTTGCTCTCTGATGCCCGTGGAGCGAGAGAACGTAGAATAACGGAGCGATTGTGTCGCTCCGGAGCCCGAGCGAAAAAATTCTAAGTCCCCGTTCGTGTCGCTCCGGAGCCCGAGCGAAAAAATTCTAAGTCCCCGTTCGTGTCGCTCCGGAACCGAATGTCGACGGAACGAAGGGACAACGGTAGATCCTTCTTCCTGGTGCTCGCGGCTCTCTAAAACCATACACTTGTTGTCCTCTGTCTCTTACCTGTGTCGAGAAAATCGAGAATCATGGAGCGTTCGTGTCGCTCCGGAACCGAAGGCCGTCGGTTCGAAACGAGAACGTTAGATCCTTATTCCTGATCGTTGAGGCACTCTAAAACTATTAGGCTGTTTTGCTCTCTGATGCCGTGGACCGAGAGAACGTAGAATATCGGAGCGATCGTGTCGCTCCGGAGTTCGAGCGAAAAAATTCTAAGTCTCCGTTCGTGTCGCTCCGGAGCCCGAGCGAAAAAATTCTAAGTCCCCGTTCGTGTCGCTCCGGAACCGAATGTCGACGGAACGAAAGGACAGCGGTAGATCCTTATTCCTGGTGCTCGTGGCTCTCTAAAACCATACACTTGTTCTCCTCTGTCTCTTACCTGTGTCGAGATAATCGAGAATCATGGAGCGTTCGTGTCGCTCCGGAACCGAAAGTCGTCGGTTCGAAACGAGAACGTTAGATCCATATTCCTGATCGTTGAGGCACTCTAAAACTATTAGGCTGTTTTGCTCTCTGATGCCCGTGGACCGAGAGAACGTAGAATAACGGAGCGATCGTGTCGCTCCGGAGCCCGAGCGAAAAAATTCTAAGTCGCCGTTCGTGTCGCTCCGGAGCCCGAGCGAAAAAATTCTAAGTCCCCGTTCGTGTCGCTCCGGAGCCCGAGCGAAAAAATTCTAAGTCCCCGTTCGTGTCGCTCCGGAACCGAATGTCGACGGAACGAAGGGACAACGGTAGATCCTTATTCCTGGTGCTCGTGGCTCTCTAAAACCATACACTTGTTGTCCTCTGTCTCTTACCTGTGTCGAGATAATCGAGAATCATGGAGCGTTCGTGTCGCTCCGGAACCGAAAGTCGTCGGTTCGAAGCGAGAACGTTAGATCCTTATTCCTGATCGTTGAGGCACTCTAAAACTATTAGGCTGTTTTGCTCTCTGATGCCCGTGGACCGAGAGAACGTAGAATATCGGAGCGATCGTGTCGCTCCGGAGTTCGAGCGAAAACATTCTAAGTCCCCGTTCGTGTCGCTCCGGAACCGAATGTCGACGGAACGAAGGGACAACGGTAGATCCTTATTCCTGGTGCTCGTGGCTCTCTAAAACCATGCACTTGTTGTCCTCTGTCTCTTACCTGTGTCGAGATAATCGAGAATCATGGAGCGTTCGTGTCGCTCCGGAACCGAAAGTCGTCGGTTCGAAACGAGAACGTTAGATCCTTATTCCTGATCGTTGAGGCACTCAAAAACTATTAGGCTGTTTTGCTCTCTGATGCCCGTGGACCGAGAGAACGTAGAATATCGGAGCGATCGTGTCGCTCCGGCGTTCGAGCGAAAAAATTCTATGTCCCCGTTCGTGTCGCTCCGGAACCGAATGTCGACGGAACGAAGGGACAACGGTAGATCCTTATTCCTGGTGCTCGTGGCTCTCTAAAACCATACACTTGTTGTCCTCTGTCTCTTACCTGTGTCGAGATAATCGAGAATCATGGAGCGTTCGTGTCGCTCCGGAACCGAAAGTCGTCGGTTCGAAACGAGAACGTTAGATCCTTATTCCTGATCGTTGAGGCACTCTAAAACTATTAGGCTGTTTTGCTCTCTGATGCCCGTGGACCGAGAGAACGTAGAATAACGGAGCGATCGTGTCGCTCCGGAGCCCGAGCGAAAAAATTCTAAGTCCCCGTTCGTGTCGCTCCGGAGCCCGAGCGAAAAAATTCTAAGTCCCCGTTCGTGTCGCTCCGGAACCGAATGTCGACGGAACGAAGGGACAACGGTAGATCCTTATTCCTGGTGCTCGTGGCTCTATAAAACCATACACTTGTTGTCCTCTGTCTCTTACCTGTGTCGAGATAATCGAGAATCATGGAGCGTTCGTGTCGCTCCGGAACCGAAAGTCGTCGGTTCGAAACGAGAACGTTAGATCCTTATTCCTGATCGCTGAGGCACTCTAAAACTATTAGGCTGTTTTGCTCTCTGAAGCCCGTGGACCGAGAGAACGTAGAATATCGGAGCGATCGTGTCGCTCCGGAGTACGAGCGAAAAAATTCTAAGTCCCCGTTCGTGTCGCTCCGGAACCGAATGTCGACGGAACGAAGGGACAACGGTAGATCCTTATTCCTGGTGCTCGTGGCTCTATAAAACCATACACTTGTTGTCCTCTGCCTCTTACCTGTGTCGAGATAATCGAGAATCATGGAGCGTTCGTGTCGCTCCGGAACCGAAAGTCGTCGGTTCGAAACGAGAACGTTAGATCCTTATTCCTGATCGTTGAGGCACTCTAAAACTATTAGGCTGTTTTGCTCTCTGTTGCCCGTGGACCGAGAGGACGTAGAATATCGGAGCGATCGTGTCGCTCCGGAGTTCGAGCGAAAACATTCTAAGTCCCCGTTCGTGTCGCTCCGGAACCGAGTGTCGACGGAACGAAGGGACAACGGTAGATCCTTATTCCTGGTGCTCGTGGCTCTCTAAAACCATACACTTGATGTCCTCTGTCTCTTCACTGTGTCGAGATAATCGAGAATCATAGAGCGTTCGTGTCGCTCCGGAACCGAAAGTCGTCGGTTCGAAACGAGAACGTTAGATCCTTATTCCTGATCGCTGAGGCACTAAAACTATTAGGCTGTTTTGCTCTCTCAAGCCCGTGGACCGAGAGAACGTAGAATATCGGAGCGATCGTGTCGCTCCGGAGTACGAGCGAAAAAATTCTAAGTCCCCGTTCGTGTCGCTCCGGAACCGAATGTCGACGGAACGAAAGGACAACGGTAGATCCTTATTCCTGGTGCTCGTGGCTCTCTAAAACCATACACTTGTTCTCCTCTGTCTCTTACCTGTGTCGAGATAATCGATAATCATGGAGCGTTCGTGTCGCTCCGGAACCGAAAGTCGTCGGTTCGAAACGAGAACGTTAGATCCATATTCCTGATCGTTGAGGCACTCTAAAACTATTAGGCTGTTTTGCTCTCTGATGCCCGTGGACCGAGAGAACGTAGAATAACGGAGCGATCGTGTCGCTCCGGAGCCCGAGCGAAAAAATTCTAAGTCCCCGTTCGTGTCGCTCCGGAGCCCGAGCGAAAAAATTCTAAGTCCCCGTTCGTGTCGCTCCGGAGCCCGAGCGAAAAAATTCTAAGTCCCCGTTCGTGTCGCTCCGGAGCCCGAGCGAAAAAATTCTAAGTCCCCGTTCGTGTCGCTTCGGAACCGAATGTCGACGGAACGAAAGGACAACGGTAGATCCTTATTCCTGGTGCTCGTGGCTCTCTAAAACCATACACTTGTTCTCCTCTGTCTCTTACCTGTGTCGAGATAATCGAGAATCATGGAGCGTTCGTGTCGCTCCGGAACCGAAAGTCGTCGGTTCGAAACGAGAACGTTAGATCCATATTCCTGATCGTTGAGGCACTCTAAAACTATTAGGCTGTTTTGCTCTCTGATGCCCGTGGACCGGGAGAACGTAGAATAACGGAGCGATCGTGTCGCTCCGGAGCCCGAGCGAAAAAATTCTATGTCCCCGTTCGTGTCGCTCCGGAGCCCGAGCGAAAAAATTCTAAGTCCCCGTTCGTGTCGCTCCGGAACCGAATGTCGACGGAACGAAGGGACAACGGTAGATCCTTATTCCTGGTGCTCGTGGCTCTATAAAACCATACACTTGTTGTCCTCTGTCTCTTACCTGTGTCGAGATAATCGAGAATCATGGAGCGTTCGTGTCGCTCCGGAACCGAAAGTCGTCGGTTCGAAACGAGAACGTTAGATCCTTATTCCTGATCGTTGAGGCACTCTAAAACTATTAGGCTGTTTTGCTCTCTGATGCCCGTGGACCGAGAGAACGTAGAATATCGGAGCGATCGTGTCGCTCCGGAGTTCGAGCGAAAACATTCTAAGTCCCCGTTCGTGTCGCTCCGGAACCGAATGTCGACGGAACGAAGGGACAACGGTAGATCCTTATTCCTGGTGCTCGTGGCTCTCTAAAACCATCCACTTGTTGTCCTCTGTCTTTTACCTGTGTCGAGATAATCGAGAATCATGGAGCGTTCGTGTCTCTCCGGAACCGAAAGTCGTCGGTTCGAAACGAGAACGTTAGATCCTTATTCCTGATCGTTGAGGCACTCTAAAACTATTAGGCTGTTTTGCTCTCTGATGCCCGTGGACCGAGAGAACGTAGAATAACGGAGCGATCGTGTCGCTCCGGAGCCCGAGCGAAAAAATTCTAAGTCCCCGTTCGTGTCGCTCCGGAGCCCGAGCGAAAAAATTCTAAGTCCCCGTTCGTGTCGCTCCGGAACCGAATGTCGACGGAACGAAAGGACAACGGTAGATCCTTATTCCTGGTGCTCGTGGCTCTCTAAAACCATACACTTGTTCTCCTCTGTCTCTTACCTGTGTCGAGATAATCGAGAATCATGGAGCGTTCGTGTCGCTCCGGAACCGAAAGTCGTCGGTTCGAAACGAGAACGTTAGATCCATATTCCTGATCGTTGAGGCACTCTAAAACTATTAGGCTGTTTTGCTCTCTGATGCCCGTGGACCGAGAGAACGTAGAATAACGGAGCGATCGTGTCGCTCCGGAGCCCGAGCGAAAAAATTCTAAGTCCCCGTTCGTGTCGCTCCGGAGCCCGAGCGAAAAAATTCTAAGTCCCCGTTCGTGTCGCTCCGGAACCGAATGTCGACGGAACGAAAGGACAACGGTAGATCCTTATTCCTGGTGCTCGTGGCTCTCTAAAACCATACACTTGTTCTCCTCTGTCTCTTACCTGTGTCGAGATAATCGAGAATCATGGAGCGTTCGTGTCGCTCCGGAACCGAAAGTCGTCGGTTCGAAACGAGAACGTTAGATCCATATTCCTGATCGTTGAGGCACTCTAAAACTATTAGGCTGTTTTGCTCTCTGATGCCCGTGGACCGAGAGAACGTAGAATAACGGAGCGATCGTGTCGCTCCGGAGCCCGAGCGAAAAAATTCTAAGTCCCCGTTCGTGTCGCTCCGGAGCCCGAGCGAAAAAATTCTAAGTCCCCGTTCGTGTCGCTCCGGAACCGAATGTCGACGGAACGAAGGGACAACGGTAGATCCTTATTCCTGGTGCTCGTGGCTCTATAAAACCATACACTTGTTGTCCTCTGTCTCTTACCTGTGTCGAGATAATCGAGAATCATGGAGCGTTCGTGTCGCTCCGGAACCGAAAGTCGTCGGTTCGAAACGAGAACGTTAGATCCTTATTCCTGATCGTTGAGGCACACTAAAACTTTTAGGCTGTTTTGCTCTCTGATGCCCGTGGACCGAGAGAACGTAGAATGTCGGAGCGATCGTGTCGCTCCGGAGTTCGAGCGAGAAAATTCTAAGTCCCCGTACGTGTCGCTCCGGAACCGAGTGTCGACGGAACGAAGGGACAACGGTAGATCCTTATTCCTGGTGCTCGTGGCTCTCTAAAACCATACACTTGATGTCCTCTGTCTCTTCACTGTGTCGAGATAATCGAGAATCATAGAGCGTTCGTGTCGCTCCGGAACCGAAAGTCGTCGGTTCGAAACGAGAACGTTAGGTCCTTATTCCTGATCGCTGAGGCACTCTAAAACTATTAGGCTGTTTTGCTCTCTGAAGCCCGTGGACCGAGAGAACGTAGAATATCGGAGCGATCGTGTCGCTCCGGAGCCCGAGCGAAAAAATTCTAAGTCCCCGTTCGTGTCGCTCCGGAACCGAATGTCGACGGAACGAAGGGACAACGGTAGATCCTTATTCCTGGTGCTCGTGGCTCTCTAAATCCATAAACTTGTTGTCCTCTGTCTCTTACCTGTGTCGAGATAATAGAGAATCATGGAGCGTTCGTGTCGCTCCGGAACCGAAAGTCGTCGGTTCGAAACGAGAACGTTAGATCCTTACTCCTGATCGTTGAGGCACTCTAAAACTGTTAGGCTGTTTTGCTCTCTGATGCCCGTGGACCGAGAGAACGTAGAATAACGGAGCGATCGTGTCGCTCCGGAGTTCGAGCGAAAAAATTCTAAGTCCCCGTTCGTGTCGCTCCGGAGCCCGAGCGAAAAAATTCTAAGTCCCCGTTCGTGTCGCTCCGGAACCGAATGTCGACGGAACGAAGGGACAACGGTAGATCCTTATTCCTGGTGCTCGTGGCTCTCTAAAACCATACACTTGTTGTCCTCTGTCTCTTACCTGTGTCGAGATAATCGAGAATCATGGAGCGTTCGTGTCGCTCCGGAACCGAAAGTCGTCGGTTCGAAACGAGAACGTTAGATCCTTATTCCTGATCGTTGAGGCACTCTAAAACTATTAGGCTGTTTTGCTCTCTGTTGCCCGTGGACCGAGAGAACGTAGAATAACAGAGCGATCGTGTCGCTCCGGAGCCCGAGCGAAAAAATTCTAAGTCCCCGTTCGTGTCGCTCCGGAACCGAATGTCGACGGAACGAAGGGACAACGGTAGATCCTTATTCCTGGTGCTCGTGGCTCTCTAAATCCATACACTTGTTGTCCTCTGTCTCTTACCTGTGTCGAGATAATAGAGAATCATGGAGCGGTCGTGTCGCTCCGGAACCGAAAGTCGTCGGTTCGAAACGAGAACGTTAGATCCTTATTCCTGAGCGTTGAGGCACTCTAAAACTATTAGGCTGTTTTGCTCTCTGATGCCCGTGGACCGAGACAACGTAGAATAACGGAGCGATCGTGTCGCTCCGGAGCCCGAGCGAAAAAATTCTAAGTCCCCGTTCGTGTCGCTCCGGAGCCCGAGCGAAAAAATTCTAAGTCCCCGTTCGTGTCGCTCCGGAACCGAATGTCGACGGAACGAAGGGACAACGGTAGATCCTTATTCCTGGTGCTCGTGGCTCTATAAAACCATACACTTGTTGTCCTCTGTCTCTTACCTGTGTCGAGATAATCGAGAATCATGGAGCGTTCGTGTCGCTCCGGAACCGAAAGTCGTCGGTTCGAAACGAGAACGTTAGATCCTTATTCCTGATCGTTGAGGCACACTAAAACTTTTAGGCTGTTTTGCTCTCTGATGCCCGTGGACCGAGAGAACGTAGAATGTCGGAGCGATCGTGTCGCTCCGGAGTTCGAGCGAGAAAATTCTAAGTCCCCGTACGTGTCGCTCCGGAACCGAGTGTCGACGGAACGAAGGGACAACGGTAGATCCTTATTCCTGGTGCTCGTGGCTCTCTAAAACCATACACTTGATGTCCTCTGTCTCTTCACTGTGTCGAGATAATCGAGAATCATAGAGCGTTCGTGTCGCTCCGGAACCGAAAGTCGTCGGTTCGAAACGAGAACGTTAGATCCTTATTCCTGATCGCTGAGGCACTCTAAAACTATTAGGCTGTTTTGCTCTCTGAAGCCCGTGGACCGAGAGAACGTAGAATATCGGAGCGATCGTGTCGCTCCGGAGCCCGAGCGAAAAAATTCTAAGTCCCCGTTCGTGTCGCTCCGGAACCGAATGTCGACGGAACGAAGGGACAACGGTAGATCCTTATTCCTGGTGCTCGTGGCTCTCTAAATCCATACACTTGTTGTCCTCTGTCTCTTACCTGTGTCGAGATAATAGAGAATCATGGAGCGTTCGTGTCGCTCCGGAACCGAAAGTCGTCGGTTCGAAACGAGAACGTTAGATCCTTACTCCTGATCGTTGAGGCACTCTAAAACTGTTAGGCTGTTTTGCTCTCTGATGCCCGTGGGCCGAGAGAACGTAGAATAACGGAGCGATCGTGTCGCTCCGGAGGCCGAGCGAAAAAATTCTAAGTCCCCGTTCGTGTCGCTCCGGAACCGAATGTCGACGGAACGAAGGGACAACGGTAGATCCTTATTCCTGGTGCTCGTGGCTCTCTAAATCCATAAACTTGTTGTCCTCTGTCTCTTACCTGTGTCGAGATAATAGAGAATCATGGAGCGTTCGTGTCGCTCCGGAACCGAAAGTCGTCGGTTCGAAACGAGAACGTTAGATCCTTACTCCTGATCGTTGAGGCACTCTAAAACTGTTAGGCTGTTTTGCTCTCTGATGCCCGTGGACCGAGAGAACGTAGAATAACGGAGCGATCGTGTCGCTCCGGAGTTCGAGCGAAAAAATTCTAAGTCCCCGTTCGTGTCGCTCCGGAGCCCGAGCGAAAAAATTCTAAGTCCCCGTTCGTGTCGCTCCGGAACCGAATGTCGACGGAACGAAGGGACAACGGTAGATCCTTATTCCTGGTGCTCGTGGCTCTCTAAAACCATACACTTGTTGTCCTCTGTCTCTTACCTGTGTCGAGATAATCGAGAATCATGGAGCGTTCGTGTCGCTCCGGAACCGAAAGTCGTCGGTTCGAAACGAGAACGTTAGATCCTTATTCCTGATCGTTGAGGCACTCTAAAACTATTAGGCTGTTTTGCTCTCTGTTGCCCGTGGACCGAGAGAACGTAGAATAACGGAGCGATCGTGTCGCTCCGGAGCCCGAGCGAAAAAATTCTAAGTCCCCGTTCGTGTCGCTCCGGAACCGAATGTCGACGGAACGAAGGGACAACGGTAGATCCTTATTCCTGGTGCTCGTGGCTCTCTAAATCCATACACTTGTTGTCCTCTGTCTCTTACCTGTGTCGAGATAATAGAGAATCATGGAGCGGTCGTGTCGCTCCGGAACCGAAAGTCGTCGGTTCGAAACGAGAACGTTAGATCCTTATTCCTGAGCGTTGAGGCACTCTAAAACTATTAGGCTGTTTTGCTCTCTGATGCCCGTGGACCGAGAGAACGTAGAATAACGGAGCGATCGTGTCGCTCCGGAGTTCGAGCGAAAAAATTCTAAGTCCCCGTTCGTGTCGCTCCGGAGCCCGAGCGAAAAAATTCTAAGTCCCCGTTCGTGTCGCTCCGGAACCGAATGTCGACGGAACGAAGGGACAACGGTAGATCCTTATTCCTGGTGCTCGTGGCTCTCTAAAACCATACACTTGTTGTCCTCTGTCTCTTACCTGTGTCGAGATAATCGAGAATCATGGAGCGTTCGTGTCGCTCCGGAACCGAAAGTCGTCGGTTCGAAACGAGAACGTTAGATCCTTATTCCTGATCGTTGAGGCACTCTAAAACTATTAGGCTGTTTTGCTCTCTGTTGCCCGTGGACCGAGAGAACGTAGAATAACGGAGCGATCGTGTCGCTCCGGAGCCCGAGCGAAAAAATTCTAAGTCCCCTTTCGTGTCGCTCCGGAACCGAATGTCGACGGAACGAAGGGACAACGGTAGATCCTTATTCCTGGTGCTCGTGGCTCTCTAAATCCATACACTTGTTGTCCTCTGTCTCTTACCTGTGTCGAGATAATAGAGAATCATGGAGCGGTCGTGTCGCTCCGGAACCGAAAGTCGTCGGTTCGAAACCAGAACGTTAGATCCTTATTCCTGAGCGTTGAGGCACTCTAAAACTATTAGGCTGTTTTGCTCTCTGATGCCCGTGGACCGAGAGAACGTAGAATATCGGAGCGATCGTGTCGCTCCGGAGTTCGAGCGAAAAAATCCTAAGTCCCCGTTCGTGTCGCTCCGGAGCCCGAGCGAAAAAATTCTAAGTCCCCGTTCGTGTCGCTCCGGAACCGGATGTCGACGGAACGAAGGGACAACGGTAGATCCTTATTCCTGGTGCTCGTGGCTCTCTAAAACCATACGCTTGATGTCCTCTGTCTCTTACCTGTGTCGAGATAATCGAGAATCATAGAGCGTTCGTGTCGCTCCGGAACCGAAAGTCGTCGGTTCGAAACGAGTACGTTAGATCCTTATTCCTGATCGCTGAGGCACTCTAAAACTATTAGGCTGTTTTGCTCTCTGAAGCCCGTGGACCGAGAGAACGTAGAATATCGGAGCGATCGTGTCGCTCCGGAGTACGAGCGAAAAAATTCTAAGTCCCCGTTCGTGTCGCTCCGGAACCGAATGTCGACGGAACGAAGGGACAACGGTAGATCCTTATTCCTGGTGCTCGTGGCTCTCTAAATCCATACACTTGTTGTCCTCTGTCTCTTACCTGTGTCGAGATAATCGAGAATCATGGAGCGTTCGTGTCGCTCCGGAACCGAAAGTTGTCGGTTCGAAACGAGAACGTTAGATCCTTACTCCTGATCGTTGAGGCACTCTAAACCTTTAGGCTGTTTTGCTCTCTGATGCCCGTGGACCGAGAGAACGTAGAATAACGGAGCGATCGTGTCGCTCCGGAGTTCGAGCGAAAAAATTCTAAGTCCCCGTTCGTGTCGCTCCGGAGCCCGAGCGAAAAAATTCTAAGTCCCCGTTCGTGTCGCTCCGGAACCGAATGTCGACGGAACGAAGGGACAACGGTAGATCCTTATTCCTGGTGCTCGTGGCTCTCTAAAACCATACACTTGTTGTCCTCTGTCTCTTACCTGTGTCGAGATAATCGAGAATCATGGAGCGTTCGTGTCGCTCCGGAACCGAAAGTCGTCGGTTCGAAACGAGAACGTTAGATCCTTATTCCTGATCGTTGAGGCACTCTAAAACTATTAGGCTGTTTTGCTCTCTGTTGCCCGTGGACCGAGAGAACGTAGAATAACGGAGCGATCGTGTCGCTCCGGAGCCCGAGCGAAAAAATTCTAAGTCCCCGTTCGTGTCGCTCCGGAACCGAATGTCGACGGAACGAAGGGACAACGGTAGATCCTTATTCCTGGTGCTCGTGGCTCTCTAAATCCATACACTTGTTGTCCTCTGTCTCTTACCTGTGTCGAGATAATAGAGAATCATGGAGCGGTCGTGTCGCTCCGGAACCGAAAGTCGTCGGTTCGAAACGAGAACGTTAGATCCTTATTCCTGAGCGTTGAGGCACTCTAAAACTATTAGGCTGTTTTGCTCTCTGATGCCCGTGGACCGAGAGAACGTAGAATATCGGAGCGATCGTGTCGCTCCGGAGTTCGAGCGAAAAAATCCTAAGTCCCCGTTCGTGTCGCTCCGGAGCCCGAGCGAAAAAATTCTAAGTCCCCGTTCGTGTCGCTCCGGAACCGGATGTCGACGGAACGAAGGGACAACGGTAGATCCTTATTCCTGGTGCTCGTGGCTCTCTAAAACCATACGCTTGATGTCCTCTGTCTCTTACCTGTGTCGAGATAATCGAGAATCATAGAGCGTTCGTGTCGCTCCGGAACCGAAAGTCGTCGGTTCGAAACGAGAACGTTAGATCCTTATTCCTGATCGCTGAGGCACTCTAAAACTATTAGGCTGTTTTGCTCTCTGAAGCCCGTGGACCGAGAGAACGTAGAATATCGGAGCGATCGTGTCGCTCCGGAGTACGAGCGAAAAAATTCTAAGTCCCCGTTCGTATCGCTCCGGAACCGAATCTCGACGGAACGAAGGGACAACGGTAGATCCTTATTCCTGGTGCTCGTGGCTCTCTAAATCCATACACTTGTTGTCCTCTGTCTCTTACCTGTGTCGAGATAATCGAGAATCATGGAGCGTTCGTGTCGCTCCGGAACCGAAAGTCGTCGGTTCGAAACGAGAACGTTAGATCCTTATTCCTGATCGTTGAGGCACTCTAAACCTTTAGGCTGTTTTGCTCTCTGATGCCCGTGGACCGAGAGAACGTAGAATGTCGGAGCGATCGTGTCGCTCCGGAGTTCGAGCGAGAAAATTCTAAGTCCCCGTTCGTGTCGCTCCGGAACCGAATGTCGACGGAACGAAGGGACAACGGTAGATCCTTATTCCTGGTGCTCGTGGCTCTATAAAACCATACACTTGTTGTCCTCTGTCTCTTACCTGTGTCGAGATAATATAGAATCATGGAGCGTTCGTGTCGCTCCGGAACCGAAAGTCGTCGGTTCGAAACGAGAACGTTAGATCCTTACTCCTGATCGTTGAGGCACTCTAAAACTGTTAGGCTGTTTTGCTCTCTGATGCCCGTGGGCCGAGAGAACGTAGAATGTCGGAGCGATCGTGTCGCTCCGGAGTTCGAGCGAGAAAATTCTAAGTCCCCGTACGTGTCGCTCCGGAACCGAATGTCGACGGAACGAAGGGACAACGGTAGATCCTTATTCCTGGTGCTCGTGGCTCTGTAAAACCATACACTTGTTGTCCTCTGTCTCTTACCTGTGTCGAGATAATCGAGAATCATGGAGCGTTCGTGTCGCTCCGGAACCGAAAGTAGTCGGTTCGAAACGAGAACGTTAGATCCTTATTCCTGATCGTTGAGGCACTCTAAAACTATTAGGCTGTTTTGCTCTCTGATGCCCGTGGGCCGAGAGAACGTAGAATATCGGAGCGATCGTGTCGCTCCGGAGTTCGAGCGAAACAATTCTAAGTCCCCGTTCGTGTCGCTCCGGAGCCCGAGCGAAAAAATTCTAAGTCCCCGTTCGTGTCGCTCCGGAACCGAATGTCGACGGAACGAAGGGACAACGGTAGATCCTTCTTCCTGGTGCTCGCGGCTCTCTAAAACCATACACTTGTTGTCCTCTGTCTCTTACCTGTGCCGAGAAAATCGAGAATCATGGAGCGTTCGTGTCGCTCCGGAACCGAAAGCCGTCGGTTCGAAACGAGAACGTTAGGTCCTTATTCCTGATCGTTGAGGCACTCTAAAACTATTAGGCTGTTTTGCTCTCTGATGTCCGTGGACCGAGAGAACGTAGAATAACGGAGCGATCGTGTCGCTCCGGAGTTCGAGCGAAAAAATTCTAAGTCCCCGTTCGTGTCGCTCCGGAGCCCGAGCGAAAAAATTCTAAGTCCCCGTTCGTGTCGCTCCGGAACCGAGTGTCGACGGAACGAAGGGACAACGGTAGATCCTTATTCCTGGTGCTCGTGGCTCTCTAAAACCATACACTTGATGTCCTCTGTCTCTTCACTGTGTCGAGATAATCGAGAATCATAGAGCGTTCGTGTCGCTCCGGAACCGAAAGTCGTCGGTTCGAAACGAGAACGTTAGATCCTTATTCCTGATCGCTGAGGCACTCTAAAACTATTAGGCTGTTTTGCTCTCTGAAGCCCGTGGACCGAGAGAACGTAGAATATCGGAGCGATCGTGTCGCTCCGGAGTACGAGCGAAAAAATTCTAAGTCCCCGTTCGTGTCGCTCCGGAACCGAATGTCGACGGAACGAAGGGACAACGGTAGATCCTTATTCCTGGTTCTCGTGGCTCTGTAAAACCATACACTTGTTGTCCTCTGTCTCTTACCTGTGTCGAGATAATCGAGAATCATGGAGCGTTCGTGTCGCTCCGGAACCGAAAGTCGTAGGTTCGAAACGAGAACGTTAGATCCTTATTCCTGATCGTTGAGGCACTCTAAAAGTATTAGGCTGTTTTGCTCTCTGATGCCGTGGACCGAGAGAACGTAGAATATCGGAGCGATCGTGTCGCTCCGGAGTTCGAGCGAAAAAATTCTAAGTCTCCGTTCGTGTCGCTCCGGAGCCCGAGCGAAAAAATTCTAAGTCCCCGTTCGTGTCGCTCCGGAACCGAATGTCGACGGAACGAAAGGACAACGGTAGATCCTTATTCCTGGTGCTCGTGGCTCTCTAAAACCATACACTTGTTCTCCTCTGTCTCTTACCTGTGTCGAGATAATCGAGAATCATGGAGCGTTCGTGTCGCTCCGGAACCGAAAGTCGTCGGTTCGAAACGAGAACGTTCGATCCATATTCCTGATCGTTGAGGCACTCTAAAACTATTAGGCTGTTTTGCTCTCTGATGCCCGTGGACCGAGAGAACGTAGAATAACGGAGCGATCGTGTCGCTCCGGAGCCCGAGCGAAAAAATTCTAAGTCCCCGTTCGTGTCGCTCCGGAACCGAATGTCGACGGAACGAAGGGACAACGGTAGATCCTTATTCCTGGTGCTCGTGGCTCTATAAAACCATACACTTGTTGTCCTCTGTCTCTTACCTGTGTCGAGATAATCGAGAATCATGGAGCGTTCGTGTCGCTCCGGAACCGAAAGTCGTCGGTTCGAAACGAGAACGTTAGATCCATATTCCTGATCGTTGAGGCACTCTAAAACTATTAGGCTGTTTTGCTCTCTGATGCCCGTGGACCGAGAGAACGTAGAATAACGGAGCGATCGTGTCGCTCCGGAGCCCGAGCGAAAAAATTCTAAGTCCCCGTTCGTGTCGCTCCGGAGCCCGAGCGAAAAAATTCTAAGTCCCCGTTCGTGTCGCTTCGGAACCGAATGTCGACGGAACGAAAGGACAACGGTAGATCCTTATTCCTGGTGCTCGTGGCTCTCTAAAACCATACACTTGTTCTCCTCTGTCTCTTACCTGTGTCGAGATAATCGAGAATCATGGAGCGTTCGTGTCGCTCCGGAACCGAAAGTCGTCGGTTCGAAACGAGAACGTTAGATCCATATTCCTTATCGTTGAGGCACTCTAAAACTATTAGGCTGTTTTGCTCTCTGATGCCCGTGGGCCGAGAGAACGTAGAATATCGGAGCGATCGTGTCGCTCCGGAGTTCGAGCGAAACAATTCTAAGTCCCCGTTCGTGTCGCTCCGGAGCCCGAGCGAAAAAATTCTAAGTCCCCGTTCGTGTCGCTCCGGAACCGAATGTCGACGGAACGAAGGGACAACGGTAGATCCTTCTTCCTGGTGCTCGCGGCTCTCTAAAACCATACACTTGTTGTCCTCTGTCTCTTACCTGTGCTGAGAAAATCGAGAATCATGGAGCGTTCGTGTCGCTCCGGAACCGAAAGCCGTCGGTTCGAAACGAGAACGTTAGGTCCTTATTCCTGATCGTTGAGGCACTCTAAAACTATTAGGCTGTTTTGCTCTCTGATGTCCGTGGACCGAGAGAACGTAGAATAACGGAGCGATCGTGTCGCTCCGGAGTTCGAGCGAAAAAATTCTAAGTCCCCGTTCGTGTCGCTCCGGAGCCCGAGCGAAAAAATTCTAAGTCCCCGTTCGTGTCGCTCCGGAACCGAGTGTCGACGGAACGAAGGGACAACGGTAGATCCTTATTCCTGGTGCTCGTGGCTCTCTAAAACCATACACTTGATGTCCTCTGTCTCTTCACTGTGTCGAGATAATCGAGAATCATAGAGCGTTCGTGTCGCTCCGGAACCGAAAGTCGTCGGTTCGAAACGAGAACGTTAGATCCTTATTCCTGATCGCTGAGGCACTCTAAAACTATTAGGCTGTTTTGCTCTCTGAAGCCCGTGGACCGAGAGAACGTAGAATATCGGAGCGATCGTGTCGCTCCGGAGTACGAGCGAAAAAATTCTAAGTCCCCGTTCGTGTCGCTCCGGAACCGAATGTCGACGGAACGAAGGGACAACGGTAGATCCTTATTCCTGGTTCTCGTGGCTCTGTAAAACCATACACTTGTTGTCCTCTGTCTCTTACCTGTGTCGAGATAATCGAGAATCATGGAGCGTTCGTGTCGCTCCGGAACCGAAAGTCGTAGGTTCGAAACGAGAACGTTAGATCCTTATTCCTGATCGTTGAGGCACTCTAAAAGTATTAGGCTGTTTTGCTCTCTGATGCCGTGGACCGAGAGAACGTAGAATATCGGAGCGATCGTGTCGCTCCGGAGTTCGAGCGAAAAAATTCTAAGTCTCCGTTCGTGTCGCTCCGGAGCCCGAGCGAAAAAATTCTAAGTCCCCGTTCGTGTCGCTCCGGAACCGAATGTCGACGGAACGAAAGGACAACGGTAGATCCTTATTCCTGGTGCTCGTGGCTCTCTAAAACCATACACTTGTTCTCCTCTGTCTCTTACCTGTGTCGAGATAATCGAGAATCATGGAGCGTTCGTGTCGCTCCGGAACCGAAAGTCGTCGGTTCGAAACGAGAACGTTAGATCCATATTCCTGATCGTTGAGGCACTCTAAAACTATTAGGCTGTTTTGCTCTCTGATGCCCGTGGACCGAGAGAACGTAGAATAACGGAGCGATCGTGTCGCTCCGGAGCCCGAGCGAAAAAATTCTAAGTCCCCGTTCGTGTCGCTCCGGAGCCCGAGCGAAAAAATTCTAAGTCCCCGTTCGTGTCGCTCCGGAACCGAATGTCGACGGAACGAAGGGACAGCGGTAGATCCTTATTCCTGGTGCTCGTGGCTCTATAAAACCATACACTTGTTGTCCTCTGTGTCTTACCTGTGTCGAGATAATCGAGAATCATGGAGCGTTCGTGTCGCTCCGGAACCGAAAGTCGTCGGTTCGAAACGAGAACGTTAGATCCATATTCCTGATCGTTGAGGCACTCTAAAACTATTAGGCTGTTTTGCTCTCTGATGCCCGTGGACCGAGAGAACGTAGAATAACGGAGCGATCGTGTCGCTCCGGAGCCCGAGCGAAAAAATTCTAAGTCCCCGTTCGTGTCGCTCCGGAGCCCGAGCGAAAAAATTCTAAGTCCCCGTTCGTGTCGCTCCGGAACCGAATGTCGACGGAACGAAGGGACAACGGTAGATCCTTATTCCTGGTGCTCGTGGCTCTATAAAACCATACACTTGTTGTCCTCTGTCTCTTACCTGTGTCGAGATAATCGAGAATCATGGAGCGTTCGTGTCGCTCCGGAACCGAAAGTCGTCGGTTCGAAACGAGAACGTTAGATCCTTATTCCTGATCGTTGAGGCACACTAAAACTTTTAGGCTGTTTTGCTCTCTGATGCCCGTGGACCGAGAGAACGTAGAATGTCGGAGCGATCGTGTCGCTCCGGAGTTCGAGCGAGAAAATTCTAAGTCCCCGTACGTGTCGCTCCGGAACCGAATGTCGACGGAACGAAGGGACAACGGTAGATCCTTATTCCTGGTGCTCGTGGCTCTGTAAAACCATACACTTGTTGTCCTCTGTCTCTTACCTGTGTCGAGATAATCGAGAATCATGGAGCGTTCGTGTCGCTCCGGAACCGAAAGTAGTCGGTTCGAAACGAGAACGTTAGATCCTTATTCCTGATCGTTGAGGCACTCTAAAACTATTAGGCTGTTTTGCTCTCTGATGCCCGTGGGCCGAGAGAACGTAGAATATCGGAGCGATCGTGTCGCTCCGGAGTTCGAGCGAAACAATTCTAAGTCCCCGTTCGTGTCGCTCCGGAGCCCGAGCGAAAAAATTCTAAGTCCCCGTTCGTGTCGCTCCGGAACCGAATGTCGACGGAACGAAGGGACAACGGTAGATCCTTCTTCCTGGTGCTCGCGGGTCTCTAAAACCATACACTTGTTGTCCTCTGTCTCTTACCTGTGCCGAGAAAATCGAGAATCATGGAGCGTTCGTGTCGCTCCGGAACCGAAAGTCGTCGGTTCGAAACGAGAACGTTAGATCCTTATTCCTGATCGCTGAGGCACTCTAAAACTATTAGGCTGTTTTGCTCTCTGAAGCCCGTGGACCGAGAGAACGTAGAATATCGGAGCGATCGTGTCGCTCCGGAGTACGAGCGAAAAAATTCTAAGTCCCCGTTCGTGTCGCTCCGGAACCGAATGTCGACGGAACGAAGGGACAACGGTAGATCCTTATTCCTGGTTCTCGTGGCTCTGTAAAACCATACACTTGTTGTCCTCTGTCTCTTACCTGTGTCGAGATAATCGAGAATCATGGAGCGTTCGTGTCGCTCCGGAACCGAAAGTCGTAGGTTCGAAACGAGAACGTTAGATCCTTATTCCTGATCGTTGAGGCACTCTAAAAGTATTAGGCTGTTTTGCTCTCTGATGCCGTGGACCGAGAGAACGTAGAATATCGGAGCGATCGTGTCGCTCCGGAGTTCGAGCGAAAAAATTCTAAGTCTCCGTTCGTGTCGCTCCGGAGCCCGAGCGAAAAAATTCTAAGTCCCCGTTCGTGTCGCTCCGGAACCGAATGTCGACGGAACGAAAGGACAACGGTAGATCCTTATTCCTGGTGCTCGTGGCTCTCTAAAACCATACACTTGTTCTCCTCTGTCTCTTACCTGTGTCGAGATAATCGAGAATCATGGAGCGTTCGTGTCGCTCCGGAACCGAAAGTCGTCGGTTCGAAACGAGAACGTTAGATCCATATTCCTGATCGTTGAGGCACTCTAAAACTATTAGGCTGTTTTGCTCTCTGATGCCCGTGGACCGAGAGAACGTAGAATAACGGAGCGATCGTGTCGCTCCGGAGCCCGAGCGAAAAAATTCTAAGTCCCCGTTCGTGTCGCTCCGGAACCGAATGTCGACGGAACGAAGGGACAACGGTAGATCCTTATTCCTGGTGCTCGTGGCTCTATAAAACCATACACTTGTTGTCCTCTGTCTCTTACCTGTGTCGAGATAATCGAGAATCATGGAGCGTTCGTGTCGCTCCGGAACCGAAAGTCGTCGGTTCGAAACGAGAACGTTAGATCCATATTCCTGATCGTTGAGGCACTCTAAAACTATTAGGCTGTTTTGCTCTCTGATGCCCGTGGACCGAGAGAACGTAGAATAACGGAGCGATCGTGTCGCTCCGGAGCCCGAGCGAAAAAATTCTAAGTCCCCGTTCGTGTCGCTCCGGAGCCCGAGCGAAAAAATTCTAAGTCCCCGTTCGTGTCGCTTCGGAACCGAATGTCGACGGAACGAAAGGACAACGGTAGATCCTTATTCCTGGTGCTCGTGGCTCTCTAAAACCATACACTTGTTCTCCTCTGTCTCTTACCTGTGTCGAGATAATCGAGAATCATGGAGCGTTCGTGTCGCTCCGGAACCGAAAGTCGTCGGTTCGAAACGAGAACGTTAGATCCATATTCCTTATCGTTGAGGCACTCTAAAACTATTAGGCTGTTTTGCTCTCTGATGCCCGTGGACCGGGAGAACGTAGAATAACGGAGCGATCGTGTCGCTCCGGAGCCCGAGCGAAAAAATTCTATGTCCCCGTTCGTGTCGCTCCGGAGCCCGAGCGAAAAAATTCTAAGTCCCCGTTCGTGTCGCTCCGGAACCGAATGTCGACGGAACGAAGGGACAACGGTAGATCCTTATTCCTGGTGCTCGTGGCTCTATAAAACCATACACTTGTTGTCCTCTGTCTCTTACCTGTGTCGAGATAATCGAGAATCATGGAGCGTTCGTGTCGCTCCGGAACCGAAAGTCGTCGGTTCGAAACGAGAACGTTAGATCCATATTCCTGATCGTTGAGGCACTCTAAAACTATTAGGCTGTTTTGCTCTCTGATGCCCGTGGACCGAGAGAACGTAGAATAACGGAGCGATCGTGTCGCTCCGGAGCCCGAGCGAAAAAATTCTAAGTCCCCGTTCGTGTCGCTCCGGAGCCCGAGCGAAAAAATTCTAAGTCCCCGTTCGTGTCGCTCCGGAACCGAATGTCGACGGAACGAAGGGACAACGGTAGATCCTTATTCCTGGTGCTCGTGGCTCTATAAAACCATACACTTGTTGTCCTCTGTCTCTTACCTGTGTCGAGATAATCGAGAATCATGGAGCGTTCGTGTCGCTCCGGAACCGAAAGTCGTCGGTTCGAAACGAGAACGTTAGATCCATATTCCTGATCGTTGAGGCACTCTAAAACTATTAGGCTGTTTTGCTCTCTGATGCCCGTGGACCGAGAGAACGTAGAATAACGGAGCGATCGTGTCGCTCCGGAGCCCGAGCGAAAAAATTCTAAGTCCCCGTTCGTGTCGCTCCGGAGCCCGAGCGAAAAAATTCTAAGTCCCCGTTCGTGTCGCTCCGGAACCGAATGTCGACGGAACGAAAGGACAACGGTAGATCCTTATTCCTGGTGCACGTGGCTCTCTAAAACCATACACTTGTTCTCCTCTGTCTCTTACCTGTGTCGAGATAATCGATAATCATGGAGCATTCGTGTCGCTCCGGAACCGAAAGTCGTCGGTTCGAAACGAGAACGTTAGATCCATATTCCTGATCGTTGAGGCACTCTAAAACTATTAGGCTGTTTTGCTCTCTGATGCCCGTGGACCGAGAGAACGTAGAATAACGGAGCGATCGTGTCGCACCGGAGCCCGAGCGAAAAAATTCTAAGTCCCCGTTCGTGTCGCTCCGGAGCCCGAGCGAAAAAATTCTAAGTCCCCGTTCGTGTCGCTCCGGAACCGAATGTCGACGGAACGAAGGGACAACGGTAGATCCTTATTCCTGGTGCTCGTGGCTCTCTAAAACCATACACTTGTTGTCCTCTGTCTCTTACCTGTGTCGAGATAATCGAGAATCATGGAGCGTTCGTGTCGCTCCGGAACCGAAAGTCGTCGGTTCGAAACGAGAACGTTAGATCCTTATTCCTGATCGTTGAGGCACTCTAAAACTATTAGGCTGTTTTGCTCTCTGATGCCCGTGGACCGAGAGAACGTAGAATATCGGAGCGATCGTGTCGCTCCGGAGTTCGAGCGAAAACATTCTAAGTCCCCGTTCGTGTCGCTCCGGAACCGAATGTCGACGGAACGAAGGGACAACGGTAGATCCTTATTCCTGGTGCTCGTGGCTCTCTAAAACCATCCACTTGTTGTCCTCTGTCTTTTACCTGTGTCGAGATAATCGAGAATCATGGAGCGTTCGTGTCTCTCCGGAACCGAAAGTCGTCGGTTCGAAACGAGAACGTTAGATCCTTATTCCTGATCGTTGAGGCACTCTAAAACTATTAGGCTGTTTTGCTCTCTGATGCCCGTGGACCGAGAGAACGTAGAATAACGGAGCGATCGTGTCGCTCCGGAGCCCGAGCGAAAAAATTCTAAGTCCCCGTTCGTGTCGCTCCGGAGCCCGAGCGAAAAAATTCTAAGTCCCCGTTCGTGTCGCTCCGGAACCGAATGTCGACGGAACGAAGGGACAACGGTAGATCCTTCTTCCTGGTGCTCGCGGCTCTCTAAAACCATACACTTGTTGTCCTCTGTCTCTTACCTGTGCCGAGAAAATCGAGAATCATGGAGCGTTCGTGTCGCTCCGGAACCGAAAGCCGTCGGTTCGAAACGAGAACGTTAGATCCTTATTCCTGATCGTTGAGGCACTCTAAAACTATTAGGCTGTTTTGCTCTCTGATGTCCGTGGACCGAGAGAACGTAGAATAACGGAGCGATCGTGTCGCTCCGGAGTTCGAGCGAAAAAATTCTAAGTCCCCGTTCGTGTCGCTCCGGAGCCCGAGCGAAAAAATTCTAAGTCCCCGTTCGTGTCGCTCCGGAACCGAGTGTCGACGGAACGAAGGGACAACGGTAGATCCTTATTCCTGGTGCTCGTGGCTCTCTAAAACCATACACTTGATGTCCTCTGTCTCTTCACTGTGTCGAGATAATCGAGAATCATAGAGCGTTCGTGTCGCTCCGGAACCGAAAGTCGTCGGTTCGAAACGAGAACGTTAGATCCTTATTCCTGATCGCTGAGGCACTCTAAAACTATTAGGCTGTTTTGCTCTCTGAAGCCCGTGGACCGAGAGAACGTAGAATATCGGAGCGATCGTGTCGCTCCGGAGTACGAGCGAAAAAATTCTAAGTCCCCGTTCGTGTCGCTCCGGAACCGAATGTCGACGGAACGAAGGGACAACGGTAGATCCTTATTCCTGGTTCTCGTGGCTCTGTAAAACCATACACTTGTTGTCCTCTGTCTCTTACCTGTGTCGAGATAATCGAGAATCATGGAGCGTTCGTGTCGCTCCGGAACCGAAAGTCGTAGGTTCGAAACGAGAACGTTAGATCCTTATTCCTGATCGTTGAGGCACTCTAAAAGTATTAGGCTGTTTTGCTCTCTGATGCCGTGGACCGAGAGAACGTAGAATATCGGAGCGATCGTGTCGCTCCGGAGTTCGAGCGAAAAAATTCTAAGTCTCCGTTCGTGTCGCTCCGGAGCCCGAGCGAAAAAATTCTAAGTCCCCGTTCGTGTCGCTCCGGAACCGAATGTCGACGGAACGAAAGGACAACGGTAGATCCTTATTCCTGGTGCTCGTGGCTCTCTAAAACCATATACTTGTTCTCCTCTGTCTCTTACCTGTGTCGAGATAATCGAGAATCATGGAGCGTTCGTGTCGCTCCGGAACCGAAAGTCGTCGGTTCGAAACGAGAACGTTAGATCCATATTCCTGATCGTTGAGGCACTCTAAAACTATTAGGCTGTTTTGCTCTCTGATGCCCGTGGACCGAGAGAACGTAGAATAACGGAGCGATCGTGTCGCTCCGGAGCCCGAGCGAAAAAATTCTAAGTCCCCGTTCGTGTCGCTCCGGAACCGAATGTCGACGGAACGAAGGGACAACGGTAGATCCTTATTCCTGGTGCTCGTGGCTCTATAAAACCATACACTTGTTGTCCTCTGTCTCTTACCTGTGTCGAGATAATCGAGAATCATGGAGCGTTCGTGTCGCTCCGGAACCGAAAGTCGTCGGTTCGAAACGAGAACGTTAGATCCATATTCCTGATCGTTGAGGCACTCTAAAACTATTAGGCTGTTTTGCTCTCTGATGCCCGTGGACCGAGAGAACGTAGAATAACGGAGCGATCGTGTCGCTCCGGAGCCCGAGCGAAAAAATTCTAAGTCCCCGTTCGTGTCGCTCCGGAGCCCGAGCGAAAAAATTCTAAGTCCCCGTTCGTGTCGCTCCGGAGCCCGAGCGAAAAAATTCTAAGTCCCCGTTCGTGTCGCTCCGGAACCCAATGTCGACGGAACGAAAGGACAACGGTAGATCCTTATTCCTGGTGCTCGTGGCTCTCTAAAACCATACACTTGTTCTCCTCTGTCTCTTACCTGTGTCGAGATAATCGAGAATCATGGAGCGTTCGTGTCGCTCCGGAACCGAAAGTCGTCGGTTCGAAACGAGAACGTTAGATCCATATTCCTGATCGTTGAGGCACTCTAAAACTATTAGGCTGTTTTGCTCTCTGATGCCCGTGGACCGAGAGAACGTAGAATAACGGAGCGATCGTGTCGCTCCGGAGCCCGAGCGAAAAAATTCTAAGTCCCCGTTCGTGTCGCTCCGGAGCCCGAGCGAAAAAATTCTAAGTCCCCGTTCGTGTCGCTTCGGAACCGAATGTCGACGGAACGAAAGGACAACGGTAGATCCTTATTCCTGGTGCTCGTGGCTCGTTAAAACCATACACTTGTTCTCCTCTGTCTCTTACCTGTGTCGAGATAATCGAGAATCATGGAGCGTTCGTGTCGCTCCGGAACCGAAAGTCGTCGGTTCGAAACGAGAACGTTAGATCCATATTCCTTATCGTTGAGGCACTCTAAAACTATTAGGCTGTTTTGCTCTCTGATGCCCGTGGACCGGGAGAACGTAGAATAACGGAGCGATCGTGTCGCTCCGGAGCCCGAGCGAAAAAATTCCAAGTCCCCGTTCGTGTCGCTCCGGAGCCCGAGCGAAAAAATTCTAGGTCCCCGTTCGTGTCGCTCCGGAACCGAATGTCGACGGAACGAAGGGACAACGGTAGATCCTTATTCCTGGTGCTCGTGGCTCTCTAAAACCATACACTTGTTGTCCTCTGTCTCTTACCTGTGTCGAGATAATCGAGAATCATGGAGCGTTCGTGTCGCTCCGGAACCGAAAGTCGTCGGTTCGAAACGAGAACGTTAGATCCTTATTCCTGATCGTTGAGGCACTCTAAAACTATTAGGCTGTTTTGCTCTCTGATGCCCGTGGACCGAGAGAACGTAGAATATCGGAGCGATCGTGTCGCTCCGGAGTTCGAGCGAAAACATTCTAAGTCCCCGTTCGTGTCGCTCCGGAACCGAATGTCGACGGAACGAAGGGACAACGGTAGATCCTTATTCCTGGTGCTCGTGGCTCTCTAAAACCATCCACTTGTTGTCCTCTGTCTTTTACCTGTGTCGAGATAATCGAGAATCATGGAGCGTTCGTGTCTCTCCGGAACCGAAAGTCGTCGGTTCGAAACGAGAACGTTAGATCCTTATTCCTGATCGTTGAGGCACTCTAAAACTATTAGGCTGTTTTGCTCTCTGATGCCCGTGGACCGAGAGAACGTAGAATAACGGAGCGATCGTGTCGCTCCGGAGCCCGAGCGAAAAAATTCTAAGTCCCCGTTCGTGTCGCTCCGGAGCCCGAGCGAAAAAATTCTAAGTCCCCGTTCGTGTCGCTCCGGAACCGAATGTCGACGGAACGAAAGGACAACGGTAGATCCTTATTCCTGGTGCTCGTGGCTCTCTAAAACCATACACTTGTTCTCCTCTGTCTCTTACCTGTGTCGAGATAATCGAGAATCATGGAGCGTTCGTGTCGCTCCGGAACCGAAAGTCGTCGGTTCGAAACGAGAACGTTAGATCCATATTCCTGATCGTTGAGGCACTCTAAAACTATTAGGCTGTTTTGCTCTCTGATGCCCGTGGACCGAGAGAACGTAGAATAACGGAGCGATCGTGTCGCTCCGGAGCCCGAGCGAAAAAATTCTAAGTCCCCGTTCGTGTCGCTCCGGAGCCCGAGCGAAAAAATTCTAAGTCCCCGTTCGTGTCGCTCCGGAACCGAATGTCGACGGAACGAAAGGACAACGGTAGATCCTTATTCCTGGTGCTCGTGGCTCTCTAAAACCATACACTTGTTCTCCTCTGTCTCTTACCTGTGTCGAGATAATCGAGAATCATGGAGCGTTCGTGTCGCTCCGGAACCGAAAGTCGTCGGTTCGAAACGAGAACGTTAGATCCATATTCCTGATCGTTGAGGCACTCTAAAACTATTAGGCTGTTTTGCTCTCTGATGCCCGTGGACCGAGAGAACGTAGAATAACGGAGCGATCGTGTCGCTCCGGAGCCCGAGCGAAAAAATTCCAAGTCCCCGTTCGTGTCGCTCCGGAGCCCGAGCGAAAAAATTCTAGGTCCCCGTTCGTGTCGCTCCGGAACCGAATGTCGACGGAACGAAAGGACAACGGTAGATCCTTATTCCTGGTGCTCGTGGCTCTCTAAAACCATACACTTGTTCTCCTCTGTCTCTTACCTGTGTCGAGATAATCGAGAATCATGGAGCGTTCGTGTCGCTCCGGAACCGAAAGTCGTCGGTTCGAAACGAGAACGTTAGATCCATATTCCTGATCGTTGAGGCACTCTAAAACTATTAGCCTGTTTTGCTCTCTGATGCCCGTGGACCGAGAGAACGTAGAATAACGGAGCGATCGTGTCGCTCCGGAGCCCGAGCGAAAAAATTCTAAGTCCCCGTTCGTGTCGCTCCGGAGCCCGAGCGAAAAAATTCTAAGTCCCCGTTCGTGTCGCTCCGGAACCGAATGTCGACGGAACGAAAGGACAGCGGTAGATCCTTATTCCTGGTGCTCGTGGCTCTCTAAAACCATCCACTTGTTGTCCTCTGTCTTTTACCTGTGTCGAGATAATCGAGAATCATGGAGCGTTCGTGTCTCTCCGGAACCGAAAGTCGTCGGTTCGAAACGAGAACGTTAGATCCTTATTCCTGATCGTTGAGGCACTCTAAAACTATTAGGCTGTTTTGCTCTCTGATGCCCGTGGACCGAGAGAACGTAGAATAACGGAGCGATCGTGTCGCTCCGGAGCCCGAGCGAAAAAATTCTAAGTCCCCGTTCGTGTCGCTCCGGAGCCCGAGCGAAAAAATTCTAAGTCCCCGTTCGTGTCGCTCCGGAACCGAATGTCGACGGAACGAAAGGACAACGGTAGATCCTTATTCCTGGTGCTCGTGGCTCTCTAAAACCATACACTTGTTCTCCTCTGTCTCTTACCTGTGTCGAGATAATCGAGAATCATGGAGCGTTCGTGTCGCTCCGGAACCGAAAGTCGTCGGTTCGAAACGAGAACGTTAGATCCATATTCCTGATCGTTGAGGCACTCTAAAACTATTAGGCTGTTTTGCTCTCTGATGCCCGTGGACCGAGAGAACGTAGAATAACGGAGCGATCGTGTCGCTCCGGAGCCCGAGCGAAAAAATTCTAAGTCCCCGTTCGTGTCGCTCCGGAGCCCGAGCGAAAAAATTCTAAGTCCCCGTTCGTGTCGCTCCGGAACCGAATGTCGACGGAACGAAAGGACAACGGTAGATCCTTATTCCTGGTGCTCGTGGCTCTCTAAAACCATACACTTGTTCTCCTCTGTCTCTTACCTGTGTCGAGATAATCGAGAATCATGGAGCGTTCGTGTCGCTCCGGAACCGAAAGTCGTCGGTTCGAAACGAAAACGTTAGATCCATATTCCTGATCGTTGAGGCACTCTAAAACTATTAGGCTGTTTTGCTCTCTGATGCCCGTCGACCGAGAGAACGTAGAATAACGGAGCGATCGTGTCGCTCCGGAGCCCGAGCGAAAAAATTCCAAGTCCCCGTTCGTGTCGCTCCGGAGCCCGAGCGAAAAAATTCTAGGTCCCCGTTCGTGTCGCTCCGGAACCGAATGTCGACGGAACGAAAGGACAACGGTAGATCCTTATTCCTGGTGCTCGTGGCTCTCTAAAACCATACACTTGTTCTCCTCTGTCTCTTACCTGTGTCGAGATAATCGAGAATCATGGAGCGTTCGTGTCGCTCCGGAACCGAAAGTCGTCGGTTCGAAACGAGAACGTTAGATCCATATTCCTGATCGTTGAGGCACTCTAAAACTATTAGCCTGTTTTGCTCTCTGATGCCCGTGGACCGAGAGAACGTAGAATAACGGAGCGATCGTGTCGCTCCGGAGCCCGAGCGAAAAAATTCTAAGTCCCCGTTCGTGTCGCTCCGGAGCCCGAGCGAAAAAATTCTAAGTCCCCGTTCGTGTCGCTCCGGAATCGAATGTCGACGGAACGAAAGGACAACGGTAGATCCTTATTCCTGGTGCACGTGGCTCTCTAAAACCATACACTTGTTCTCCTCTGTCTCTTACCTGTGTCGAGATAATCGATAATCATGGAGCATTCGTATCGCTCCGGAACCGAAAGTCGTCGGTTCGAAACGAGAACGTTAGATCCATATTCCTGATCGTTGAGGCACTCTAAAACTATTAGGCTGTTTTGCTCTCTGATGCCCGTGGACCGAGAGAACGTAGAATAACGGAGCGATCGTGTCGCACCGGAGCCCGAGCGAAAAAATTCTAAGTCCCCGTTCGTGTCGCTCCGGAGCCCGAGCGAAAAAATTCTAAGTCCCCGTTCGTGTCGCTCCGGAACCGAATGTCGACGGAACGAAAGGACAACGGTAGATCCTTATTCCTGGTGCTCGTGGCTCTCTAAAACCATACACTTGTTCTCCTCTGTCTCTTACCTGTGTCGAGATAATCGAGAATCATGGAGCGTTCGTGTCGCTCCGGAACCGAAAGTCGTCGGTTCGAAACGAGAACGTTAGATCCATATTCCTGATCGTTGAGGCACTCTAAAACTATTAGGCTGTTTTGCTCTCTGATGCCCGTGGACCGAGAGAACGTAGAATAACGGAGCGATCGTGTCGCTCCGGAGCCCGAGCGAAAAAATTCCAAGTCCCCGTTCGTGTCGCTCCGGAGCCCGAGCGAAAAAATTCTAGGTCCCCGTTCGTGTCGCTCCGGAACCGAATGTCGACGGAACGAAAGGACAACGGTAGATCCTTATTCCTGGTGCTCGTGGCTCTCTAAAACCATACACTTGTTCTCCTCTGTCTCTTACCTGTGTCGAGATAATCGAGAATCATGGAGCGTTCGTGTCGCTCCGGAACCGAAAGTCGTCGGTTCGAAACGAGAACGTTAGATCCATATTCCTGATCGTTGAGGCACTCTAAAACTATTAGGCTGTTTTGCTCTCTGATGCCCGTGGACCGAGAGAACGTAGAATAACGGAGCGATCGTGTCGCTCCGGAGCCCGAGCGAAAAAATTCTAAGTCCCCGTTCGTGTCGCTCCGGAGCCCGAGCGAAAAAATTCTAAGTCCCCGTTCGTGTCGCTCCGGAACCGAATGTCGACGGAACGAAAGGACAACGGTAGATCCTTATTCCTGGTGCTCGTGGCTCTCTAAAACCATACACTTGTTCTCCTCTGTCTCTTACCTGTGTCGAGATAATCGAGAATCATGGAGCGTTCGTGTCGCTCCGGAACCGAAAGTCGTCGGTTCGAAACGAGAACGTTAGATCCATATTCCTGATCGTTGAGGCACTCTAAAACTATTAGGCTGTTTTGCTCTCTGATGACCGTGGACCGAGAGAACGTAGAATAACGGAGCGATCGTGTCGCTCCGGAACCGAATGTCGACGGAACGAAAGGACAACGGTAGATCCTTATTCCTGGTGCTCGTGGCTCTCTAAAACCATACACTTGTTCTCCTCTGTCTCTTACCTGTGTCGAGATAATCGAGAATCATGGAGCGTTCGTGTCGCTCCGGAACCGAAAGTCGTCGGTTCGAAACGAGAACGTTAGATCCATATTCCTGATCGTTGATGCACTCTAAAACTATTAGGCTGTTTTGCTCTCTGATGCCCGTGGACCGAGAGAACGTAGAATAACGGAGCGATCGTGTCGCTCCGGAGCCCGAGCGAAAAAATTCCAAGTCCCCGTTCGTGTCGCTCCGGAGCCCGAGCGAAAAAATTCTAGGTCCCCGTTCGTGTCGCTCCGGAACCGAATGTCGACGGAACGAAAGGACAACGGTAGATCCTTATTCCTGGTGCTCGTGGCTCTCTAAAACCATACACTTGTTCTCCTCTGTCTCTTACCTGTGTCGAGATAATCGAGAATCATGGAGCGTTCGTGTCGCTCCGGAACCGAAAGTCGTCGGTTCGAAACGAGAACGTTAGATCCATATTCCTGATCGTTGAGGCACTCTAAAACTATTAGCCTGTTTTGCTCTCTGATGCCCGTGGACCGAGAGAACGTAGAATAACGGAGCGATCGTGTCGCTCCGGAGCCCGAGCGAAAAAATTCTAAGTCCCCGTTCGTGTCGCTCCGGAGCCCGAGCGAAAAAATTCTAAGTCCCCGTTCGTGTCGCTCCGGAACCGAATGTCGACGGAACGAAAGGACAACGGTAGATCCTTATTCCTGGTGCTCGTGGCTCTCTAAAACCATACGCTTGATGTCCTCTGTCTCTTACCTGTGTCGAGATAATCGAGAATCATAGAGCGTTCGTGTCGCTCCGGAACCGAAAGTCGTCGGTTCGAAACGAGAACGTTAGATCCTTATTCCTGATCGCTGAGGCACTCTAAAACTATTAGGCTGTTTTGCTCTCTGAAGCCCGTGGACCGAGAGAACGTAGAATATCGGAGCGATCGTGTCGCTCCGGAGTACGAGCGAAAAAATTCTAAGTCCCCGTTCGTGTCGCTCCGGAACCGAATGTCGACGGAACGAAGGGACAACGGTAGATCCTTATTCCTGGTGCTCGTGGCTCTCTAAATCCATACACTTGTTGTCCTCTGTCTCTTACCTGTGTCGAGATAATCGAGAATCATGGAGCGTTCGTGTCGCTCCGGAACCGAAAGTCGTCGGTTCGAAACGAGAACGTTAGATCCTTATTCCTGATCGTTGAGGCACTCTAAACCTTTAGGCTGTTTTGCTCTCTGATGCCCGTGGACCGAGAGAACGTAGAATGTCGGAGCGATCGTGTCGCTCCGGAGTTCGAGCGAGAAAATTCTAAGTCACCGTTCGTGTCGCTCCGGAACCGAATGTCGACGGAACGAAGGGACAACGGTAGATCCTTATTCCTGGTGCTCGTGGCTCTATAAAACCATACACTTGTTGTGCTCTGTCTCTTACCTGTGTCGAGATAATCGAGAATCATGGAGCGTTCGTGTCGCTCCGGAACCGAAGGTCATCGGTTCGAAACGAGAACGTTGGATACTTATTCCTGATCGTTGAGGCACTCTAAAACTATTAGGCTGTTTTGCTCTCTGATGCCCGTGGGCCGAGAGAACGTAGAATATCGGAGCGATAGTGTCGCTCCGGAGTTCGAGCGAAAACATTCTAAGTCCCCGTTCGTGTCGCTCCGGAACCGAAAGCCGTCGGTTCGAAACGAGAACGTTAGATCCTTATTCCTGATCGTTGAGGCACTCTAAAACTATTAGGCTGTTTTGCTCTCTGATGTCCGTGGACCGAGAGAACGTAGAATAACGGAGCGATCGTGTCGCTCCGGAGTTCGAGCGAAAAAATTCTAAGTCCCCGTTCGTGTCGCTCCGGAGCCCGAGCGAAAAAATTCTAAGTCCCCGTTCGTGTCGCTCCGGAACCGAGTGTCGACGGAACGAAGGGACAACGGTAGATCCTTATTCCTGGTGCTCGTGGCTCTCTAAAACCATACACTTGATGTCCTCTGTCTCTTCACTATGTCGAGATAATCGAGAATCATAGAGCGTTCGTGTCGCTCCGGAACCGAAAGTCGTCGGTTCGAAACGAGAACGTTAGATCCTTATTCCTGATCGCTGAGGCACTCTAAAACTATTAGGCTGTTTTGCTCTCTGAAGCCCGTGGACCGAGAGAACGTAGAATATCGGAGCGATCGTGTCGCTCCGGAGTACGAGCGAAAAAATTCTAAGTCCCCGTTCGTGTCGCTCCGGAACCGAATGTCGACGGAACGAAGGGACAACGGTAGATCCTTATTCCTGGTTCTCGTGGCTCTGTAAAACCATACACTTGTTGTCCTCTGTCTCTTACCTGTGTCGAGATAATCGAGAATCATGGAGCGTTCGTGTCGCTCCGGAACCGAAAGTCGTAGGTTCGAAACGAGAACGTTAGATCCTTATTCCTGATCGTTGAGGCACTCTAAAAGTATTAGGCTGTTTTGCTCTCTGATGCCGTGGACCGAGAGAACGTAGAATATCGGAGCGATCGTGTCGCTCCGGAGTTCGAGCGAAAAAATTCTAAGTCTCCGTTCGTGTCGCTCCGGAGCCCGAGCGAAAAAATTCTAAGTCCCCGTTCGTGTCGCTCCGGAACCGAATGTCGACGGAACGAAAGGACAACGGTAGATCCTTATTCCTGGTGCTCGTGGCTCTCTAAAACCATACACTTGTTCTCCTCTGTCTCTTACCTGTGTCGAGATAATCGAGAATCATGGAGCGTTCGTGTCGCTCCGGAACCGAAAGTCGTCGGTTCGAAACGAGAACGTTAGATCCATATTCCTGATCGTTGAGGCACTCTAAAACTATTAGGCTGTTTTGCTCTCTGATGCCCGTGGACCGAGAGAACGTAGAATAACGGAGCGATCGTGTCGCTCCGGAGCCCGAGCGCAAAAATTCTAAGTCCCCGTTCGTGTCGCTCCGGAACCGAATGTCGACGGAACGAAGGGACAACGGTAGATCCTTATTCCTGGTGCTCGTGGCTCTATAAAACCATACACTTGTTGTCCTCTGTCTCTTACCTGTGTCGAGATAATCGAGAATCATGGAGCGTTCGTGTCGCTCCGGAACCGAAAGTCGTCGGTTCGAAACGAGAACGTTAGATCCATATTCCTGATCGTTGAGGCACTCTAAAACTATTAGGCTGTTTTGCTCTCTGATGCCCGTGGACCGAGAGAACGTAGAATAACGGAGCGATCGTGTCGCTCCGGAGCCCGAGCGAAAAAATTCTAAGTCCCCGTTCGTGTCGCTCCGGAGCCCGAGCGAAAAAATTCTAAGTCCCCGTTCGTGTCGCTCCGGAGCCCGAGCGAAAAAATTCTAAGTCCCCGTTCGTGTCGCTCCGGAACCCAATGTCGACGGAACGAAAGGACAACGGTAGATCCTTATTCCTGGTGCTCGTGGCTCTCTAAAACCATACACTTGTTCTCCTCTGTCTCTTACCTGTGTCGAGATAATCGAGAATCATGGAGCGTTCGTGTCGCTCCGGAACCGAAAGTCGTCGGTTCGAAACGAGAACGTTAGATCCATATTCCTGATCGTTGAGGCACTCTAAAACTATTAGGCTGTTTTGCTCTCTGATGCCCGTGGACCGAGAGAACGTAGAATAACGGAGCGATCGTGTCGCTCCGGAGCCCGAGCGAAAAAATTCTAAGTCCCCGTTCGTGTCGCTCCGGAGCCCGAGCGAAAAAATTCTAAGTCCCCGTTCGTGTCGCTTCGGAACCGAATGTCGACGGAACGAAAGGACAACGGTAGATCCTTATTCCTGGTGCTCGTGGCTCGTTAAAACCATACACTTGTTCTCCTCTGTCTCTTACCTGTGTCGAGATAATCGAGAATCATGGAGCGTTCGTGTCGCTCCGGAACCGAAAGTCGTCGGTTCGAAACGAGAACGTTAGATCCATATTCCTTATCGTTGAGGCACTCTAAAACTATTAGGCTGTTTTGCTCTCTGATGCCCGTGGACCGGGAGAACGTAGAATAACGGAGCGATCGTGTCGCTCCGGAGCCCGAGCGAAAAAATTCTATGTCCCCGTTCGTGTCGCTCCGGAGCCCGAGCGAAAAAATTCTAAGTCCCCGTTCGTGTCGCTCCGGAACCGAATGTCGACGGAACGAAGGGACAACGGTAGATCCTTATTCCTGGTGCTCGTGGCTCTATAAAACCATACACTTGTTGTCCTCTGTCTCTTACCTGTGTCGAGATAATCGATAATCATGGAGCATTCGTGTCGCTCCGGAACCGAAAGTCGTCGGTTCGAAACGAGAACGTTAGATCCATATTCCTGATCGTTGAGGCACTCTAAAACTATTAGGCTGTTTTGCTCTCTGATGCCCGTGGACCGAGAGAACGTAGAATAACGGAGCGATCGTGTCGCACCGGAGCCCGAGCGAAAAAATTCTAAGTCCCCGTTCGTGTCGCTCCGGAGCCCGAGCGAAAAAATTCTAAGTCCCCGTTCGTGTCGCTCCGGAACCGAATGTCGACGGAACGAAGGGACAACGGTAGATCCTTATTCCTGGTGCTCGTGGCTCTCTAAAACCATACACTTGTTGTCCTCTGTCTCTTACCTGTGTCGAGATAATCGAGAATCATGGAGCGTTCGTGTCGCTCCGGAACCGAAAGTCGTCGGTTCGAAACGAGAACGTTAGATCCTTATTCCTGATCGTTGAGGCACTCTAAAACTATTAGGCTGTTTTGCTCTCTGATGCCCGTGGACCGAGAGAACGTAGAATACCGGAGCGATCGTGTCGCTCCGGAGTTCGAGCGAAAACATTCTAAGTCCCCGTTCGTGTCGCTCCGGAACCGAATGTCGACGGAACGAAGGGACAACGGTAGATCCTTATTCCTGGTGCTCGTGGCTCTCTAAAACCATCCACTTGTTGTCCTCTGTCTTTTACCTGTGTCGAGATAATCGAGAATCATGGAGCGTTCGTGTCTCTCCGGAACCGAAAGTCGTCGGTTCGAAACGAGAACGTTAGATCCTTATTCCTGATCGTTGAGGCACTCTAAAACTATTAGGCTGTTTTGCTCTCTGATGCCCGTGGACCGAGAGAACGTAGAATAACGGAGCGATCGTGTCGCTCCGGAGCCCGAGCGAAAAAATTCCAAGTCCCCGTTCGTGTCGCTCCGGAGCCCGAGCGAAAAAATTCTAGGTCCCCGTTCGTGTCGCTCCGGAACCGAATGTCGACGGAACGAAAGGACAACGGTAGATCCTTATTCCTGGTGCTCGTGGCTCTCTAAAACCATACACTTGTTCTCCTCTGTCTCTTACCTGTGTCGAGATAATCGAGAATCATGGAGCGTTCGTGTCGCTCCGGAACCGAAAGTCGTCGGTTCGAAACGAGAACGTTAGATCCATATTCCTGATCGTTGAGGCACTCTAAAACTATTAGCCTGTTTTGCTCTCTGATGCCCGTGGACCGAGAGAACGTAGAATAACGGAGCGATCGTGTCGCTCCGGAGCCCGAGCGAAAAAATTCTAAGTCCCCGTTCGTGTCGCTCCGGAGCCCGAGCGAAAAAATTCTAAGTCCCCGTTCGTGTCGCTCCGGAACCGAATGTCGACGGAACGAAAGGACAGCGGTAGATCCTTATTCCTGGTGCTCGTGGCTCTCTAAAACCATCCACTTGTTGTCCTCTGTCTTTTACCTGTGTCGAGATAATCGAGAATCATGGAGCGTTCGTGTCTCTCCGGAACCGAAAGTCGTCGGTTCGAAACGAGAACGTTAGATCCTTATTCCTGATCGTTGAGGCACTCTAAAACTATTAGGCTGTTTTGCTCTCTGATGCCCGTGGACCGAGAGAACGTAGAATAACGGAGCGATCGTGTCGCTCCGGAGCCCGAGCGAAAAAATTCTAAGTCCCCGTTCGTGTCGCTCCGGAGCCCGAGCGAAAAAATTCTAAGTCCCCGTTCGTGTCGCTCCGGAACCGAATGTCGACGGAACGAAAGGACAACGGTAGATCCTTATTCCTGGTGCTCGTGGCTCTCTAAAACCATACACTTGTTCTCCTCTGTCTCTTACCTGTGTCGAGATAATCGAGAATCATGGAGCGTTCGTGTCGCTCCGGAACCGAAAGTCGTCGGTTCGAAACGAGAACGTTAGATCCATATTCCTGATCGTTGAGGCACTCTAAAACTATTAGGCTGTTTTGCTCTCTGATGCCCGTGGACCGAGAGAACGTAGAATAACGGAGCGATCGTGTCGCTCCGGAGCCCGAGCGAAAAAATTCTAAGTCCCCGTTCGTGTCGCTCCGAAGCCCGAGCGAAAAAATTCTAAGTCCCCGTTCGTGTCGCTCCGGAACCGAATGTCGACGGAACGAAAGGACAACGGTAGATCCTTATTCCTGGTGCTCGTGGCTCTCTAAAACCATACACTTGTTCTCCTCTGTCTCTTACCTGTGTCGAGATAATCGAGAATCATGGAGCGTTCGTGTCGCTCCGGAACCGAAAGTCGTCGGTTCGAAACGAAAACGTTAGATCCATATTCCTGATCGTTGAGGCACTCTAAAACTATTAGGCTGTTTTGCTCTCTGATGCCCGTGGACCGAGAGAACGTAGAATAACGGAGCGATCGTGTCGCTCCGGAGCCCGAGCGAAAAAATTCCAAGTCCCCGTTCGTGTCGCTCCGGAGCCCGAGCGAAAAAATTCTAGGTCCCCGTTCGTGTCGCTCCGGAACCGAATGTCGACGGAACGAAAGGACAACGGTAGATCCTTATTCCTGGTGCTCGTGGCTCTCTAAAACCATACACTTGTTCTCCTCTGTCTCTTACCTGTGTCGAGATAATCGAGAATCATGGAGCGTTCGTGTCGCTCCGGAACCGAAAGTCGTCGGTTCGAAACGAGAACGTTAGATCCATATTCCTGATCGTTGAGGCACTCTAAAACTATTAGCCTGTTTTGCTCTCTGATGCCCGTGGACCGAGAGAACGTAGAATAACGGAGCGATCGTGTCGCTCCGGAGCCCGAGCGAAAAAATTCTAAGTCCCCGTTCGTGTCGCTCCGGAGCCCGAGCGAAAAAATTCTAAGTCCCCGTTCGTGTCGCTCCGGAACCGAATGTCGACGGAACGAAAGGACAACGGTAGATCCTTATTCCTGGTGCTCGTGGCTCTCTAAAACCATACGCTTGATGTCCTCTGTCTCTTACCTGTGTCGAGATAATCGAGAATCATAGAGCGTTCGTGTCGCTCCGGAACCGAAAGTCGTCGGTTCGAAACGAGAACGTTAGATCCTTATTCCTGATCGCTGAGGCACTCTAAAACTATTAGGCTGTTTTGCTCTCTGAAGCCCGTGGACCGAGAGAACGTAGAATATCGGAGCGATCGTGTCGCTCCGGAGTACGAGCGAAAAAATTCTAAGTCCCCGTTCGTGTCGCTCCGGAACCGAATGTCGACGGAACGAAGGGACAACGGTAGATCCTTATTCCTGGTGCTCGTGGCTCTCTAAATCCATACACTTGTTGTCCTCTGTCTCTTACCTGTGTCGAGATAATCGAGAATCATGGAGCGTTCGTGTCGCTCCGGAACCGAAAGTCGTCGGTTCGAAACGAGAACGTTAGATCCTTATTCCTGATCGTTGAGGCACTCTAAACCTTTAGGCTGTTTTGCTCTCTGATGCCCGTGGACCGAGAGAACGTAGAATGTCGGAGCGATCGTGTCGCTCCGGAGTTCGAGCGAGAAAATTCTAAGTCCCCGTTCGTGTCGCTCCGGAACCGAATGTCGACGGAACGAAGGGACAACGGTAGATCCTTATTCCTGGTGCTCGTGGCTCTATAAAACCATACACTTGTTGTGCTCTGTCTCTTACCTGTGTCGAGATAATCGAGAATCATGGAGCGTTCGTGTCGCTCCGGAACCGAAGGTCATCGGTTCGAAACGAGAACGTTGGATACTTATTCCTGATCGTTGAGGCACTCTAAAACTATTAGGCTGTTTTGCTCTCTGATGCCCGTGGGCCGAGAGAACGTAGAATGTCGGAGCGATCGTGTCGCTCCGGAGTTCGAGCGAGAAAATTCTAAGTCCCCGTACGTGTCGCTCCGGAACCGAATGTCGACGGAACGAAGGGACAACGGTAGAGCCTTATTCCTGGTTCTCGTGGCTCTGTAAAACCATACACTTGTTGTCCTCTGTCTCTTACCTGTGTCGAGATAATCGAGAATCATGGAGCGTTCGTGTCGCTCCGGAACCGAAAGTAGTCGGTTCGAAACGAGAACGTTAGATCCTTATTCCTGATCGTTGAGGCACTCTAAAACTATTAGGCTGTTTTGCTCTCTGATGCCCGTGGGCCGAGAGAACGTAGAATATCGGAGCGATCGTGTCGCTCCGGAGTTCGAGCGAAACAATTCTAAGTCCCCGTTCGTGTCGCTCCGGAGCCCGAGCGAAAAAATTCTAAGTCCCCGTTCGTGTCGCTCCGGAACCGAATGTCGACGGAACGAAGGGACAACGGTAGATCCTTCTTCCTGGTGCTCGCGGCTCTCTAAAACCATACACTTGTTGTCCTCTGTCTCTTACCTGTGCCGAGAAAATCGAGAATCATGGAGCGTTCGTGTCGCTCCGGAACCGAAAGCCGTCGGTTCGAAACGAGAACGTTAGGTCCTTATTCCTGATCGTTGAGGCACTCTAAAACTATTAGGCTGTTTTGCTCTCTGATGTCCGTGGACCGAGAGAACGTAGAATAACGGAGCGATCGTGTCGCTCCGGAGTTCGAGCGAAAAAATTCTAAGTCCCCGTTCGTGTCGCTCCGGAGCCCGAGCGAAAAAATTCTAAGTCCCCGTTCGTGTCGCTCCGGAACCGAGTGTCGACGGAACGAAGGGACAACGGTAGATCCTTATTCCTGGTGCTCGTGGCTCTCTAAAACCATACACTTGATGTCCTCTGTCTCTTCACTGTGTCGAGATAATCGAGAATCATAGAGCGTTCGTGTCGCTCCGGAACCGAAAGTCGTCGGTTCGAAACGAGAACGTTAGATCCTTATTCCTGATCGCTGAGGCACTCTAAAACTATTAGGCTGTTTTGCTCTCTGAAGCCCGTGGACCGAGAGAACGTAGAATATCGGAGCGATCGTGTCGCTCCGGAGTACGAGCGAAAAAATTCTAAGTCCCCGTTCGTGTCGCTCCGGAACCGAATGTCGACGGAACGAAGGGACAACGGTAGATCCTTATTCCTGGTTCTCGTGGCTCTGTAAAACCATACACTTGTTGTCCTCTGTCTCTTACCTGTGTCGAGATAATCGAGAATCATGGAGCGTTCGTGTCGCTCCGGAACCGAAAGTCGTAGGTTCGAAACGAGAACGTTAGATCCTTATTCCTGATCGTTGAGGCACTCTAAAAGTATTAGGCTGTTTTGCTCTCTGATGCCGTGGACCGAGAGAACGTAGAATATCGGAGCGATCATGTCGCTCCGGAGTTCGAGCGAAAAAATTCTAAGTCTCCGTTCGTGTCGCTCCGGAGCCCGAGCGAAAAAATTCTAAGTCCCCGTTCGTGTCGCTCCGGAACCGAATGTCGACGGAACGAAAGGACAACGGTAGATCCTTATTCCTGGTGCTCGTGGCTCTCTAAAACCATACACTTGTTCTCCTCTGTCTCTTACCTGTGTCGAGATAATCGAGAATCATGGAGCGTTCGTGTCGCTCCGGAACCGAAAGTCGTCGGTTCGAAACGAGAACGTTAGATCCATATTCCTGATCGTTGAGGCACTCTAAAACTATTAGGCTGTTTTGCTCTCTGATGCCCGTGGACCGAGAGAACGTAGAATAACGGAGCGATCGTGTCGCTCCGGAGCCCGAGCGAAAAAATTCTAAGTCCCCGTTCGTGTCGCTCCGGAGCCCGAGCGAAAAAATTCTAAGTCCCCGTTCGTGTCGCTCCGGAACCGAATGTCGACGGAACGAAGGGACAACGGTAGATCCTTATTCCTGGTGCTCGTGGCTCTATAAAACCATACACTTGTTGTCCTCTGTGTCTTACCTGTGTCGAGATAATCGAGAATCATGGAGCGTTCGTGTCGCTCCGGAACCGAAAGTCGTCGGTTCGAAACGAGAACGTTAGATCCATATTCCTGATCGTTGAGGCACTCTAAAACTATTAGGCTGTTTTGCTCTCTGATGCCCGTGGACCGAGAGAACGTAGAATAACGGAGCGATCGTGTCGCTCCGGAGCCCGAGCGAAAAAATTCTAAGTCCCCGTTCGTGTCGCTCCGGAGCCCGAGCGAAAAAATTCTAAGTCCCCGTTCGTGTCGCTCCGGAACCGAATGTCGACGGAACGAAGGGACAACGGTAGATCCTTATTCCTGGTGCTCGTGGCTCTATAAAACCATACACTTGTTGTCCTCTGTCTCTTACCTGTGTCGAGATAATCGAGAATAATGGAGCGTTCGTGTCGCTCCGGAACCGAAAGTCGTCGGTTCGAAACGAGAACGTTAGATCCTTATTCCTGATCGTTGAGGCACACTAAAACTTTTAGGCTGTTTTGCTCTCTGATGCCCGTGGACCGAGAGAACGTAGAATGTCGGAGCGATCGTGTCGCTCCGGAGTTCGAGCGAGAAAATTCTAAGTCCCCGTACGTGTCGCTCCGGAACCGAATGTCGACGGAACGAAGGGACAACGGTAGATCCTTATTCCTGGTGCTCGTGGCTCTGTAAAACCATACACTTGTTGTCCTCTGTCTCTTACCTGTGTCGAGATAATCGAGAATCATGGAGCGTTCGTGTCGCTCCGGAACCGAAAGTAGTCGGTTCGAAACGAGAACGTTAGATCCTTATTCCTGATCGTTGAGGCACTCTAAAACTATTAGGCTGTTTTGCTCTCTGATGCCCGTGGGCCGAGAGAACGTAGAATATCGGAGCGATCGTGTCGCTCCGGAGTTCGAGCGAAACAATTCTAAGTCCCCGTTCGTGTCGCTCCGGAGCCCGAGCGAAAAAATTCTAAGTCCCCGTTCGTGTCGCTCCGGAACCGAATGTCGACGGAACGAAGGGACAACGGTAGATCCTTCTTATTGGTGCTCGCGGCTCTCTAAAACCATACACTTGTTGTCCTCTGTCTCTTACCTGTGCCGAGAAAATCGAGAATCATGGAGCGTTCGTGTCGCTCCGGAACCGAAAGTCGTCGGTTCGAAACGAGAACGTTAGATCCTTATTCCTGATCGCTGAGGCACTCTAAAACTATTAGGCTGTTTTGCTCTCTGAAGCCCGTGGACCGAGAGAACGTAGAATATCGGAGCGATCGTGTCGCTCCGGAGTACGAGCGAAAAAATTCTAAGTCCCCGTTCGTGTCGCTCCGGAACCGAATGTCGACGGAACGAAGGGACAACGGTAGATCCTTATTCCTGGTTCTCGTGGCTCTGTAAAACCATACACTTGTTGTCCTCTGTCTCTTACCTGTGTCGAGATAATCGAGAATCATGGAGCGTTCGTGTCGCTCCGGAACCGAAAGTCGTAGGTTCGAAACGAGAACGTTAGATCCTTATTCCTGATCGTTGAGGCACTCTAAAAGTATTAGGCTGTTTTGCTCTCTGATGCCGTGGACCGAGAGAACGTAGAATATCGGAGCGATCGTGTCGCTCCGGAGTTCGAGCGAAAAAATTCTAAGTCTCCGTTCGTGTCGCTCCGGAGCCCGAGCGAAAAAATTCTAAGTCCCCGTTCGTGTCGCTCCGGAACCGAATGTCGACGGAACGAAAGGACAACGGTAGATCCTTATTCCTGGTGCTCGTGGCTCTCTAAAACATACACTTGTTCTCCTCTGTCTCTTACCTGTGTCGAGATAATCGAGAATCATGGAGCGTTCGTGTCGCTCCGGAACCGAAAGTCGTCGGTTCGAAACGAGAACGTTAGATCCATATTCCTGATCGTTGAGGCACTCTAAAACTATTAGGCTGTTTTGCTCTCTGATGCCCGTGGACCGAGAGAACGTAGAATAACGGAGCGATCGTGTCGCTCCGGAGCCCGAGCGAAAAAATTCTAAGTCCCCGTTCGTGTCGCTCCGGAACCGAATGTCGACGGAACGAAGGGACAACGGTAGATCCTTATTCCTGGTGCTCGTGGCTCTCTAAAACCATACACTTGATGTCCTCTGTCTCTTCACTGTGTCGAGATAATCGAGAATCATAGAGCGTTCGTGTCGCTCCGGAACCGAAAGTCGTCGGTTCGAAACGAGAACGTTAGATCCATATTCCTGATCGTTGAGGCACTCTAAAACTATTAGGCTGTTTTGCTCTCTGATGCCCGTGGACCGAGAGAACGTAGAATAACGGAGCGATCGTGTCGCTCCGGAGCCCGAGCGAAAAAATTCTAAGTCCCCGTTCGTGTCGCTCCGGAACCCAATGTCGACGGAACGAAAGGACAACGGTAGATCCTTATTCCTGGTGCTCGTGGCTCTCTAAAACCATACACTTGTTCTCCTCTGTCTCTTACCTGTGTCGAGATAATCGAGAATCATGGAGCGTTCGTGTCGCTCCGGCACCGAAAGTCGTCGGTTCGAAACGAGAACGTTAGATCCATATTCCTGATCGTTGAGGCACTCTAAAACTATTAGGCTGTTTTGCTCTCTGATGCCCGTGGACCGAGAGAACGTAGAATAACGGAGCGATCGTGTCGCTCCGGAGCCCGAGCGAAAAAATTCTAAGTCCCCGTTCGTGTCGCTCCGGAGCCCGAGCGAAAAAATTCTAAGTCCCCGTTCGTGTCGCTTCGGAACCGAATGTCGACGGAACGAAAGGACAACGGTAGATCCTTATTCCTGGTGCTCGTGGCTCTCTAAAACCATACACTTGTTCTCCTCTGTCTCTTACCTGTGTCGAGATAATCGAGAATCATGGAGCGTTCGTGTCGCTCCGGAACCGAAAGTCGTCGGTTCGAAACGAGAACGTTAGATCCATATTCCTTATCGTTGAGGTACTCTAAAACTATTAGGCTGTTTTGCTCTCTGATGCCCGTGGACCGGGAGAACGTAGAATAACGGAGCGATCGTGTCGCTCCGGAGCCCGAGCGAAAAAATTCTATGTCCCCGTTCGTGTCGCTCCGGAGCCCGAGCGAAAAAATTCTAAGTCCCCGTTCGTGTCGCTCCGGAACCGAATGTCGACGGAACGAAGGGACAACGGTAGATCCTTATTCCTGGTGCTCGTGGCTCTATAAAACCATACACTTGTTGTCCTCTGTCTCTTACCTGTGTCGAGATAATCGAGAATCATGGAGCGTTCGTGTCGCTCCGGAACCGAAAGTCGTCGGTTCGAAACGAGAACGTTAGATCCATATTCCTGATCGTTGAGGCACTCTAAAACTATTAGGCTGTTTTGCTCTCTGATGCCCGTGGACCGAGAGAACGTAGAATAACGGAGCGATCGTGTCGCTCCGGAGCCCGAGCGAAAAAATTCTAAGTCCCCGTTCGTGTCGCTCCGGAGCCCGAGCGAAAAAATTCTAAGTCCCCGTTCGTGTCGCTCCGGAACCGGATGTCGACGGAACGAAAGGACAACGGTAGATCCTTATTCCTGGTGCACGTGGCTCTCTAAAACCATACACTTGTTCTCCTCTGTCTCTTACCTGTGTCGAGATAATCGATAATCATGGAGCATTCGTGTCGCTCCGGAACCGAAAGTCGTCGGTTCGAAACGAGAACGTTAGATCCATATTCCTGATCGTTGAGGCACTCTAAAACTATTAGGCTGTTTTGCTCTCTGATGCCCGTGGACCGAGAGAACGTAGAATATCGGAGCGATCGTGTCGCTCCGGAGTTCGAGCGAAAACATTCTAAGTCCCCGTTCGTGTCGCTCCGGAACCGAATGTCGACGGAACGAAGGGACAACGGTAGATCCTTATTCCTGGTGCTCGTGGCTCTCTAAAACCATCCACTTGTTGTCCTCTGTCTTTTACCTGTGTCGAGATAATCGAGAATCATGGAGCGTTCGTGTCTCTCCGGAACCGAAAGTCGTCGGTTCGAAACGAGAACGTTAGATCCTTATTCCTGATCGTTGAGGCACTCTAAAACTATTAGGCTGTTTTGCTCTCTGATGCCCGTGGACCGGGAGAACGTAGAATAACGGAGCGATCGTGTCGCTCCGGAGCCCGAGCGAAAAAATTCTATGTCCCCGTTCGTGTCGCTCCGGAGCCCGAGCGAAAAAATTCTAAGTCCCCGTTCGTGTCGCTCCGGAACCGAATGTCGACGGAACGAAGGGACAACGGTAGATCCTTATTCCTGGTGCTCGTGGCTCTATAAAACCATACACTTGTTGTCCTCTGTCTCTTACCTGTGTCGAGATAATCGAGAATCATGGAGCGTTCGTGTCGCTCCGGAACCGAAAGTCGTCGGTTCGAAACGAGAACGTTAGATCCATATTCCTGATCGTTGAGGCACTCTAAAACTATTAGGCTGTTTTGCTCTCTGATGCCCGTGGACCGAGAGAACGTAGAATAACGGAGCGATCGTGTCGCTCCGGAGCCCGAGCGAAAAAATTCTAAGTCCCCGTTCGTGTCGCTCCGGAGCCCGAGCGAAAAATTCTAAGTCCCCGTTCGTGTCGCTCCGGAACCGGATGTCGACGGAACGAAAGGACAACGGTAGATCCTTATTCCTGGTGCACGTGGCTCTCTAAAACCATACACTTGTTCTCCTCTGTCTCTTACCTGTGTCGAGATAATCGATAATCATGGAGCATTCGTGTCGCTCCGGAACCGAAAGTCGTCGGTTCGAAACGAGAACGTTAGATCCATATTCCTGATCGTTGAGGCACTCTAAAACTATTAGGCTGTTTTGCTCTCTGATGCCCGTGGACCGAGAGAACGTAGAATAACGGAGCGATCGTGTCGCTCCGGAGCCCGAGCGAAAAAATTCTAAGTCCCCGTTCGTGTCGCTCCGGAACCGAATGTCGACGGAACGAAGGGACAACGGTAGATCCTTATTCCTGGTGCTCGTGGCTCTATAAAACCATACACTTGTTGTCCTCTGTCTCTTACCTGTGTCGAGATAATCGAGAATCATGGAGCGTTCGTGTCGCTCCGGAACCGAAAGTCGTCGGTTCGAAACGAGAACGTTAGATCCATATTCCTGATCGTTGAGGCACTCTAAAACTATTAGGCTGTTTTGCTCTCTGATGCCCGTGGACCGAGAGAACGTAGAATAACGGAGCGATCGTGTCGCTCCGGAGCCCGAGCGAAAAAATTCTAAGTCCCCGTTCGTGTCGCTCCGGAGCCCGAGCGAAAAAATTCTAAGTCCCCGTTCGTGTCGCTTCGGAACCGAATGTCGACGGAACGAAAGGACAACGGTAGATCCTTATTCCTGGTGCTCGTGGCTCTCTAAAACCATACACTTGTTCTCCTCTGTCTCTTACCTGTGTCGAGATAATCGAGAATCATGGAGCGTTCGTGTCGCTCCGGAACCGAAAGTCGTCGGTTCGAAACGAGAACGTTAGATCCATATTCCTTATCGTTGAGGCACTCTAAAACTATTAGGCTGTTTTGCTCTCTGATGCCCGTGGACCGGGAGAACGTAGAATAACGGAGCGATCGTGTCGCTCCGGAGCCCGAGCGAAAAAATTCTATGTCCCCGTTCGTGTCGCTCCGGAGCCCGAGCGAAAAAATTCTAAGTCCCCGTTCGTGTCGCTCCGGAACCGAATGTCGACGGAACGAAGGGACAACGGTAGATCCTTATTCCTGGTGCTCGTGGCTCTATAAAACCATACACTTGTTGTCCTCTGTCTCTTACCTGTGTCGAGATAATCGAGAATCATGGAGCGTTCGTGTCGCTCCGGAACCGAAAGTCGTCGGTTCGAAACGAGAACGTTAGATCCATATTCCTGATCGTTGAGGCACTCTAAAACTATTAGGCTGTTTTGCTCTCTGATGCCCGTGGACCGAGAGAACGTAGAATAACGGAGCGATCGTGTCGCTCCGGAGCCCGAGCGAAAAAATTCCAAGTTCCCCGTTCGTGTCGCTCCGGAGCCCGAGCGAAAAAATTCTCGGTCCCCGTTCGTGTCGCTCCGGAACCGAATGTCGACGGAACGAAAGGACAACGGTAGATCCTTATTCCTGGTGCTCGTGGCTCTCTAAAACCATACACTTGTTCTCCTCTGTCTCTTACCTGTGTCGAGATAATCGAGAATCATGGAGCGTTCGTGTCGCTCCGGAACCGAAAGTCGTCGGTTCGAAACGAGAACGTTAGATCCATATTCCTGATCGTTGAGGCACTCTAAAACTATTAGCCTGTTTTGCTCTCTGATGCCCGTGGACCGAGAGAACGTAGAATAACGGAGCGATCGTGTCGCTCCGGAGCCCGAGCGAAAAAATTCCAAGTCCCCGTTCGTGTCGCTCCGGAGCCCGAGCGAAAAAATTCTAGGTCCCCGTTCGTGTCGCTCCGGAACCGAATGTCGACGGAACGAAAGGACAACGGTAGATCCTTATTCCTGGTGCTCGTGGCTCTCTAAAACCATACACTTGTTCTCCTCTGTCTCTTACCTGTGTCGAGATAATCGAGAATCATGGAGCGTTCGTGTCGCTCCGGAACCGAAAGTCGTCGGTTCGAAACGAGAACGTTAGATCCATATTCCTGATCGTTGAGGCACTCTAAAACTATTAGACTGTTTTGCTCTCTGATGCCCGTGGACCGAGAGAACGTAGAATAACGGAGCGATCGTGTCGCTCCGGAGCCCGAGCGAAAAAATTCTAAGTCCCCGTTCGTGTCGCTCCGGAGCCCGAGCGAAAAAATTCTAAGTCCCCGTTCGTGTCGCTCCGGAACCGAATGTCGACGGAACGAAAGGACAGCGGTAGATCCTTATTCCTGGTGCTCGTGGCTCTCTAAAACCATCCACTTGTTGTCCTCTGTCTTTTACCTGTGTCGAGATAATCGAGAATCATGGAGCGTTCGTGTCTCTCCGGAACCGAAAGTCGTCGGTTCGAAACGAGAACGTTAGATCCTTATTCCTGATCGTTGAGGCACTCTAAAACTATTAGGCTGTTTTGCTCTCTGATGCCCGTGGACCGAGAGAACGTAGAATAACGGAGCGATCGTGTCGCTCCGGAGCCCGAGCGAAAAAATTCTAAGTCCCCGTTCGTGTCGCTCCGGAGCCCGAGCGAAAAAATTCTAAGTCCCCGTTCGTGTCGCTCCGGAACCGAATGTCGACGGAACGAAAGGACAACGGTAGATCCTTATTCCTGGTGCTCGTGGCTCTCTAAAACCATACACTTGTTCTCCTCTGTCTCTTACCTGTGTCGAGATAATCGAGAATCATGGAGCGTTCGTGTCGCTCCGGAACCGAAAGTCGTCGGTTCGAAACGAGAACGTTAGATCCATATTCCTGATCGTTGAGGCACTCTAAAACTATTAGGCTGTTTTGCTCTCTGATGCCCGTGGACCGAGAGAACGTAGAATAACGGAGCGATCGTGTCGCTCCGGAGCCCGAGCGAAAAAATTCTAAGTCCCCGTTCGTGTCGCTCCGGAGCCCGAGCGAAAAAATTCTAAGTCCCCGTTCGTGTCGCTCCGGAACCGAATGTCGACGGAACGAAAGGACAACGGTAGATCCTTATTCCTGGTGAACGTGGCTCTCTAAAACCATACACTTGTTCTCCTCTGTCTCTTACCTGTGTCGAGATAATCAAGAATCATGGAGCGTTCGTGTCGCTCCGGAACCGAAAGTCGTCGGTTCGAAACGAGAACGTTAGATCCATATTCCTGATCGTTGATGCACTCTAAAACTATTAGGCTGTTTTGCTCTCTGATGCCCGTGGACCGAGAGAACGTAGAATAACGGAGCGATCGTGTCGCTCCGGAGCCCGAGCGAAAAAATTCCAAGTCCCCGTTCGTGTCGCTCCGGAGCCCGAGCGAAAAAATTCTAGGTCCCCGTTCGTGTCGCTCCGGAACCGAATGTCGACGGAACGAAAGGACAACGGTAGATCCTTATTCCTGGTGCTCGTGGCTCTCTAAAACCATACACTTGTTCTCCTCTGTCTCTTACCTGTGTCGAGATAATCGAGAATCATGGAGCGTTCGTGTCGCTCCGGAACCGAAAGTCGTCGGTTCGAAACGAGAACGTTAGATCCATATTCCTGATCGTTGAGGCACTCTAAAACTATTAGCCTGTTTTGCTCTCTGATGCCCGTGGACCGAGAGAACGTAGAATAACGGAGCGATCGTGTCGCTCCGGAGCCCGAGCGAAAAAATTCTAAGTCCCCGTTCGTGTCGCTCCGGAGCCCGAGCGAAAAAATTCTAAGTCCCCGTTCGTGTCGCTCCGGAACCGAATGTCGACGGAACGAAAGGACAACGGTAGATCCTTATTCCTGGTGCTCGTGGCTCTCTAAAACCATACACTTGTTCTCCTCTGTCTCTTACCTGTGTCGAGATAATCGAGAATCATGGAGCGTTCGTGTCGCTCCGGAACCGAAAGTCGTCGGTTCGAAACGAGAACGTTAGATCCATATTCCTGATCGTTGAGGCACTCTAAAACTATTAGGCTGTTTTGCTCTCTGATGCCCGTGGACCGAGAGAACGTAGAATAACGGAGCGATCGTGTCGCTCCGGAGCCCGAGCGAAAAAATTCTAAGTCCCCGTTCGTGTCGCTCCGGAGCCCGAGCGAAAAAATTCTAAGTCCCCGTTCGTGTCGCTCCGGAACCGAATGTCGACGGAACGAAAGGACAACGGTAGATCCTTATTCCTGGTGCTCGTGGCTCTCTAAAACCATACACTTGTTCTCCTCTGTCTCTTACCTGTGTCGAGATAATCGAGAATCATGGAGCGTTCGTGTCGCTCCGGAACCGAAAGTCGTCGGTTCGAAACGAGAACGTTAGATCCATATTCCTGATCGTTGAGGCACTCTAAAACTATTAGGCTGTTTTGCTCTCTGATGACCGTGGACCGAGAGAACGTAGAATAACGGAGCGATCGTGTCGCTCCGGAACCGAATGTCGACGGAACGAAAGGACAACGGTAGATCCTTATTCCTGGTGCTCAAGGCTCTCTAAAACCATACACTTGTTCTCCTCTGTCTCTTACCTGTGTCGAGATAATCGAGAATCATGGAGCGTTCGTGTCGCTCCGGAACCGAAAGTCGTCGGTTCGAAACGAGAACGTTAGATCCATATTCCTGATCGTTGAGGCACTCTAAAACTATTAGGCTGTTTTGCTCTCTGATGCCCGTGGACCGAGAGAACGTAGAATAACGGAGCGATCGTGTCGCTCCGGAGCCCGAGCGAAAAAATTCCAAGTCCCCGTTCGTGTCGCTCCGGAGCCCGAGCGAAAAAATTCTAGGTCCCCGTTCGTGTCGCTCCGGAACCGAATGTCGACGGAACGAAAGGACAACGGTAGATCCTTATTCCTGGTGCTCGTGGCTCTCTAAAACCATACACTTGTTCTCCTCTGTCTCTTACCTGTGTCGAGATAATCGAGAATCATGGAGCGTTCGTGTCGCTCCGGAACCGAAAGTCGTCGGTTCGAAACGAGAACGTTAGATCCATATTCCTGATCGTTGAGGCACTCTAAAACTATTAGGCTGTTTTGCTCTCTGATGACCGTGGACCGAGAGAACGTAGAATAACGGAGCGATCGTGTCGCTCCGGAACCGAATGTCGACGGAACGAAAGGACAACGGTAGATCCTTATTCCTGGTGCTCGTGGCTCTCTAAAACCATACACTTGTTCTCCTCTGTCTCTTACCTGTGTCGAGATAATCGAGAATCATGGAGCGTTCGTGTCGCTCCGGAACCGAAAGTCGTCGGTTCGAAACGAGAACGTTAGATCCATATTCCTGATCGTTGAGGCACTCTAAAACTATTAGGCTGTTTTGCTCTCTGATGCCCGTGGACCGAGAGAACGTAGAATAACGGAGCGATCGTGTCGCTCCGGAGCCCGAGCGAAAAAATTCCAAGTCCCCGTTCGTGTCGCTCCGGAGCCCGAGCGAAAAAATTCTAGGTCCCCGTTCGTGTCGCTCCGGAACCGAATGTCGACGGAACGAAAGGACAACGGTAGATCCTTATTCCTGGTGCTCGTGGCTCTCTAAAACCATACACTTGTTCTCCTCTGTCTCTTACCTGTGTCGAGATAATCGAGAATCATGGAGCGTTCGTGTCGCTCCGGAACCGAAAGTCGTCGGTTCGAAACGAGAACGTTAGATCCATATTCCTGATCGTTGAGGCACTCTAAAACTATTAGCCTGTTTTGCTCTCTGATGCCCGTGGACCGAGAGAACGTAGAATAACGGAGCGATCGTGTCGCTCCGGAGCCCGAGCGAAAAAATTCTAAGTCCCCGTTCGTGTCGCTCCGGAACCGAATGTCGACGGAACGAAAGGACAACGGTAGATCCTTATTCCTGGTGCTCGTGGCTCTCTAAAACCATACACTTGTTCTCCTCTGTCTCTTACCTGTGTCGAGATAATCGAGAATCATGGAGCGTTCGTGTCGCTCCGGAACCGAAAGTCGTCGGTTCGAAACGAGAACGTTAGATCCATATTCCTGATCGTTGAGGCACTCTAAAACTATTAGGCTGTTTTGCTCTCTGATGACCGTGGACCGAGAGAACGTAGAATAACGGAGCGATCGTGTCGCTCCGGAGCCCGAGCGAAAAAATTCTATGTCCCCGTTCGTGTCGCTCCGGAGCCCGAGCGAAAAAATTCTAAGTCCCCGTTCGTGTCGCTCCGGAACCGAATGTCGACGGAACGAAAGGACAACGGTAGATCCTTATTCCTGGTGCTCGTGGCTCTCTAAAACCATACACTTGTTCTCCTCTGTCTCTTACCTGTGTCGAGATAATCGAGAATCATGGAGCGTTCGTGTCGCTCCGGAACCGAAAGTCGTCGGTTCGAAACGAGAACGTTAGATCCATATTCCTGATCGTTGAGGCACTCTAAAACTATTAGGCTGTTTTGCTCTCTGATGACCGTGGACCGAGAGAACGTAGAATAACGGAGCGATCGTGTCGCTCCGGAACCGAATGTCGACGGAACGAAAGGACAACGGTAGATCCTTATTCCTGGTGCTCGTGGCTCTCTAAAACCATACACTTGTTCTCCACTGTCTCTTACCTGTGTCGAGATAATCGAGAATCATGGAGCGTTCGTGTCGCTCCGGAACCGAAAGTCGTCGGTTCGAAACGAGAACGTTAGATCCATATTCCTGATCGTTGAGGCACTCTAAAACTATTAGGCTGTTTTCCTCTCTGATGACCGTGGACCGAGAGAACGTAGAATAACGGAGCGATCGTGTCGCTCCGGAACCGAATGTCGACGGAACGAAAGGACAACGGTAGATCCTTATTCCTGGTGCTCGTGGCTCTCTAAAACCATACACTTGTTCTCCTCTGTCTCTTACCTGTGTCGAGATAATCGAGAATCATGGAGCGTTCGTGTCGCTCCGGAACCGAAAGTCGTCGGTTCGAAACGAGAACGTTAGATCCATATTCCTGATCGTTGAGGCACTCTAAAACTATTAGGCTGTTTTGCTCTCTGATGCCCGTGGACCGAGAGAACGTAGAATAACGGAGCGATCGTGTCGCTCCGGAGCCCGAGCGAAAAAATTCTAAGTCCCCGTTCGTGTCGCTCCGGAGCCCGAGCGAAAAAATTCTAAGTCCCCGTTCGTGTCGCTCCGGAACCGAATGTCGACGGAACGAAAGGACAACGGTAGATCCTTATTCCTGGTGCTCGTGGCTCTCTAAAACCATACACTTGTTCTCCTCTGTCTCTTACCTGTGTCGAGATAATCGAGAATCATGGAGCGTTCGTGTCGCTCCGGAACCGAAAGTCGTCGGTTCGAAACGAGAACGTTAGATCCATATTCCTGATCGTTGAGGCACTCTAAAACTATTAGGCTGTTTTGCTCTCTGATGACCGTGGACCGAGAGAACGTAGAATAACGGAGCGATCGTGTCGCTCCGGAGCCCGAGCGAAAAAATTCTATGTCCCCGTTCGTGTCGCTCCGGAGCCCGAGCGAAAAAATTCTAAGTCCCCGTTCGTGTCGCTCCGGAACCGAATGTCGACGGAACGAAAGGACAACGGTAGATCCTTATTCCTGGTGCTCGTGGCTCTCTAAAACCATACACTTGTTCTCCTCTGTCTCTTACCTGTGTCGAGATAATCGAGAATCATGGAGCGTTCGTGTCGCTCCGGAACCGAAAGTCGTCGGTTCGAAACGAGAACGTTAGATCCATATTCCTGATCGTTGAGGCACTCTAAAACTATTAGGCTGTTTTGCTCTCTGATGACCGTGGACCGAGAGAACGTAGAATAACGGAGCGATCGTGTCGCTCCGGAGCCCGAGCGAAAAAATTCTATGTCCCCGTTCGTGTCGCTCCGGAGCCCGAGCGAAAAAATTCTAAGTCCCCGTTCGTGTCGCTCCGGAACCGAATGTCGACGGAACGAAAGGACAACGGTAGATCCTTATTCCTGGTGCTCGTGGCTCCCTAAAACCATACACTTGTTCTCCTCTGTCTCTTACCTGTGTCGAGATAATCGAGAATCATGGAGCGTTCGTGTCGCTCCGGAACCGAAAGTCGTCGGTTCGAAACGAGAACGTTAGATCCCTATTCCTGATCGTTGAGGCACTCTAAAACTATTAGGCTGTTTTGCTCTCTGATGCCCGTGGACCGAGAGAACGTAGAATAACGGAGCGATCGTGTCGCTCCGGAGCCCGAGCGAAAAAATTCTAAGTCCCCGTTCGTGTCGCTCCGGAGCCCGAGCGAAAAAATTCTAAGTCCCCGTTCGTGTCGCTCCGGAACCGAATGTCGACGGAACGAAAGGACAACGGTAGATCCTTATTCCTGGTGCTCGTGGCTCTCTAAAACCATACACTTGTTCTCCTCTGTCTCTTACCTGTGTCGAGATAATCGAGAATCATGGAGCGTTCGTGTCGCTCCGGAACCGAAAGTCGTCGGTTCGAAACGAGAACGTTAGATCCATATTCCTGATCGTTGAGGCACTCTAAAACTATTAGGCTGTTTTGCTCTCTGATGACCGTGGACCGAGAGAACGTAGAATAACGGAGCGATCGTGTCGCTCCGGAGCCCGAGCGAAAAAATTCTATGTCCCCGTTCGTGTCGCTCCGGAGCCCGAGCGAAAAAATTCTAAGTCCCCGTTCGTGTCGCTCCGGAACCGAATGTCGACGGAACGAAAGGACAACGGTAGATCCTTATTCCTGGTGCTCGTGGCTCTCTAAAACCATACACTTGTTCTCCTCTGTCTCTTACCTGTGTCGAGATAATCGAGAATCATGGAGCGTTCGTGTCGCTCCGGAACCGAAAGTCGTCGGTTCGAAACGAGAACGTTAGATCCATATTCCTGATCGTTGAGGCACTCTAAAACTATTAGGCTGTTTTGCTCTCTGATGACCGTGGACCGAGAGAACGTAGAATAACGGAGCGATCGTGTCGCTCCGGAGCCCGAGCGAAAAAATTCTATGTCCCCGTTCGTGTCGCTCCGGAGCCCGAGCGAAAAAATTCTAAGTCCCCGTTCGTGTCGCTCCGGAACCGAATGTCGACGGAACGAAAGGACAACGGTAGATCCTTATTCCTGGTGCTCGTGGCTCTCTAAAACCATACACTTGTTCTCCTCTGTCTCTTACCTGTGTCGAGATAATCGAGAATCATGGAGCGTTCGTGTCGCTCCGGAACCGAAAGTCGTCAGTTCGAAACGGGAACGTTAGATCCATATTCCTGATCGTTGAGGCACTCTAAAACTATTAGGCTGTTTTGCTCTCTGATGCCCGTGGACCGAGAGAACGTAGAATAACGGAGCGATCGTGTCGCTCCGGAGCCCGAGCGAAAAAATTCTAAGTCCCCGTTCGTGTCGCTCCGGAGCCCGAGCGAAAAAATTCTATGTCCCCGTTCGTGTCGCTCCGGAACCGAATGTCGACGGAACGAAAGGACAACGGCAGATCCTTATTCCTGGTGCTCGTGGCTCTCTAAAACCATACACTTGTTCTCCTCTGTCTCTTACCTGTGTCGAGATAATCGAGAATCATGGAGCGTTCGTGTCGCTCCGGAACCGAAAGTCGTCGGTTCGAAACGAGAACGTTAGATCCATATTCCTGATCGTTGAGGCACTCTAAAACTATTAGGCTGTTTTGCTCTCTGATGACCGTGGACCGAGAGAACGTAGAATAACGGAGCGATCGTGTCGCTCCGGAGCCCGAGCGAAAAAATTCTATGTCCCCGTTCGTGTCGCTCCGGAGCCCGAGCGAAAAAATTCTAAGTCCCCGTTCGTGTCGCCCCGGAACCGAATGTCGACGGAACGAAAGGACAACGGTAGATCCTTATTCCTGGTGCTCGTGGCTCCCTAAAACCATACACTTGTTCTCCTCTGTCTCTTACCTGTGTCGAGATAATCGAGAATCATGGAGCGTTCGTGTCGCTCCGGAACCGAAAGTCGTCGGTTCGAAACGAGAACGTTAGATCCATATTCCTGATCGTTGAGGCACTCTAAAACTATTAGGCTGTTTTGCTCTCTGATGCCCGTGGACCGAGAGAACGTAGAATAACGGAGCGATCGTGTCGCTCCGGAGCCCGAGCGAAAAAATTCTAAGTCCCCGTTCGTGTCGCTCCGGAGCCCGAGCGAAAAAATTCTAAGTCCCCGTTCGTGTCGCTCCGGAACCGAATGTCGACGGAACGAAAGGACAACGGTAGATCCTTATTCCTGGTGCTCGTGGCTCTCTAAAACCATACACTTGTTCTCCTCTGTCTCTTACCTGTGTCGAGATAATCGAGAATCATGGAGCGTTCGTGTCGCTCCGGAACCGAAAGTCGTCGGTTCGAAACGAGAACGTTAGATCCATATTCCTGATCGTTGAGGCACTCTAAAACTATTAGGCTGTTTTGCTCTCTGATGCCCGTGGACCGAGAGAACGTAGAATAACGGAGCGATCGTGTCGCTCCGGAGCCCGAGCGAAAAAATTCTAAGTCCCCGTTCGTGTCGCTCCGGAGCCCGAGCGAAAAAATTCTAAGTCCCCGTTCGTGTCGCTCCGGAGCCCGAGCGAAAAAATTCTAAGTCCCCGTTCGTGTCGCTCCGGAACCGAATGTCGACGGAACGAAGAGACAACGGTAGATCCTTATTCCTGGTGCTCGTGGCTCTCTAAAACCATACACTTGTTGTCCTCCGTCTCTTACCTGTGTCGAGATAATCGAGAATCATGGAGCGTTCGTGTCGCTCCGGAACCGAAAGTCGTCGGTTCGAAACGAGAACGTTAGATCCTTATTCCTGATCGTTGAGGCACACTAAAACTTTTAGGCTGTTTTGCTCTCTGATGCCCGTGGACCGAGAGAACGTAGAATGTCGGAGCGATCGTGTCGCTCCGGAGTTCGAGCGAGAAAATTCTAAGTCCCCGTTCGTGTCGCTCCGGAACCGAATGTCGACGGAACGAAGGGACAACGGTAGATCCTTATTCCTGGTGCTCGTGGCTCTATAAAACCATACACTTGTTGTCCTCTGTCTCTTACCTGTGTCGAGATAATCGAGAATCATGGAGCGTTCGTGTCGCTCCGGAACCGAAAGTCATCGGTTCGAAACGAGAACGTTGGATACTTATTCCTGATCGTTGAGGCACTCTAAAACTATTAGGCTGTTTTGCTCTCTGATGCCCGTGGGCCGAGAGAACGTAGAATATCGGAGCGATAGTGTCGCTCCGGAGTTCGAGCGAAAACATTCTAAGTCCCCGTACGTGTCGCTCCGGAACCGAATGTCGACGGAACGAAGGGACAACGGTAAATCCTTATTCCTGGTGCTCGTGGCTCTGTAAAACCATACACTTTGTTGTCCTCTGTCTCTTACCTGTGTCGAGATAATCGAGAATCATGGAGCGTTCGTGTCGCTCCGAACCGAAAGTAGTCGGTTCGAAACGAGAACGTTAGATCCTTATTCCTGATCGTTGAGGCACTCTAAAACTATTAGGCTGTTTTGCTCTCTGATGCCCGTGGACCGAGAGAACGTAGAATAACGGAGCGATCGTGTCGCTCCGGAGTTCGAGCGAAAAAATTCTAAGTCCCCGTTCGTGTCGCTCCGGAGCCCGAGCGAAAAAATTCTAAGTCCCCGTTCGTGTCGCTCCGGAACCGAGTGTCGACGGAACGAAGGGACAACGGTAGATCCTTATTCCTGGTGCTCGTGGCTCTCTAAAACCATACACTTGATGTCCTCTGTCTCTTCACTGTGTCGAGATAATCGAGAATCATAGAGCGTTCGTGTCGCTCCGGAACCGAAAGTCGTCGGTTCGAAACGAGAACGTTAGATCCTTATTCCTGATCGCTGAGGCACTCTAAAACTATTAGGCTGTTTTGCTCTCTGAAGCCCGTGGACCGAGAGAACGTAGAATATCGGAGCGATCGTGTCGCTCCGGAGTACGAGCGAAAAAATTCTAAGTCCCCGTTCGTGTCGCTCCGGAACCGAATGTCGACGGAACGAAGGGACAACGGTAGATCCTTATTCCTGGTTCTCGTGGCTCTGTAAAACCATACACTTGTTGTCCTCGTGCCTCTTACCTGTGTCGAGATAATCGAGAATCATGGAGCGTTCGTGTCGCTCCGAACCGAAAGTCGTAGGGTTCGAAACGAGAACGTTAGATCCTTATTCCTGATCGTTGAGGCACTCTAAAACTATTAGGCTGTTTTGCTCTCTGATGACCGTGGACCGAGAGAACGTAGAATAACGGAGCGATCGTGTCGCTCCGGAGCCCGAGCGAAAAAATTCTATGTCCCCGTTCGTGTCGCTCCGGAGCCCGAGCGAAAAAATTCTAAGTCCCCGTTCGTGTCGCTCCGGAACCGAATGTCGACGGAACGAAAGGACAACGGTAGATCCTTATTCCTGGTGCTCGTGCTCTCTAAAACCATACACTTGTTCTCCTCTGTCTCTTACCTGTGTCGAGATAATCGAGAATCATGGAGCGTTCGTGTCGCTCCGGAACCGAAAGTCGTCGGTTCGAAACGAGAACGTTAGATCCATATTCCTGATCGTTGAGGCACTCTAAAACTATTAGGCTGTTTTGCTCTCTGATGCCCGTGGACCGAGAGAACGTAGAATAACGGAGCGATCGTGTCCGCTCCGGAGCCCGAGCGAAAAAAATTCTAAGTCCCCGTTCGTGTCGCTCCGGAGCCCGAGCGAAAAAATTCTAAGTCCCCGTTCGTGTCGCTCCGGAACCGAATGTCGACGGAACGAAAGGACAACGGTAGATCCTTATTCCTGGTGCTCGTGGCTCTCTAAAACCATACACTTGTTCTCCTCTGTCTCTTACCTGTGTCGAGATAATCGAGAATCATGGAGCGTTCGTGTCGCTCCGGAACCGAAAGTCGTCGGTTCGAAACGAGAACGTTAGATCCATATTCCTGATCGTTGAGGCACTCTAAAACTATTAGGCTGTTTTGCTCTCTGATGCCCGTGGACCGAGAGAACGTAGAATAACGGAGCGATCGTGTCGCTCCGGAGCCCGAGCGAAAAATTCCAAGTCCCCGTTCGTGTCGCTCCGGAGCCCGAGCGAAAAAATTCTAGGTCCCCGTTCGTGTCGCTCCGGAACCGAATGTCGACGGAACGAAAGGACAACGGTAGTTCCTTATTCCTGGTGCTCGTGGCTCTCTAAAACCATACACTTGTTCTCCTCTGTCTCTTACCTGTGTCGAGATAATCGAGAATCATGGAGCGTTCGTGTCGCTCCGGAACCGAAAGTCGTCGGTTCGAAACGAGAACGTTAGATCCATATTCCTGATCGTTGAGGCACTCTAAAACTATTAGCCTGTTTTGCTCTCTGATGCCCGTGGACCGAGAGAACGTAGAATAACGGAGCGATCGTGTCGCTCCGGAGCCCGAGCGAAAAAATTCTAAGTCCCCGTTCGTGTCGCTCCGGAGCCCGAGCGAAAAAATTCTAAGTCCCCGTTCGTGTCGCTCCGGAACCGAATGTCGACGGAACGAAAGGACAACGGTAGATCCTTATTCCTGGTGCTCGTGGCTCTCTAAAACCATACACTTGTTCTCCTCTGTCTCTTACCTGTGTCGAGATAATCGAGAATCATGGAGCGTCGTGTCGCTCCGGAGCCGAAAGTCGTCGGTTCGAAACGAGAACGTTAGATCCATATTCCTGATCGTTGAGGCACTCTAAAACTATTAGGCTGTTTTGCTCTCTGATGCCCGTGGACCGAGAGAACGTAGAATAACGGAGCGATCGTGTCGCTCCGGAGCCCGAGCGAAAAAATTCTAAGTCCCCCGTCGTGTCGCTCCGGAGCCCGAGCGAAAAAATTCTAAGTCCCCGTTCGTGTCGCTCCGGAACCGAATGTCGACGGAACGAAAGGACAACGGTAGATCCTTATTCCTGGTGGCTCGTGGCTCTCTAAAACCATACACTTGTTCTCCTCTGTCTCTTACCTGTGTCGAGATAAATCGAGAATCATGGAGCGTCGTGTCGCTCCGGAACCGAAAGTCGTCGGTTCGAAACGAGAACGTTAGATCCATATTCCTGATCGTTGAGGCACTCTAAAACTATTAGGCTGTTTTGCTCTCTGATGCCCGTGACCGAGAGAACGTAGAATAACGGAGCGATCGTGTCGCTCCGGAGCCCGAGCGAAAAAATTCTATGTCCCCGTTCGTGTCGCTCCGGAGCCCGAGCGAAAAAATTCTAAGTCCCCGTTCGTGTCGATCCGGAACCGAATGTCGACGGAACGAAAGGACAACGGTAGATCCTTATTCCTGGTGCTCGTGGCTCTCTAAAACCATACACTTGTTCTCCTCTGTCTCTTACCTGTGTCGAGATAATCGAGAATCATGGAGCGTTCGTGTCGCTCCGGAACCGAAAGTCGTCGGTTGGAAACGAGAACGTTAGATCCATATTCCTGATCGTTGAGGCACTCTAAACTATTAGGCTGTTTTGCTCTCTGATGCCCGTGGACCGAGAGAACGTAGAATAACGGAGCGATCGTGTCGCTCCGGAGCCCGAGCGAAAAAATTCTATGTCCCCGTTCGTGTCGCTCCGGAGCCCGAGCGAAAAAATTCTAAGTCCCCGTTCGTGTCGCTCCGGAAACCGAATGTCGACGGAACGAAAGGACAACGGTAGATCCTTATTCCTGGTGCTCGTGGCTCTCTAAAACCATACACTTCTTCTCCTCTGTCTCTTACCTGTGTCGAGATAATCGAGAATCATGGAGCGTTCGTGTCGCTCCGGAACCGAAAGTCGTCGGTTCGAAACGAGAACGTTAGATCCATATTCCTGATCGTTGAGGCACTCTAAACTATTAGGCTGTTTTGCTCTCTGATGCCCGTGGACCGAGAGAACGTAGAATAACGGAGCGATCGTGTCGCTCCGGAGCCGAGCGAAAAAATTCTAAGTCCCCGTTCGTGTCGGCTCCGGAGCCCGAGCGAAAAAATTCTAAGTCCCCGTTCGTGTCGTTCCGGAACCGAATGTCGACGGAACGAAAGGACAACGGTAGATCCTTATTCCTGGTGCTCGTGGCTCTCTAAAACCATACACTTGTTCTCCTCTGTCTCTTACCTGTGTCGAGATAATCGAGAATCATGGAGCGTTCGTGTCGCTCCGGAACCGAAAGTCGTCGTTCGAAACGAGAACGTTAGATCCATATTCCTGATCGTTGAGGCACTCTAAAACTATTAGGCTGTTTTGCTCTCTGATGACCGTGGACCGAGAGAACGTAGAATAACGGAGCGATCGTGTCGCTCCGGAGCCCGAGCGAAAAAATTCTATGTCCCCGTTCGTGTCGCTCCGGAGCCCGAGCGAAAAAAATTCTAAGTCCCCGTTCGTGTCGCTCCGGAACCGACTGTCGACGGAACGAAAGGACAACGGTAGATCCTTATTCCTGGTGCTCGTGGCTCTCTAAAACCATACACTTGTTCTCCTCTGTCTCTTACCTGTGTCGAGATAATCGAGAATCATGGAGCGTTCGTGTCGCTCCGGAACCGAAAGTCGTCGGTTCGAAACGAGAACGTTAGATCCATATTCCTGATCGTTGAGGCACTCTAAAACTATTAGGCTGTTTTGCTTCTCTGATGACCGTGGACCGAGAGAACGTAGAATAACGGAGCGATCGTGTCGCTCCGGAGCCCGAGCGAAAAAATTCTATGTCCCCGTTCGTGTCGCTCCGGAGCCCGAGCGAAAAATTCTAAGTCCCCGTTCGTGTCGCTCCGGAACCGAATGTCGACGGAACGAAAGGACAACGGTAGATCCTTATTCTGGTTGCTCGTGGCTCCTCTAAAACCATACACTTGTTCTCCTCTGTCTCTTACCTGTGTCGAGATATCGAGAATCATGGAGCGTTCGTGTCGCTCCGGAACCGAAAGTCGTCGGTTCGAAACGAGAACGTTAGATCCATATTCCTGATCGTTGAGGCACTCTAAAACTATTAGGCTGTTTTGCTCTCTGATGCCCGTGGACCGAGAGAACGTAGAATAACGGAGCGATCGTGTCGCTCCGGAGGCCCGAGCGAAAAAATTCTAAGTCCCCGTTCGTGCGCTCGGAGCCCGAGCGAAAAAAATTCTAAGTCCCCGTTCGTGTCGCTCCGGAACCGAATGTCGACGGAACGAAGGGACAACGGTAGATCCTTATTCCTGGTGCTCGTGGCTCTCTAAAACCATACACTTGTTCTCCTTCTGTCTCTTACCTGTGTCGAGATAATCGAGAATCATTGGAGCGTTCGTGTCGCTCCGGAACCGAAAGTCGTCGGTTCGAAACGAGAACGTTAGATCCTTATTCCTGATCGTTGAGGCACTCTAAAACTATTAGGCTGTTTTGCTCTCTGATGCCCGTGGACCGAGAGAACGTAGAATATCGGAGCGATCGTGTCGCTCCGGAGTTCGAGCGAAAAAAATTCTAAGTCCCCGTTCGTGTCGCTCCGGAACCGAATGTCGACGGAACGAAGGGACAACGGTAGATCCTTATTCATGGTGCTCGTGGCTCTATAAAACCATACCACTTGTTGCTCTGTCTGTCTCTTACCTGTGTCGAGATAATCGAGATCATGGAGCGTTCGTGTCGCTCGGAACCGAAAGTAGTCGGTTCGAAACGAGAACGTTAGATCCTTATTCCTGATCGTTGAGGCACTCTAAAACTATTAGGCTGTTTGCTCTCTGATGCCCGTGGAACCGAGAGAACGTAGAATATCGAGCGATCGTGTCGCATCCGGAGTTCGAGCGAAAACATTCTAAGTCCCCGTTCGTGTCGCTCCGGAACCGAATGTCGACGGAACGAAGGTGACAAACGGTAGATCCTTATTCCTGGTGCTCGTGGCTCTCTAAACCATCCACTTGTTGTCCTCTGTCTCTTACCTGTGTCGAGATAATCGAGAATCATGGAGCGTTCGTGTCGCTCCGGAACCGAAAGTCGTCGGTTCGAAACGAGAACGTTAGATCCTTATTCCCTGATCGTTGAGGCACTCTAAAACTATTAGGCTGTTTTGCTCTCTGATGCCCGTGGACCGAGAGAACGTAGAATATCGGAGCGATCGTGTCGCTCCGGCGTTCGAGCGAAAAATTCTATGTCCCCGGTTCGGGCGCTCTCAGGAACCGAATGTCGACTGAACGGAAGGGGACTACGGTAGATGCCTTATTCCTGGGTGCTCGTGGCCTCTCTATAAACGCATACACTTGTTGTCCTCTGTCTCTTACCTGTGTCGAGGATTTATCGAGAATCATGGAGCGTTCGTGTCGCTCCGGAACCGAAAGTCGTCGGTTCGAAACGAGTATGGTCGTTAGTATCCTTATTCCTGATCGTTGGAGGCACTCTAAAACTATTAGGCTGTTTTGCTCTCTGATGCCCGTGGACGCGAGAGAAAGTAGAATATCGGAGCGTTCGTGTCGCTCCGGAGTTCGAGGCGAAAATATTCTAAGTCCCTGTCGACGGAACGAAGGGACAACGGTAGATCCTTATTCCTGGTGCTCGTGGCTCTCTAAAACCATCCACTTGTTGTCCTCTGTCTCTTACCTGTGTCGAGATAATCGAGAATCATGGAGCGTTCGTGTCGCTCCGGAACCGAAAGTCGTCGGTTCGAAACGAGAACGTTAGATCCTTATTCCTGATCGTTGAGGCACTCTAAAACTATTAGGCTGTTTTGCTCTCTGATGCCCGTGGACCGAGAGAACGTAGAATATCGGAGCGATCGTGTCGCTCCGGCGTTCGAGCGAAAAAATTCTATGTCCCCGTTCGTGTCGCTCCGGAGCCCGAGCGAAAAAATTCTAAGTCCCCGTTCGTGTCGCTCCGGAACCGAATGTCGACGGAACGAAAGGACAACGGTAGATCCTTATTCCTGGTGCTCGTGGCTCTCTAAAACCATACACTTGTTCTCCTCTGTCTCTTACCTGTGTCGAGATAATCGAGAATCATGGAGCGTTCGTGTCGCTCCGGAACCGAAAGTCGTCGGTTCGAAACGAGAGCGTTAGATCCATATTCCTGATCGTTGAGGCACTCTAAAACTATTAGGCTGTTTTGCTCTCTGATGCCCGTGGACCGAGAGAACGTAGAATAACGGAGCGATCGTGTCGCTCCGGAGCCCGAGCGAAAAAATTCTAAGTCCCCGTTCGTGTCGCTCCGGAACCGAATGTCGACGGAACGAAAGGACAACGGTAGATCCTTATTCCTGGTGCTCGTGGCTCTCTAAAACCATACACTTGTTCTCCTCTGTCTCTTACCTGTGTCGAGATAATCGAGAATCATGGAGCGTTCGTGTCGCTCCGGAACCGAAAGTCGTCGGTTCGAAACGAGAACGTTAGATCCATATTCCTGATCGTTGAGGCACTCTAAAACTATTAGGCTGTTTTGCTCTCTGATGCCCGTGGACCGAGAGAACGTAGAATAACGGAGCGATCGTGTCGCTCCGGAGCCCGAGCGAAAAAATGCTATGTCCCCGTTCGTGTCGCTCCGGAGCCCGAGCGAAAAAATTCTAAGTCCCCGTTCGTGTCGCTCCGGAACCGAATGTCGACGGAACGAAAGGACAACGGTAGATCCTTATTCCTGGTGCTCGTGGCTCTCTAAAACCATACACTTGTTCTCCTCTGTCTCTTACCTGTGTCGAGATAATCGATAATCATGGAGCGTTCGTGTCGCTCCGGAACCGAAAGTCGTCGGTTCGAAACGAGAACGTTAGATCCATATTCCTGATCGTTGAGGCACTCTAAAACTATTAGGCTGTTTTGCTCTCTGATGCCCGTGGACCGAGAGAACGTAGAATAACGGAGCGATCGTGTCGCTCCGGAGCCCGAGCGAAAAAATTCTAAGTCCCCGTTCGTGTCGCTCCGGAGCCCGAGCGAAAAAATTCTAAGTCCCCGTTCGTGTCGCTCCGGAGCCCGAGCGAAAAAATTCTAAGTCCCCGTTCGTGTCGCTCCGGAACCGAATGTCGACGGAACGAAAGGACAACGGTAGATCCTTATTCCTGGTGCTCGTGGCTCTCTAAAACCATACACTTGTTCTCCTCTGTCTCTTACCTGTGTCGAGATAATCGAGAATCATGGAGCGTTCGTGTCGCTCCGGAACCGAAAGTCCTCGGTTCGAAACGAGAACGTTAGATCCATATTCCTGATCGTTGAGGCACTCTAAAACTATTAGGCTGTTTTGCTCTCTGATGCCCGTGGTCCGAGAGAACGTAGAATAACGGAGCGATCGTGTCGCTCCGGAGCCCGAGCGAAAAAATTCTATGTCCCCGTTCGTGTCGCTCCGGAGCCCGAGCGAAAAAATTCTAAGTCCCCGTTCGTGTCGCTCCGGAACCGAATGTCGACGGAACGAAAGGACAACGGTAGATCCTTATTCCTGGTGCTCGTGGCTCTCTAAAACCATACACTTGTTCTCCTCTGTCTCTTACCTGTGTCGAGATAATCGAGAATCATGGAGCGTTCGTGTCGCTCCGGAACCGAAAGTCGTCGGTTCGAAACGAGAACGTTAGATCCATATTCCTGATCGTTGAGGCACTCTAAAACTATTAGGCTGTTTTGCTCTCTGATGCCCGTGGACCGAGAGAACGTAGAATAACGGAGCGATCGTGTCGCTCCGGAGCCCGAGCGAAAAAATTCTAAGTCCCCGTTCGTGTCGCTCCGGAGCCCGAGCGAAAAAATTCTAAGTCCCCGTTCGTGTCGCTCCGGAACCGAATGTCGACGGAACGAAGGGACAACGGTAGATCCTTATTCCTGGTGCTCGTGGCTCTATAAAACCATACACTTGTTGTCCTCTGTCTCTTACCTGTGTCGAGATAATCGAGAATCATGGAGCGTTCGTGTCGCTCCGGAACCGAAAGTCGTCGGTTCGAAACGAGAACGTTAGATCCATATTCCTGATCGTTGAGGCACTCTAAAACTATTAGGCTGTTTTGCTCTCTGATGCCCGTGGACCGAGAGAACGTAGAATAACGGAGCGATCGTGTCGCTCCGGAGCCCGAGTGAAAAAATTCTAAGTCCCCGTTCGTGTCGCTCCGGAGCCCGAGCGAAAAAATTCTAAGTCCCCGTTCGTGTCGCTCCGGAACCGAATGTCGACGGAACGAAAGGACAACGGTAGATCCTTATTCCTGGTGCACGTGGCTCTCTAAAACCATACACTTGTTCTCCTCTGTCTCTTACCTGTGTCGAGATAATCGATAATCATGGAGCGTTCGTGTCGCTCCGGAACCGAAAGTCGTCGGTTCGAAACGAGAACGTTAGATCCATATTCCTGATCGTTGAGGCACTCTAAAACTATTAGGCTGTTTTGCTCTCTGATGCCCGTGGACCGAGAGAACGTAGAATAACGGAGCGATCGTGTCGCTCCGGAGCCCGAGCGAAAAAATTCTAAGTCCCCGTTCGTGTCGCTCCGGAGCCCGAGCGAAAAAATTCTAAGTCCCCGTTCGTGTCGCTCCGGAACCGAATGTCGACGGAACGAAGGGACAACGGTAGATCCTTATTCCTGGTGCTCGTGGCTCTCTAAAACCATACACTTGTTGTCCTCTGTCTCTTACCTGTGTCGAGATAATCGAGAATCATGGAGCGTTCGTGTCGCTCCGGAACCGAAAGTCGTCGGTTCGAAGCGAGAACGTTAGATCCTTATTCCTGATCGTTGAGGCACTCTAAAACTATTAGGCTGTTTTGCTCTCTGATGCCCGTGGACCGAGAGAACGTAGAATATCGGAGCGATCGTGTCGCTCCGGAGTTCGAGCGAAAACATTCTAAGTCCCCGTTCGTGTCGCTCCGGAACCGAATGTCGACGGAACGAAGGGACAACGGTAGATCCTTATTCCTGGTGCTCGTGGCTCTCTAAAACCATCCACTTGTTGTCCTCTGTCTCTTACCTGTGTCGAGATAATCGAGAATCATGGAGCGTTCGTGTCGCTCCGGAACCGAAAGTCGTCGGTTCGAAACGAGAACGTTAGATCCTTATTCCTGATCGTTGAGGCACTCTAAAACTATTAGGCTGTTTTGCTCTCTGATGCCCGTGGACCGAGAGAACGTAGAATATCGGAGCGATCGTGTCGCTCCGGCGTTCGAGCGAAAAAATTCTATGTCCCCGTTCGTGTCGCTCCGGAGCCCGAGCGAAAAAATTCTAAGTCCCCGTTCGTGTCGCTCCGGAACCGAATGTCGACGGAACGAAAGGACAACGGTAGATCCTTATTCCTGGTGCTCGTGGCTCTCTAAAACCATACACTTGTTCTCCTCTGTCTCTTACCTGTGTCGAGATAATCGAGAATCATGGAGCGTTCGTGTCGCTCCGGAACCGAATGTCGTCGGTTCGAAACGAGAACGTTAGATCCATATTCCTGATCGTTGAGGCACTCTAAAACTATTAGGCTGTTTTGCTCTCTGATGCCCGTGGACCGAGAGAACGTAGAATAACGGAGCGATCGTGTCGCTCCGGAGCCCGAGCGAAAAAATTCTAAGTCCCCGTTCGTGTCGCTCCGGAGCCCGAGCGAAAAAATTCTAAGTCCCCGTTCGTGTCGCTCCGGAACCGAATGTCGACGGAACGAAAGGACAACGGTAGATCCTTATTCCTGGTGCACGTGGCTCTCTAAAACCATACACTTGTTCTCCTCTGTCTCTTACCTGTGTCGAGATAATCGATAATCATGGAGCGTTCGTGTCGCTCCGGAACCGAAAGTCGTCGGTTCGAAACGAGAACGTTAGATCCATATTCCTGATCGTTGAGGCACTCTAAAACTATTAGGCTGTTTTGCTCTCTGATGCCCGTGGACCGAGAGAACGTAGAATAACGGAGCGATCGTGTCGCTCCGGAGCCCGAGCGAAAAAATTCTAAGTCCCCGTTCGTGTCGCTCCGGAGCCCGAGCGAAAAAATTCTAAGTCCCCGTTCGTGTAGCTCCGGAACCGAATGTCGACGGAACGAAGGGACAACGGTAGATCCTTATTCCTGGTGCTAGTGGCTCTCTAAAACCATACACTTGTTGTCCTCTGTCTCTTACCTGTGTCGAGATAATCGAGAATCATGGAGCGTTCGTGTCGCTCCGGAACCGAAAGTCGTCGGTTCGAAGCGAGACCGTTAGATCCTTATTCCTGATCGTTGAGGCACTCTAAAACTATTAGGCTGTTTTGCTCTCTGATGCCCGTGGACCGAGAGAACGTAGAATATCGGAGCGATCGTGTCGCTCCGGAGTTCGAGCGAAAACATTCTAAGTCCCCGTTCGTGTCGCTCCGGAACCGAATGTCGACGGAACGAAGGGACAACGGTAGATCCTTATTCCTGGTGCTCGTGGCTCTCTAAAACCATCCACTTGTTGTCCTCTGTCTCTTACCTGTGTCGAGATAATCGAGAATCATGGAGCGTTCGTGTCGCTCCGGAACCGAAAGTCGTCGGTTCGAAACGAGAACGTTAGATCCTTATTCCTGATCGTTGAGGCACTCTAAAACTATTAGGCTGTTTTGCTCTCTGATGCCCGTGGACCGAGAGAACGTAGAATATCGGAGCGATCGTGTCGCTCCGGCGTTCGAGCGAAGAAATTCTATGTCCCCGTTCGTGTCGCTCCGGAGCCCGAGCGAAAAAATTCTAAGTCCCCGTTCGTGTCGCTCCGGAACCGAATGTCGACGGAACGAAAGGACAACGGTATATCCTTATTCCTGGTGCTCGTGGCTCTCTAAAACCATACACTTGTTCTCCTCTGTCTCTTACCTGTGTCGAGATAATCGAGAATCATGGAGCGTTCGTGTCGCTCCGGAACCGAAAGTCGTCGGTTCGAAACGAGAACGTTAGATCCATATTCCTGATCGTTGAGGCACTCTAAAACTATTAGGCTGTTTTGCTCTCTGATGCCCGTGGACCGAGAGAACGTAGAATAACGGAGCGATCGTGTCGCTCCGGAGCCCGAGCGAAAAAATTCTAAGTCCCCGTTCGTGTCGCTCCGGAGCCCGAGCGAAAAAATTCTAAGTCCCCGTTCGTGTCGCTCCGGAACCGAATGTCGACGGAACGAAAGGACAACGGTAGATCCTTATTCCTGGTGCACGTGGCTCTCTAAAACCATACACTTGTTCTCCTCTGTCTCTTACCTGTGTCGAGATAATCGATAATCATGGAGCGTTCGTGTCGCTCCGGAACCGAAAGTCGTCGGTTCGAAACGAGAACGTTAGATCCATATTCCTGATCGTTGAGGCACTCTAAAACTATTAGGCTGTTTTGCTCTCTGATGCCCGTGGACCGAGAGAACGTAGAATAACGGAGCGATCGTGTCGCTCCGGAGCCCGAGCGAAAAAATTCTAAGTCCCCGTTCGTGTCGCTCCGGAACCGAATGTCGACGGAACGAAGGGACAACGGTAGATCCTTATTCCTGGTGCTCGTGGCTCTCTAAAACCATACACTTGTTGTCCTCTGTCTCTTACCTGTGTCGAGATAATCGAGAATCATGGAGCGTTCGTGTCGCTCCGGAACCGAAAGTCGTCGGTTCGAAGCGAGACCGTTAGATCCTTATTCCTGATCGTTGAGGCACTCTAAAACTATTAGGCTGTTTTGCTCTCTGATGCCCGTGGACCGAGAGAACGTAGAATATCGGAGCGATCGTGTCGCTCCGGAGTTCGAGCGAAAACATTCTAAGTCCCCGTTCGTGTCGCTCCGGAACCAAATGTCGACGGAACGAAGGGACAACGGTAGATCCTTATTCCTGGTGCTCGTGGCTCTCTAAAACCATCCACTTGTTGTCCTCTGTCTCTTACGTGTGTCGAGATAATCGAGAATCATGGAGCGTTCGTGTCGCTCCGGAACCGAAAGTCGTCGGTTCGAAACGAGAACGTTAGATCCTTATTCCTGATCGTTGAGGCACTCTAAAACTATTAGGCTGTTTTGCTCTGTGATGCCCGTGGACCGAGAGAACGTAGAATATCGGAGCGATCGTGTCGCTCCGGCGTTCGAGCGAAAAAATTCTATGTCCCCGTTCGTGTCGCTCCGGAGCCCGAGCGAAAAAATTCTAAGTCACCGTTCGTGTCGCTCCGGAACCGAATGTCGACGGAACGAAAGGACAACGGTAGATCCTTATTCCTGGTGCTCGTGGCTCTCTAAAACCATACACTTGTTCTCCTCTGTCTCTTACCTGTGTCGAGATAATCGAGAATCATGGAGCGTTCGTGTCGCTCCGGAACCGAAAGTCGTCGGTTCGAAACGAGAGCGTTAGATCCATATTCCTGATCGTTCAGGCACTCTAAAACTATTAGGCTGTTTTGCTCTCTGATGCCCGTGGACCGAGAGAACGTAGAATAACGGAGCGATCGTGTCGCTCCGGAGCCCGAGCGAAAAAATTCTAAGTCCCCGTTCGTGTCGCTCCGGAGCCCGAGCGAAAAAATTCTAAGTCCCCGTTCGTGTCGCTCCGGAACCGAATGTCGACGGAACGAAAGGACAACGGTAGATCCTTATTCCTGGTGCACGTGGCTCTCTAAAACCATACACTTGTTCTCCTCTGTCTCTTACCTGTGTCGAGATAATCGATAATCATGGAGCGTTCGTGTCGCTCCGGAACCGAAAGTCGTCGGTTCGAAACGAGAACGTTAGATCCATATTCCTGATCGTTGAGGCACTCTAAAACTATTAGGCTGTTTTGCTCTCTGATGCCCGTGGACCGAGAGAACGTAGAATAACGGAGCGATCGTGTCGCTCCGGAGCCCGAGCGAAAAAATTCTAAGTCCCCGTTCGTGTCGCTCCGGAACCGAATGTCGACGGAACGAAGGGACAACGGTAGATCCTTATTCCTGGTGCTCGTGGCTCTCTAAAACCATACACTTGTTGTCCTCTGTCTCTTACCTGTGTCGAGATAATCGAGAATCATGGAGCGTTCGTGTCGCTCCGGAACCGAAAGTCGTCGGTTCGAAGCGAGACCGTTAGATCCTTATTCCTGATCGTTGAGGCACTCTAAAACTATTAGGCTGTTTTGCTCTCTGATGCCCGTGGACCGAGAGAACGTAGAATATCGGAGCGATCGTGTCGCTCCGGAGTTCGAGCGAAAACATTCTAAGTCCCCGTTCGTGTCGCTCCGGAACCGAATGTCGACGGAACGAAGGGACAACGGTAGATCGTTATTCCTGGTGCTCGTGGCTCTCTAAAACCATCCACTTGTTGTCCTCTGTCTCTTACCTGTGTCGAGATAATCGAGAATCATGGAGCGTTCGTGTCGCTCCGGAACCGAAAGTCGTCGGTTCGAAACGAGAACGTTAGATCCTTATTCCTGATCGTTGAGGCACTCTAAAACTATTAGGCTGTTTTGCTCTCTGATGCCCGTGGACCGAGAGAACGTAGAATATCGGAGCGATCGTGTCGCTCCGGCGTTCGAGCGAAAAAATTCTATGTCCCCGTTCGTGTCGCTCCGGAGCCCGAGCGAAAAAATTCTAAGTCACCGTTCGTGTCGCTCCGGAACCGAATGTCGACGGAACGAAAGGACAACGGTAGATCCTTATTCCTGGTGCTCGTGGCTCTCTAAAACCATACACTTGTTCTCCTCTGTCTCTTACCTGTGTCGAGATAATCGAGAATCATGGAGCGTTCGTGTCGCTCCGGAACCGAAAGTCGTCGGTTCGAAACGAGAGCGTTAGATCCATATTCCTGATCGTTCAGGCACTCTAAAACTATTAGGCTGTTTTGCTCTCTGATGCCCGTGGACCGAGAGAACGTAGAATAACGGAGCGATCGTGTCGCTCCGGAGCCCGAGCGAAAAAATTCTAAGTCCCCGTTCGTGTCGCTCCGGAGCCCGAGCGAAAAAATTCTAAGTCCCCGTTCGTGTCGCTCCGGAACCGAATGTCGACGGAACGAAAGGACAACGGTAGATCCTTATTCCTGGTGCTCGTGGCTCTCTAAAACCATACACTTGTTCTCCTCTGTCTCTTACCTGTGTCGAGATAATCGAGAATCATGGAGCGTTCGTGTCGCTCCGGAACCGAATGTCGTCGGTTCGAAACGAGAACGTTAGATCCATATTCCTGATCGTTGAGGCACTCTAAAACTATTAGGCTGTTTTGCTCTCTGATGCCCGTGGACCGAGAGAACGTAGAATAACGGAGCGATCGTGTCGCTCCGGAGCCCGAGCGAAAAAATTCCAAGTCCCCGTTCGTGTCGCTCCGGAGCCCGAGCGAAAAAATTCTAAGTCCCCGTTCGTGTCGCTCCGGAACCGAATGTCGACGGAACGAAAGGACAACGGTATATCCTTATTCCTGGTGCTCGTGGCTCTCTAAAACCATACACTTGTTCTCCTCTGTCTCTTACCTGTGTCGAGATAATCGAGAATCATGGAGCGTTCGTGTCGCTCCGGAACCGAAAGTCGTCGGTTCGAAACGAGAACGTTAGATCCATATTCCTGATCGTTGAGGCACTCTAAAACTATTAGGCTGTTTTGCTCTCTGATGCCCGTGGACCGAGAGAACGTAGAATAACGGAGCGATCGTGTCGCTCCGGAGCCCGAGCGAAAAAATTCTAAGTCCCCGTTCGTGTCGCTCCGGAGACCGAGCGAAAAAATTCTAAGTCCCCGTTCGTGTCGCTCCGGAACCGAATGTCGACGGAACGAAAGGACAACGGTAGATCCTTATTCCTGGTGCTCGTGGCTCTCTAAAACCATACACTTGTTCTCCTCTGTCTCTTACCTGTGTCGAGATAATCGAGAATCATGGAGCGTTCGTGTCGCTCCGGAACCGCATGTCGTCGGTTCGAAACGAGAACGTTAGATCCATATTCCTGATCGTTGAGGCACTCTAAAACTATTAGGCTGTTTTGCTCTCTGATGCCCGTGGACCGAGAGAACGTAGAATAACGGAGCGATCGTGTCGCTCCGGAGCCCGAGCGAAAAAATTCTAAGTCCCCGTTCGTGTCGCTCCGGAGCCCGAGCGAAAAAATTCTAAGTCCCCGTTCGTGTCGCTCCGGAACCGAATGTCGACGGAACGAAAGGACAACGGTAGATCCTTATTCCTGGTGCACGTGGCTCTCTAAAACCATACACTTGTTCTCCTCTGTCTCTTACCTGTGTCGAGATAATCGATAATCATGGAGCGTTCGTGTCGCTCCGGAACCGAAAGTCGTCGGTTCGAAACGAGAACGTTAGATCCATATTCCTGATCGTTGAGGCACTCTAAAACTATTAGGCTGTTTTGCTCTCTGATGCCCGTGGACCGAGAGAACGTAGAATAACGGAGCGATCGTGTCGCTCCGGAGCCCGAGCGAAAAAATTCTAAGTCCCCGTTCGTGTCGCTCCGGAACCGAATGTCGACGGAACGAAGGGACAACGGTAGATCCTTATTCCTGGTGCTCGTGGCTCTCTAAAACCATACACTTGTTGTCCTCTGTCTCTTACCTGTGTCGAGATAATCGAGAATCATGGAGCGTTCGTGTCGCTCCGGAACCGAAAGTCGTCGGTTCGAAGCGAGACCGTTAGATCCTTATTCCTGATCGTTGAGGCACTCTAAAACTATTAGGCTGTTTTGCTCTCTGATGCCCGTGGACCGAGAGAACGTAGAATATCGGAGCGATCGTGTCGCTCCGGAGTTCGAGCGAAAACATTCTAAGTCCCCGTTCGTGTCGCTCCGGAACCAAATGTCGACGGAACGAAGGGACAACGGTAGATCCTTATTCCTGGTGCTCGTGGCTCTCTAAAACCATCCACTTGTTGTCCTCTGTCTCTTACGTGTGTCGAGATAATCGAGAATCATGGAGCGTTCGTGTCGCTCCGGAACCGAAAGTCGTCGGTTCGAAACGAGAACGTTAGATCCTTATTCCTGATCGTTGAGGCACTCTAAAACTATTAGGCTGTTTTGCTCTCTGATGCCCGTGGACCGAGAGAACGTAGAATAACGGAGCGATCGTGTCGCTCCGGAGCCCGAGCGAAAAAATTCTAAGTCCCCGTTCGTGTCGCTCCGGAGCCCGAGCGAAAAAATTCTAAGTCCCCGTTCGTGTCGCTCCGGAACCGAATGTCGACGGAACGAAAGGACAACGGTAGATCCTTATTCCTGGTGCTCGTGGCTCTCTAAAACCATACACTTGTTCTCCTCTGTCTCTTACCTGTGTCGAGATAATCGAGAATCATGGAGCGTTCGTGTCGCTCCGGAACCGAATGTCGTCGGTTCGAAACGAGAACGTTAGATCCATATTCCTGATCGTTGAGGCACTCTAAAACTATTAGGCTGTTTTGCTCTCTGATGCCCGTGGACCGAGAGAACGTAGAATAACGGAGCGATCGTGTCGCTCCGGAGCCCGAGCGAAAAAATTCCAAGTCCCCGTTCGTGTCGCTCCGGAGCCCGAGCGAAAAAATTCTAAGTCCCCGTTCGTGTCGCTCCGGAACCGAATGTCGACGGAACGAAAGGACAACGGTATATCCTTATTCCTGGTGCTCGTGGCTCTCTAAAACCATACACTTGTTCTCCTCTGTCTCTTACCTGTGTCGAGATAATCGAGAATCATGGAGCGTTCGTGTCGCTCCGGAACCGAAAGTCGTCGGTTCGAAACGAGAACGTTAGATCCATATTCCTGATCGTTGAGGCACTCTAAAACTATTAGGCTGTTTTGCTCTCTGATGCCCGTGGACAGAGAGAACGTAGAATAACGGAGCGATCGTGTCGCTCCGGAGCCCGAGCGAAAAAATTCTAAGTCCCCGTTCGTGTCGCTCCGGAGACCGAGCGAAAAAATTCTAAGTCCCCGTTCGTGTCGCTCCGGAACCGAATGTCGACAGAACGAAAGGACAACGGTAGATCCTTATTCCTGGTGCTCGTGGCTCTCTAAAACCATACACTTGTTCTCCTCTGTCTCTTACCTGTGTCGAGATAATCGAGAATCATGGAGCGTTCGTGTCGCTCCGGAACCGAAAGTCGTCGGTTCGAAACGAGAACGTTAGATCCATATTCCTGATCGTTGAGGCACTCTAAAACTATTAGGCTGTTTTGCTCTCTGATGCCCGTGGACCGAGAGAACGTAGAATAACAGAGCGATCGTGTCGCTCCGGAGCCCGAGCGAAAAAATTCTATGTCCCCGTTCGTGTCGCTCCGGAGCCCGAGCGAAAAAATTCTAAGTCCCCGTTCGTGTCGCTCCGGAACCGAATGTCGACGGAACGAAAGGACAACGGTAGATCCTTATTCCTGGTGCTCGTGGCTCTCTAAAACCATACACTTGTTCTCCTCTGTCTCTTACCTGTGTCGAGATAATCGAGAATCATGGAGCGTTCGTGTCGCTCCGGAACCGAAAGTCGTCGGTTGGAAACGAGAACGTTAGATCCATATTCCTGATCGTTGAGGCACTCTAAAACTATTAGGCTGTTTTGCTCTCTGATGCCCGTGGACCGAGAGAACGTAGAATAACGGAGCGATCGTGTCGCTCCGGAGCCCGAGCGAAAAAATTCCAAGTCCCCGTTCGTGTCGCTCCGGAGCCCGAGCGAAAAAATTCTAAGTCCCCGTTCGTGTCGCTCCGGAACCGAATGTCGACGGAACGAAGGACAACGGTAGATCCTTATTCCTGGTGCTCGTGGCTCTCTAAAACCATACACTTGTTCTCCTCTGTCTCTTACCTGTGTCGAGATAATCGAGAATCATGGAGCGTTCGTGTCGCTCCGGAACCGAAAGTCGTCGGTTCGAAACGAGAACGTTAGATCCATATTCCTGATCGTTGAGGCACTCTAAAACTATTAGGCTGTTTTGCTCTCTGATGCCCGTGGACCGAGAGAACGTAGAATAACGGAGCGATCGTGTCGCTCCGGAACCGAATGTCGACGGAACGAAAGGACAACGGTAGATCCTTATTCCTGGTGCTCGTGGCTCTCTAAAACCATACACTTGTTCTCCTCTGTCTCTTACCTGTGTCGAGATAATCGAGAATCATGGAGCGTTCGTGTCGCTCCGGAACCGAAAGTCGTCGGTTCGAAACGAGAACGTTAGATCCATATTCCTGATCGTTGAGGCACTCTAAAACTATTAGGCTGTTTTGCTCTCTGATGACCGTGGACCGAGAGAACGTAGAATAACGGAGCGATCGTGTCGCTCCGGAGCCCGAGCGAAAAAATTCTATGTCCCCGTTCGTGTCGCTCCGGAGCCCGAGCGAAAAAATTCTAAGTCCCCGTACGTGTCGCTCCGGAACCGAATGTCGACGGAACGAAGGGACAACGGTAAATCCTTATTCCTGGTGCTCGTGGCTCTGTAAAACCATACACTTGTTGTCCTCTGTCTCTTACCTGTGTCGAGATAATCGAGAATCATGGAGCGTTCGTGTCGCTCCGGAACCGAAAGTAGTCGGTTCGAAACGAGAACGTTAGATCCTTATTCCTGATCGTTGAGGCACTCTAAAACTATTAGGCTGTTTTGCTCTCTGATGCCCGTGGGCCGAGAGAACGTAGAATATCGGAGCGATCGTGTCGCTCCGGAGTTCGAGCGAAACAATTCTAAGTCCCCGTTCGTGTCGCTCCGGAGCCCGAGCGAAAAAATTCTAAGTCCCCGTTCGTGTCGCTCCGGAACCGAATGTCGACGGAACGAAGGGACAACGGTAGATCCTTCTTCCTGGTGCTCGCGGCTCTCTAAAACCATACACTTGTTGTCCTCTGTCTCTTACCTGTGCCGAGAAAATCGAGAATCATGGAGCGTTCGTGTCGCTCCGGAACCGAAAGCCGTCGGTTCGAAACGAGAACGTTAGATCCTTATTCCTGATCGTTGAGGCACTCTAAAACTATTAGGCTGTTTTGCTCTCTGATGCCCGTGGACCGAGAGAACGTAGAATAACGGAGCGATCGTGTCGCTCCGGAGTTCGAGCGAAAAAATTCTAAGTCCCCGTTCGTGTCGCTCCGGAGCCCGAGCGAAAAAATTCTAAGTCCCCGTTCGTGTCGCTCCGGAACCGAGTGTCGACGGAACGAAGGGACAACGGTAGATCCTTATTCCTGGTGCTCGTGGCTCTCTAAAACCATACACTTGATGTCCTCTGTCTCTTCACTGTGTCGAGATAATCGAGAATCATAGAGCGTTCGTGTCGCTCCGGAACCGAAAGTCGTCGGTTCGAAACGAGAACGTTAGATCCTTATTCCTGATCGCTGAGGCACTCTAAAACTATTATGCTGTTTTGCTCTCTGAAGCCCGTGGACCGAGAGAACGTAGAATATCGGAGCGATCGTGTCGCTCCGGAGTACGAGCGAAAAAATTCTAAGTCCCCGTTCGTGTCGCTCCGGAACCGAATGTCGACGGAACGAAGGGACAACGGTAGATCCTTATTCCTGGTTCTCGTGGCTCTGTAAAACCATACACTTGTTGTCCTCTGCCTCTTACCTGTGTCGAGATAATCGAGAATCATGGAGCGTTCGTGTCGCTCCGGAACCGAAAGTCGTAGGTTCGAAACGAGAACGTTAGATCCTTATTCCTGATCGTTGAGGCACTCTAAAAGTATTAGGCTGTTTTGCTCTCTGATGCCGTAGACCGAGAGAACGTAGAATATCGGAGCGATCGTGTCGCTCCGGAGTTCGAGCGAAAAAATTCTAAGTCTCCGTTCGTGTCGCTCCGGAGCCCGAGCGAAAAAATTCTAAGTCCCCGTTCGTGTCGCTCCGGAACCGAGAGTCGACGGAACGAAGGGACAACGGTAGATCCTTATTCATGGTGCTCGTGGCTGTCTAAAACCATACACTTGTTCTCCTCTGTCTCTTACCTGTGTCGAGATAATCGAGAATCATGGAGCGTTCGTGTCGCTCCGGAACCGAAAGTCGTCGGTTCGAAGCGAGAACGTTAGATCCATATTCCTGATCGTTGAGGCACTCTAAAACTATTAGGCTGTTTTTCTCTCTGATGCCCGTGGACCGAGAGAACGTAGAATAACGGAGCGATCGTGTCGCTCCGGAGCCCGAGCGAAAAAATTCTAAGTCCCCGTTCGTGTCGCTCCGGAGCCCGAGCGAAAAAATTCTAAGTCCCCGTTCGTGTCGCTCCGGAACCGAATGTCGACGGAACGAAAGGACAACGGTAGATCCTTATTCCTGGTGCTCGTGGCTCTCTAAAACCATACACTTGTTCTCCTCTGTCTCTTACCTGTGTCGAGATAATCGAGAATCATGGAGCGTTCGTGTCGCTCCGGAACCGAAAGTCGTCGGTTCGAAACGAGAACGTTAGATCCATATTCCTGATCGTTGAGGCACTCTAAAACTATTAGGCTGTTTTGCTCTCTGATGCCCGTGGACCGAGAGAACGTAGAATAACGGAGCGATCGTGTCGCTCCGGAGCCCGAGCGAAAAAATTCTAAGTCGCCGTTCGTGTCGCTCCGGAGCCCGAGCGAAAAAATTCTAAGTCCCCGTTCGTGTCGCTCCGGAACCGAATGTCGACGGAACGAAGGGACAACGGTAGATCCTTCTTCCTGGTGCTCGTGGCTCTCTAAAACCATACACTTGTTGTCCTCTGTCTCTTACCTGTGTCGAGATAATCGAGAATCATGGAGCGTTCGTGTCGCTCCGGAACCGAAAGTCGTCGGTTCGAAGCGAGAACGTTAGATCCTTATTCCTGATCGTTGAGGCACTCTAAAACTATTAGGCTGTTTTGCTCTCTGATGCCCGTGGACCGAGAGAACGTAGAATATCGGAGCGATCGTGTCGCTCCGGAGTTCGAGCGAAAACATTCTAAGTCCCCGTTCGTGTCGCTCCGGAACCGAATGTCGACGGAACGAAGGGACAACGGTAGATCCTTATTCCTGGTGCTCGTGGCTCTCTTAAACCATCCACTTGTTGTCCTCTGTCTCTTACCTGTGTCGAGATAATCGAGAATCATGGAGCGTTCGTGTCGCTCCGGAACCGAAAGTCGTCGGTTCGAAACGAGAACGTTAGATCCTTATTCCTGATCGTTGAGGCACTCTAAAACTATTAGGCTGTTTTGCTCTCTGATGCCCGTGGACCGAGAGAACGTAGAATATCGGAGCGATCGTGTCGCTCCGGCGTTCGAGCGAAAAAATTCTATGTCCCCGTTCGTGTCGCTCCGGAACCGAATGTCGACGGAACGAAGGGACAACGGTAGATCCTTATTCCTGGTGCTCGTGGCTCTCTAAAACCATACACTTGTTGTCCTCTGTCTCTTACCTGTGTCGAGATAATCGAGAATCATGGAGCGTTCGTGTCGCTCCGGAACCGAAAGTCGTCGGTTCGAAACGAGAACGTTAGATCCTTATTCCTGATCGTTGAGGCACTCTAAAACTATTAGGCTGTTTTGCTCTCTGATGCCCGTGGACCGAGAGAACGTAGAATAACGGAGCGATCGTGTCGCTCCGGAGCCCGAGCGAAAAAATTCTAAGTCCCCGTTCGTGTCGCTCCGGAACCGAATGTCGACGGAACGAAGGGACAACGGTAGATCCTTATTCCTGGTGCTCGTGGCTCTCTAAAACCATACACTTGTTGTCCTCTGTCTCTTACCTGTGTCGAGATAATCGAGAATCATGGAGCGTTCGTGTCGCTCCGGAACCGAAAGTCGTCGGTTCGAAGCGAGAACGTTAGATCCTTATTCCTGATCGTTGAGGCACTCTAAAACTATTAGGCTGTTTTGCTCTCTGATGCCCGTGGACCGAGAGAACGTAGAATATCGGAGCGATCGTGTCGCTCCGGAGTTCGAGCGAAAATATTCTAAGTCCCCGTTCGTGTCGCTCCGGAACCGAATGTCGACGGAACGAAGGGACAACGGTAGATCCTTATTCCTGGTGCTCGTGGCTCTCTAAAACCATCCACTTGTTGTCCTCTGTCTCTTACCTGTGTCGAGATAATCGAGAATCATGGAGCGTTCGTGTCGCTCCGGAACCGAAAGTCGTCGGTTCGAAACGAGAACGTTAGATCCTTATTCCTGATCGTTGAGGCACTCTAAAACTATTAGCCTGTTTTGCTCTCTGATGCCCGTGGACCGAGAGAACGTAGAATATCGGAGCGATCGTGTCGCTCCGGCGTTCGAGCGAAAAAATTCTATGTCCCCGTTCGTGTCGCTCCGGAGCCCGAGCGAAAAAATTCTAAGTCCCCGTTCGTGTCGCTCCGGAACCGAATGTCGACGGAACGAAAGGACAACGGTAGATCCTTATTCCTGGTGCTCGTGGCTCTCTAAAACCATACACTTGTTCTCCTCTGTCTCTTACCTGTGTCGAGATAATCGAGAATCATGGAGCGTTCGTGTCGCTCCGGAACCGAAAGTCGTCGGTTCGAAACGAGAGCGTTAGATCCATATTCCTGATCGTTGAGGCACTCTAAAACTATTAGGCTGTTTTGCTCTCTGATGCCCGTGGACCGAGAGAACGTAGAATAACGGAGCGATCGTGTCGCTCCGGAGCCCGAGCGAAAAAATTCTAAGTCCCCGTTCGTGTCGCTCCGGAGCCCGAGCGAAAAAATTCTAAGTCCCCGTTCGTGTCGCTCCGGAACCGAATGTCGACGGAACGAAAGGACAACGGTAGATCCTTATTCCTGGTGCTCGTGGCTCTCTAAAACCATACACTTGTTCTCCTCTGTCTCTTACCTGTGTCGAGATAATCGAGAATCATGGAGCGTTCGTGTCGCTCCGGAACCGAAAGTCGTCGGTTCGAAACGAGAACGTTAGATCCATATTCCTGATCGTTGAGGCACTCTAAAACTATTAGGCTGTTTTGCTCTCTGATGCCCGTGGACCGAGAGAACGTAGAATAACGGAGCGATCGTGTCGCTCCGGAGCCCGAGCGAAAAAATGCTATGTCCCCGTTCGTGTCGCTCCGGAGCCCGAGCGAAAAAATTCTAAGTCCCCGTTCGTGTCGCTCCGGAACCGAATGTCGACGGAACGAAAGGACAACGGTAGATCCTTATTCCTGGTGCTCGTGGCTCTCTAAAACCATACACTTGTTCTCCTCTGTCTCTTACCTGTGTCGAGATAATCGATAATCATGGAGCGTTCGTGTCGCTCCGGAACCGAAAGTCGTCGGTTCGAAACGAGAACGTTAGATCCATATTCCTGATCGTTGAGGCACTCTAAAACTATTAGGCTGTTTTGCTCTCTGATGCCCGTGGACCGAGAGAACGTAGAATAACGGAGCGATCGTGTCGCTCCGGAGCCCGAGCGAAAAAATTCTAAGTCCCCGTTCGTGTCGCTCCGGAGCCCGAGCGAAAAAATTCTAAGTCCCCGTTCGTGTCGCTCCGGAGCCCGAGCGAACAAATTCTAAGTCCCCGTTCGTGTCGCTCCGGAACCGAATGTCGACGGAACGAAAGGACAACGGTAGATCCTTATTCCTGGTGCTCGTGGCTCTCTAAAACCATACACTTGTTCTCCTCTGTCTCTTACCTGTGTCGAGATAATCGAGAATCATGGAGCGTTCGTGTCGCTCCGGAACCGAAAGTCCTCGGTTCGAAACGAGAACGTTAGATCCATATTCCTGATCGTTGAGGCACTCTAAAACTATTAGGCTGTTTTGCTCTCTGATGCCCGTGGTCCGAGAGAACGTAGAATAACGGAGCGATCGTGTCGCTCCGGAGCCCGAGCGAAAAAATTCTATGTCCCCGTTCGTGTCGCTCCGGAGCCCGAGCGAAAAAATTCTAAGTCCCCGTTCGTGTCGCTCCGGAACCGAATGTCGACGGAACGAAAGGACAACGGTAGATCCTTATTCCTGGTGCTCGTGGCTCTCTAAAACCATACACTTGTTCTCCTCTGTCTCTTACCTGTGTCGAGATAATCGAGAATCATGGAGCGTTCGTGTCGCTCCGGAACCGAAAGTCGTCGGTTCGAAACGAGAACGTTAGATCCATATTCCTGATCGTTGAGGCACTCTAAAACTATTAGGCTGTTTTGCTCTCTGATGCCCGTGGACCGAGAGAACGTAGAATAACGGAGCGATCGTGTCGCTCCGGAGCCCGAGCGAAAAAATTCTAAGTCCCCGTTCGTGTCGCTCCGGAGCCCGAGCGAAAAAATTCTAAGTCCCCGTTCGCGTCGCTCCGGAACCGAATGTCGACGGAACGAAGGGACAACGGTAGATCCTTATTCCTGGTGCTCGTGGCTCTATAAAACCATACACTTGTTGTCCTCTGTCTCTTACCTGTGTCGAGATAATCGAGAATCATGGAGCGTTCGTGTCGCTCCGGAACCGAAAGTCGTCGGTTCGAAACGAGAACGTTAGATCCATATTCCTGATCGTTGAGGCACTCTAAAACTATTAGGCTGTTTTGCTCTCTGATGCCCGTGGACCGAGAGAACGTAGAATAACGGAGCGATCGTGTCGCTCCGGAGCCCGAGTGAAAAAATTCTAAGTCCCCGTTCGTGTCGCTCCGGAGCCCGAGCGAAAAAATTCTAAGTCCCCGTTCGTGTCGCTCCGGAACCGAATGTCGACGGAACGAAAGGACAACGGTAGATCCTTATTCCTGGTGCACGTGGCTCTCTAAAACCATACACTTGTTCTCCTCTGTCTCTTACCTGTGTCGAGATAATCGATAATCATGGAGCGTTCGTGTCGCTCCGGAACCGAAAGTCGTCGGTTCGAAACGAGAACGTTAGATCCATATTCCTGATCGTTGAGGCACTCTAAAACTATTAGGCTGTTTTGCTCTCTGATGCCCGTGGACCGAGAGAACGTAGAATAACGGAGCGATCGTGTCGCTCCGGAGCCCGAGCGAAAAAATTCTAAGTCCCCGTTCGTGTCGCTCCGGAGCCCGAGCGAAAAAATTCTAAGTCCCCGTTCGTGTCGCTCCGGAACCGAATGTCGACGGAACGAAGGGACAACGGTAGATCCTTATTCCTGGTGCTCGTGGCTCTCTAAAACCATACACTTGTTGTCCTCTGTCTCTTACCTGTGTCGAGATAATCGAGAATCATGGAGCGTTCGTGTCGCTCCGGAACCGAAAGTCGTCGGTTCGAAGCGAGAACGTTAGATCCTTATTCCTGATCGTTGAGGCACTCTAAAACTATTAGGCTGTTTTGCTCTCTGATGCCCGTGGACCGAGAGAACGTAGAATATCGGAGCGATCGTGTCGCTCCGGAGTTCGAGCGAAAACATTCTAAGTCCCCGTTCGTGTCGCTCCGGAACCGAATGTCGACGGAACGAAGGGACAACGGTAGATCCTTATTCCTGGTGCTCGTGGCTCTCTAAAACCATCCACTTGTTGTCCTCTGTCTCTTACCTGTGTCGAGATAATCGAGAATCATGGAGCGTTCGTGTCGCTCCGGAACCGAAAGTCGTCGGTTCGAAACGAGAACGTTAGATCCTTATTCCTGATCGTTGAGGCACTCTAAAACTATTAGGCTGTTTTGCTCTCTGATGCCCGTGGACCGAGAGAACGTAGAATATCGGAGCGATCGTGTCGCTCCGGCGTTCGAGCGAAAAAATTCTATGTCCCCGTTCGTGTCGCTCCGGAGCCCGAGCGAAAAAATTCTAAGTCCCCGTTCGTGTCGCTCCGGAACCGAATGTCGACGGAACGAAAGGACAACGGTAGATCCTTATTCCTGGTGCTCGTGGCTCTCTAAAACCATACACTTGTTCTCCTCTGTCTCTTACCTGTGTCGAGATAATCGAGAATCATGGAGCGTTCGTGTCGCTCCGGAACCGAATGTCGTCGGTTCGAAACGAGAACGTTAGATCCATATTCCTGATCGTTGAGGCACTCTAAAACTATTAGGCTGTTTTGCTCTCTGATGCCCGTGGACCGAGAGAACGTAGAATAACGGAGCGATCGTGTCGCTCCGGAGCCCGAGCGAAAAAATTCTAAGTCCCCGTTCGTGTCGCTCCGGAGCCCGAGCGAAAAAATTCTAAGTCCCCGTTCGTGTCGCTCCGGAACCGAATGTCGACGGAACGAAAGGACAACGGTAGATCCTTATTCCTGGTGCACGTGGCTCTCTAAAACCATACACTTGTTCTCCTCTGTCTCTTACCTGTGTCGAGATAATCGATAATCATGGAGCGTTCGTGTCGCTCCGGAACCGAAAGTCGTCGGTTCGAAACGAGAACGTTAGATCCATATTCCTGATCGTTGAGGCACTCTAAAACTATTAGGCTGTTTTGCTCTCTGATGCCCGTGGACCGAGAGAACGTAGAATAACGGAGCGATCGTGTCGCTCCGGAGCCCGAGCGAAAAAATTCTAAGTCCCCGTTCGTGTCGCTCCGGAGCCCGAGCGAAAAAATTCTAAGTCCCCGTTCGTGTAGCTCCGGAACCGAATGTCGACGGAACGAAGGGACAACGGTAGATCCTTATTCCTGGTGCTAGTGGCTCTCTAAAACCATACACTTGTTGTCCTCTGTCTCTTACCTGTGTCGAGATAATCGAGAATCATGGAGCGTTCGTGTCGCTCCGGAACCGAAAGTCGTCGGTTCGAAGCGAGACCGTTAGATCCTTATTCCTGATCGTTGAGGCACTCTAAAACTATTAGGCTGTTTTGCTCTCTGATGCCCGTGGACCGAGAGAACGTAGAATATCGGAGCGATCGTGTCGCTCCGGAGTTCGAGCGAAAACATTCTAAGTCCCCGTTCGTGTCGCTCCGGAACCGAATGTCGACGGAACGAAGGGACAACGGTAGATCCTTATTCCTGGTGCTCGTGGCTCTCTAAAACCATCCACTTGTTGTCCTCTGTCTCTTACCTGTGTCGAGATAATCGGGAATCATGGAGCGTTCGTGTCGCTCCGGAACCGAAAGTCGTCGGTTCGAAACGAGAACGTTAGATCCTTATTCCTGATCGTTGAGGCACTCTAAAACTATTAGGCTGTTTTGCTCTCTGATGCCCGTGGACCGAGAGAACGTAGAATATCGGAGCGATCGTGTCGCTCCGGCGTTCGAGCGAAAAAATTCTATGTCCCCGTTCGTGTCGCTCCGGAGCCCGAGCGAAAAAATTCTAGGTCCCCGTTCGTGTCGCTCCGGAACCGAATGTCGACGGAACGAAAGGACAACGGTAGATCCTTATTCCTGGTGCTCGTGGCTCTCTAAAACCATACACTTGTTCTCCTCTGTCTCTTACCTGTGTCGAGATAATCGAGAATCATGGAGCGTTCGTGTCGCTCCGGAACCGAAAGTCGTCGGTTCGAAACGAGAGCGTTAGATCCATATTCCTGATCGTTCAGGCACTCTAAAACTATTAGGCTGTTTTGCTCTCTGATGCCCGTGGACCGAGAGAACGTAGAATAACGGAGCGATCGTGTCGCTCCGGAGCCCGATCGAAAAAATTCTAAGTCCCCGTTCGTGTCGCTCCGGAGCCCGAGCGAAAAAATTCTAAGTCCCCGTTCGTGTCGCTCCGGAACCGAATGTCGACGGAACGAAAGGACAACGGTAGATCCTTATTCCTGGTGCTCGTGGCTCTCTAAAACCATACACTTGTTCTCCTCTGTCTCTTACCTGTGTCGAGATAATCGAGAATCATGGAGCGTTCGTGTCGCTCCGGAACCGCATGTCGTCGGTACGAAACGAGAACGTTAGATCCATATTCCTGATCGTTGAGGCACTCTAAAACTATTAGGCTGTTTTGCTCTCTGATGCCCGTGGACCGAGAGAACGTAGAATAACGGAGCGATCGTGTCGCTCCGGAGCCCGAGCGAAAAAATTCTAAGTCCCCGTTCGTGTCGCTCCGGAGCCCGAGCGAAAAAATTCTAAGTCCCCGTTCGTGTCGCTCCGGAACCGAATGTCGACGGAACGAAAGGACAACGGTAGATCCTTATTCCTGGTGCACGTGGCTCTCTAAAACCATACACTTGTTCTCCTCTGTCTCTTACCTGTGTCGAGATAATCGATAATCATGGAGCGTTCGTGTCGCTCCGGAACCGAAAGTCGTCGGTTCGAAACGAGAACGTTAGATCCATATTCCTGATCGTTGAGGCACTCTAAAACTATTAGGCTGTTTTGCTCTCTGATGCCCGTGGACCGAGAGAACGTAGAATAACGGAGCGATCGTGTCGCTCCGGAGCCCGAGCGAAAAAATTCTAAGTCCCCGTTCGTGTCGCTCCGGAACCGAATGTCGACGGAACGAAGGGACAACGGTAGATCCTTATTCCTGGTGCTCGTGGCTCTCTAAAACCATACACTTGTTGTCCTCTGTCTCTTACCTGTGTCGAGATAATCGAGAATCATGGAGCGTTCGTGTCGCTCCGGAACCGAAAGTCGTCGGTTCGAAGCGAGACCGTTAGATCCTTATTCCTGATCGTTGAGGCACTCTAAAACTATTAGGCTGTTTTGCTCTCTGATGCCCGTGGACCGAGAGAACGTAGAATATCGGAGCGATCGTGTCGCTCCGGAGTTCGAGCGAAAACATTCTAAGTCCCCGTTCGTGTCGCTCCGGAACCAAATGTCGACGGAACGAAGGGACAACGGTAGATCCTTATTCCTGGTGCTCGTGGCTCTCTAAAACCATCCACTTGTTGTCCTCTGTCTCTTACGTGTGTCGAGATAATCGAGAATCATGGAGCGTTCGTGTCGCTCCGGAACCGAAAGTCGTCGGTTCGAAACGAGAACGTTAGATCCTTATTCCTGATCGTTGAGGCACTCTAAAACTATTAGGCTGTTTTGCTCTCTGATGCCCGTGGACCGAGAGAACGTAGAATAACGGAGCGATCGTGTCGCTCCGGAGCCCGAGCGAAAAAATTCTAAGTCCCCGTTCGTGTCGCTCCGGAGCCCGAGCGAAAAAATTCTAAGTCCCCGTTCGTGTCGCTCCGGAACCGAATGTCGACGGAACGAAAGGACAACGGTAGATCCTTATTCCTGGTGCTCGTGGCTCTCTAAAACCATACACTTGTTCTCCTCTGTCTCTTACCTGTGCCGAGATAATCGAGAATCATGGAGCGTTCGTGTCGCTCCGGAACCGAATGTCGTCGGTTCGAAACGAGAACGTTAGATCCATATTCCTGATCGTTGAGGCACTCTAAAACTATTAGGCTGTTTTGCTCTCTGATGCCCGTGGACCGAGAGAACGTAGAATAACGGAGCGATCGTGTCGCTCCGGAGCCCGAGCGAAAAAATTCTAAGTCCCCGTTCGTGTCGCTCCGGAACCGAATGTCGACGGAACGAAGGGACAACGGTAGATCCTTATTCCTGGTGCTCGTGGCTCTCTAAAACCATACACTTGTTGTCCTCTGTCTCTTACCTGTGTCGAGATAATCGAGAATCATGGAGCGTTCGTGTCGCTCCGGAACCGAAAGTCGTCGGTTCGAAGCGAGACCGTTAGATCCTTATTCCTGATCGTTGAGGCACTCTAAAACTATTAGGCTGTTTTGCTCTCTGATGCCCGTGGACCGAGAGAACGTAGAATATCGGAGCGATCGTGTCGCTCCGGAGTTCGAGCGAAAACATTCTAAGTCCCCGTTCGTGTCGCTCCGGAACCGAATGTCGACGGAACGAAGGGACAACGGTAGATCCTTATTCCTGGTGCTCGTGGCTCTCTAAAACCATCCACTTGTTGTCCTCTGTCTCTTACCTGTGTCGAGATAATCGAGAATCATGGAGCGTTCGTGTCGCTCCGGAACCGAAAGTCGTCGGTTCGAAACGAGAACGTTAGATCCTTATTCCTGATCGTTGAGGCACTCTAAAACTATTAGGCTGTTTTGCTCTCTGATGCCCGTGGACCGAGAGAACGTAGAATATCGGAGCGATCGTGTCGCTCCGGCGTTCGAGCGAAAAAATTCTATGTCCCCGTTCGTGTCGCTCCGGAGCCCGAGCGAAAAAATTCTAAGTCACCGTTCGTGTCGCTCCGGAACCGAATGTCGACGGAACGAAAGGACAACGGTAGATCCTTATTCCTGGTGCTCGTGGCTCTCTAAAACCATACACTTGTTCTCCTCTGTCTCTTACCTGTGTCGAGATAATCGAGAATCATGGAGCGTTCGTGTCGCTCCGGAACCGAAAGTCGTCGGTTCGAAACGAGAGCGTTAGATCCATATTCCTGATCGTTCAGGCACTCTAAAACTATTAGGCTGTTTTGCTCTCTGATGCCCGTGGACCGAGAGAACGTAGAATAACGGAGCGATCGTGTCGCTCCGGAGCCCGAGCGAAAAAATTCTAAGTCCCCGTTCGTGTCGCTCCGGAGCCCGAGCGAAAAAATTCTAAGTCCCCGTTCGTGTCGCTCCGGAACCGAATGTCGACGGAACGAAAGGACAACGGTAGATCCTTATTCCTGGTGCTCGTGGCTCTCTAAAACCATACACTTGTTCTCCTCTGTCTCTTACCTGTGTCGAGATAATCGAGAATCATGGAGCGTTCGTGTCGCTCCGGAACCGAATGTCGTCGGTTCGAAACGAGAACGTTAGATCCATATTCCTGATCGTTGAGGCACTCTAAAACTATTAGGCTGTTTTGCTCTCTGATGCCCGTGGACCGAGAGAACGTAGAATAACGGAGCGATCGTGTCGCTCCGGAGCCCGAGCGAAAAAATTCCAAGTCCCCGTTCGTGTCGCTCCGGAGCCCGAGCGAAAAAATTCTAAGTCCCCGTTCGTGTCGCTCCGGAACCGAATGTCGACGGAACGAAAGGACAACGGTATATCCTTATTCCTGGTGCTCGTGGCTCTCTAAAACCATACACTTGTTCTCCTCTGTCTCTTACCTGTGTCGAGATAATCGAGAATCATGGAGCGTTCGTGTCGCTCCGGAACCGAAAGTCGTCGGTTCGAAACGAGAACGTTAGATCCATATTCCTGATCGTTGAGGCACTCTAAAACTATTAGGCTGTTTTGCTCTCTGATGCCCGTGGACCGAGAGAACGTAGAATAACGGAGCGATCGTGTCGCTCCGGAGCCCGAGCGAAAAAATTCTAAGTCCCCGTTCGTGTCGCTCCGGAGCCCGAGCGAAAAAATTCTAAGTCCCCGTTCGTGTCGCTCCGGAACCGAATGTCGACGGAACGAAAGGACAACGGTAGATCCTTATTCCTGGTGCTCGTGGCTCTCTAAAACCATACACTTGTTCTCCTCTGTCTCTTACCTGTGTCGAGATAATCGAGAATCATGGAGCGTTCGTGTCGCTCCGGAACCGCATGTCGTCGGTTCGAAACGAGAACGTTAGATCCATATTCCTGATCGTTGAGGCACTCTAAAACTATTAGGCTGTTTTGCTCTCTGATGCCCGTGGACCGAGAGAACGTAGAATAACGGAGCGATCGTGTCGCTCCGGAGCCCGAGCGAAAAAATTCTAAGTCCCCGTTCGTGTCGCTCCGGAGCCCGAGCGAAAAAATTCTAAGTCCCCGTTCGTGTCGCTCCGGAACCGAATGTCGACGGAACGAAAGGACAACGGTAGATCCTTATTCCTGGTGCTCGTGGCTCTCTAAAACCATACACTTGTTCTCCTCTGTCTCTTACCTGTGTCGAGATAATCGAGAATCATGGAGCGTTCGTGTCGCTCCGGAACCGCATGTCGTCGGTTCGAAACGAGAACGTTAGATCCATATTCCTGATCGTTGAGGCACTCTAAAACTATTAGGCTGTTTTGCTCTCTGATGCCCGTGGACCGAGAGAACGTAGAATAACGGAGCGATCGTGTCGCTCCGGAGCCCGAGCGAAAAAATTCTAAGTCCCCGTTCGTGTCGCTCCGGAGCCCGAGCGAAAAAATTCTAAGTCCCCGTTCGTGTCGCTCCGGAACCGAATGTCGACGGAACGAAAGGACAACGGTAGATCCTTATTCCTGGTGCACGTGGCTCTCTAAAACCATACACTTGTTCTCCTCTGTCTCTTACCTGTGTCGAGATAATCGATAATCATGGAGCGTTCGTGTCGCTCCGGAACCGAAAGTCGTCGGTTCGAAACGAGAACGTTAGATCCATATTCCTGATCGTTGAGGCACTCTAAAACTATTAGGCTGTTTTGCTCTCTGATGCCCGTGGACCGAGAGAACGTAGAATAACGGAGCGATCGTGTCGCTCCGGAGCCCGAGCGAAAAAATTCTAAGTCCCCGTTCGTGTCGCTCCGGAACCGAATGTCGACGGAACGAAAGGACAACGGTAGATCCTTATTCCTGGTGCTCGTGGCTCTCTAAAACCATACACTTGTTCTGCTCTGTCTCTTACCTGTGTCGAGATAATCGAGAATCATGGAGCGTTCGTGTCGCTCCGGAACCGAAAGTCGTCGGTTCGAAACGAGAACGTTAGATCCATATTCCTGATCGTTGAGGCACTCTAAAACTATTAGGCTGTTTTGCTCTCTGATGCCCGTGGACCGAGAGAACGTAGAATAACGGAGCGATCGTGTCGCTCCGGAGCCCGAGCGAAAAAATTCTATGTCCCCGTTCGTGTCGCTCCGGAGCCCGAGCGAAAAAATTCTAAGTCCCCGTTCGTGTCGCTCCGGAACCGAATGTCGACGGAACGAAAGGACAACGGTAGATCCTTATTCCTGGTGCTCGTGGCTCTCTAAAACCATACACTTGTTCTCCTCTGTCTCTTACCTGTGTCGAGATAATCGAGAATCATGGAGCGTTCGTGTCGCTCCGGAACCGAAAGTCGTCGGTTCGAAACGAGAACGTTAGATCCATATTCCTGATCGTTGAGGCACTCTAAAACTATTAGGCTGTTTTGCTCTCTGATGCCCGTGGACCGAGAGAACGTAGAATAACGGAGCGATCGTGTCGCTCCGGAGCCCGAGCGAAAAAATTCTAAGTCCCCGTTCGTGTCGCTCCGGAGCCCGAGCGAAAAAATTCTAAGTCCCCGTTCGTGTCGCTCCGGAACCGAATGTCGACGGAACGAAGGGACAACGGTAGATCCTTATTCCTGGTGCTCGTGGCTCTATAAAACCATACACTTGTTGTCCTCTGTCTCTTACCTGTGTCGAGATAATCGAGAATCATGGAGCGTTCGTGTCGCTCCGGAACCGAAAGTCGTCGGTTCGAAGCGAGAACGTTAGATCCTTATTCCTGATCGTTGAGGCACTCTAAAACTATTAGGCTGTTTTGCTCTCTGATGCCCGTGGACCGAGAGAACGTAGAATATCGGAGCGATCGTGTCGCTCCGGAGTTCGAGCGAAAACATTCTAAGTCCCCGTTCGTGTCGCTCCGGAACCGAATGTCGACGGAACGAAGGGACAACGGTAGATCCTTATTCCTGGTGCTCGTGGCTCTCTAAAACCATCCACTTGTTGTCCTCTGTCTCTTACCTGTGTCGAGATAATCGAGAATCATGGAGCGTTCGTGTCGCTCCGGAACCGAAAGTCGTCGGTTCGAAACGAGAACGTTAGATCCTTATTCCTGATCGTTGAGGCACTCTAAAACTATTAGGCTGTTTTGCTCTCTGATGCCCGTGGACCGAGAGAACGTAGAATATCGGAGCGATCGTGTCGCTCCGGCGTTCGAGCGAAAAAATTCTATGTCCCCGTTCGTGTCGCTCCGGAGCCCGAGCGAAAAAATTCTAAGTCCCCGTTCGTGTCGCTCCGGAACCGAATGTCGACGGAACGAAGGGACAACGGTAGATCCTTATTCCTGGTGCTCGTGGCTCTCTAAAACCATACACTTGTTGTCCTCTGTCTCTTACCTGTGTCGAGATAATCGAGAATCATGGAGCGTTCGTGTCGCTCCGGAACCGAAAGTCGTCGGTTCGAAGCGAGAACGTTAGATCCTTATTCCTGATCGTTGAGGCACTCTAAAACTATTAGGCTGTTTTGCTCTCTGATGCCCGTGGACCGAGAGAACGTAGAATATCGGAGCGATCGTGTCGCTCCGGAGTTCGAGCGAAAACATTCTAAGTCCCCGTTCGTGTCGCTCCGGAACCGAATGTCGACGGAACGAAGGGACAACGGTAGATCCTTATTCCTGGTGCTCGTGGCTCTCTAAAACCATCCACTTGTTGTCCTCTGTCTCTTACCTGTGTCGAGATAATCGAGAATCATGGAGCGTTCGTGTCGCTCCGGAACCGAAAGTCGTCGGTTCGAAACGAGAACGTTAGATCCTTATTCCTGATCGTTGAGGCACTCTAAAACTATTAGGCTGTTTTGCTCTCTGATGCCCGTGGACCGAGAGAACGTAGAATATCGGAGCGATCGTGTCGCTCCGGCGTTCGAGCGAAAAAATTCTATGTCCCCGTTCGTGTCGCTCCGGAGCCCGAGCGAAAAAATTCTAAGTCCCCGTTCGTGTCGCTCCGGAACCGAATGTCGACGGAACGAAGGGACAACGGTAGATCCTTATTCCTGGTGCTCGTGGCTCTCTAAAACCATACACTTGTTGTCCTCTGTCTCTTACCTGTGTCGAGATAATCGAGAATCATGGAGCGTTCGTGTCGCTCCGGAACCGAAAGTCGTCGGTTCGAAGCGAGAACGTTAGATCCTTATTCCTGATCGTTGAGGCACTCTAAAACTATTAGGCTGTTTTGCTCTCTGATGCCCGTGGACCGAGAGAACGTAGAATATCGGAGCGATCGTGTCGCTCCGGAGTTCGAGCGAAAACATTCTAAGTCCCCGTTCGTGTCGCTCCGGAACCGAATGTCGACGGAACGAAGGGACAACGGTAGATCCTTATTCCTGGTGCTCGTGGCTCTCTAAAACCATCCACTTGTTGTCCTCTGTCTCTTACCTGTGTCGAGATAATCGAGAATCATGGAGCGTTCGTGTCGCTCCGGAACCGAAAGTCGTCGGTTCGAAACGAGAACGTTAGATCCTTATTGCTGATCGTTGAGGCACTCTAAAACTATTAGGCTGTTTTGCTCTCTGATGCCCGTGGACCGAGAGAACGTAGAATATCGGAGCGATCGTGTCGCTCCGGCGTTCGAGCGAAAAAATTCTAAGTCCCCGTTCGTGTCGCTCCGGAACCGAATGTCGACGGAACGAAGGGACAACGGTAGATCCTTATTCCTGGTGCTCGTGGCTCTCTAAATCCATACACTTGTTGTCCTCTGTCTCTTACCTGTGTCGAGATAATAGAGAATCATGGAGCGTTCGTGTCGCTCCGGAACCGAAAGTCGTCGGTTCGAAACGAGAACGTTAGATCCTTACTCCTGATCGTTGAGGCACTCTAAAACTGTTAGGCTGTTTTGCTCTCTGATGCCCGTGGGCCGAGAGAACGTAGAATATCGGAGCGATAGTGTCGCTCCGGAGTTCGAGCGAAAACATTCTAAGTCCCCGTACGTGTCGCTCCGGAACCGAATGTCGACGGAACGAAGGGACAACGGTAAATCCTTATTCCTGGTGCTCGTGGCTCTGTAAAACCATACACTTGTTGTCCTCTGTCTCTTACCTGTGTCGAGATAATCGAGAATCATGGAGCGTTCGTGTCGCTCCGGAACCGAAAGTAGTCGGTTCGAAACGAGAACGTTAGATCCTTATTCCTGATCGTTAAGGCACTCTAAAACTATTAGGCTGTTTTGCTCTCTGATGCCCGTGGGCCGAGAGAACGTAGAATATCGGAGCGATCGTGTCGCTCCGGAGTTCGAGCGAAACAATTCTAAGTCTCCGTTCGTGTCGCTCCGGAGCCCGAGCGAAAAAATTCTAAGTCCCCGTTCGTGTCGCTCCGGAACCGAGTGTCGACGGAACGAAGGGACAACGGTAGATCCTTATTCATGGTGCTCGTGGCTGTCTAAAACCATACACTTGTTCTCCTCTGTCTCTTACCTGTGTCGAGATAATCGAGAATCATGGAGCGTTGGTGTCGCTCCGGAACCGAAAGTCGTCGGTTCGAAACGAGAACGTTAGATCCATATTCCTGATCGTTGAGGCACTCTAAAACTATTAGGCTGTTTTGCTCTCTGATGCCCGTGGACCGAGAGAACGTAGAATAACGGAGCGATCGTGTCGCTCCGGAGCCCGAGCGAAAAAATTCTAAGTCCCCGTTCGTGTCGCTCCGGAGCCCGAGCGAAAAAATTCTAAGTCCCCGTTCGTGTCGCTCCGGAACCGAATGTCGACGGAACGAAGGGACAACGGTAGATCCTTCTTCCTGGTGCTCGCGGCTCTCTAAAACCATACACTTGTTGTCCTCTGTCTCTTACCTGTGCCGAGAAAATCGAGAATCATGGAGCGTTCGTGTCGCTCCGGAACCGAAAGCCGTCGGTTCGAAACGAGAACGTTAGATCCTTATTCCTGATCGTTGAGGCACTCTAAAACTATTAGGCTGTTTTGCTCTCTGATGCCCGTGGACCGAGAGAACGTAGAATAACGGAGCGATCGTGTCGCTCCGGAGTTCGAGCGAAAAAATTCTAAGTCCCCGTTCGTGTCGCTCCGGAGCCCGAGCGAAAAAATTCTAAGTCCCCGTTCGTGTCGCTCCGGAACCGAGTGTCGACGGAACGAAGGGACAACGGTAGATCCTTATTCCTGGTGCTCGTGGCTCTCTAAAACCATACACTTGATGTCCTCTGTCTCTTCACTGTGTCGAGATAATCGAGAATCATAGAGCGCTCGTGTCGCTCCGGAACCGAAAGTCGTCGGTTCGAAACGAGAACGTTAGATCCTTATTCCTGATCGCTGAGGCACTCTAAAACTATTAGGCTGTTTTGCTCTCTGAAGCCCGTGGACCGAGAGAACGTAGAATATCGGAGCGATCGTGTCGCTCCGGAGTACGAGCGAAAAAATTCTAAGTCCCCGTTCGTGTCGCTCCGGAACCGAATGTCGACGGAACGAAGGGACAACGGTAGATCCTTATTCCTGGTTCTCGTGGCTCTGTAAAACCATACACTTGTTGTCCTCTGCCTCTTACCTGTGTCGAGATAATCGAGAATCATGGAGCGTTCGTGTCGCTCCGGAACCGAAAGTCGTAGGTTCGAAACGAGAACGTTAGATCCTTATTCCTGATCGTTGAGGCACTCTAAAAGTATTAGGCTGTTTTGCTCTCTGATGCCGTGGACCGAGAGAACGTAGAATATCGGAGCGATCGTGTCGCTCCGGAGTTCGAGCGAAAAAATTCTAAGTCTCCGTTCGTGTCGCTCCGGAGCCCGAGCGAAAAAATTCTAAGTCCCCGTTCGTGTCGCTCCGGAACCGAGTGTCGACGGAACGAAGGGACAACGGTAGATCCTTATTCATGGTGCTCGTGGCTGTCTAAAACCATACACTTGTTCTCCTCTGTCTCTTACCTGTGTCGAGATAATCGAGAATCATGGAGCGTTCGTGTCGCTCCGGAACCGAAAGTCGTCGGTTCGAAGCGAGAACGTTAGATCCTTATTCCTGATCGTTGAGGCACTCTAAAACTATTAGGCTGTTTTGCTCTCTGATGCCCGTGGACCGAGAGAACGTAGAATATCGGAGCGATCGTGTCGCTCCGGAGTTCGAGCGAAAACATTCTAAGTCCCCGTTCGTGTCGCTCCGGAACCGAATGTCGACGGAACGAAGGGACAACGGTAGATCCTTATTCCTGGTGCTCGTGGCTCTCTAAAACCATCCACTTGTTGTCCTCTGTCTCTTACCTGTGTCGAGATAATCGAGAATCATGGAGCGTTCGTGTCGCTCCGGAACCGAAAGTCGTCGGTTCGAAACGAGAACGTTAGATCCTTATTGCTGATCGTTGAGGCACTCTAAAACTATTAGGCTGTTTTGCTCTCTGATGCCCGTGGACCGAGAGAACGTAGAATATCGGAGCGATCGTGTCGCTCCGGCGTTCGAGCGAAAAAATTCTAAGTCCCCGTTCGTGTCGCTCCGGAACCGAATGTCGACGGAACGAAGGGACAACGGTAGATCCTTATTCCTGGTGCTCGTGGCTCTCTAAATCCATACACTTGTTGTCCTCTGTCTCTTACCTGTGTCGAGATAATAGAGAATCATGGAGCGTTCGTGTCGCTCCGGAACCGAAAGTCGTCGGTTCGAAACGAGAACGTTAGATCCTTACTCCTGATCGTTGAGGCACTCTAAAACTGTTAGGCTGTTTTGCTCTCTGATGCCCGTGGGCCGAGAGAACGTAGAATATCGGAGCGATAGTGTCGCTCCGGAGTTCGAGCGAAAACATTCTAAGTCCCCGTACGTGTCGCTCCGGAACCGAATGTCGACGGAACGAAGGGACAACGGTAAATCCTTATTCCTGGTGCTCGTGGCTCTGTAAAACCATACACTTGTTGTCCTCTGTCTCTTACCTGTGTCGAGATAATCGAGAATCATGGAGCGTTCGTGTCGCTCCGGAACCGAAAGTAGTCGGTTCGAAACGAGAACGTTAGATCCTTATTCCTGATCGTTAAGGCACTCTAAAACTATTAGGCTGTTTTGCTCTCTGATGCCCGTGGGCCGAGAGAACGTAGAATATCGGAGCGATCGTGTCGCTCCGGAGTTCGAGCGAAACAATTCTAAGTCTCCGTTCGTGTCGCTCCGGAGCCCGAGCGAAAAAATTCTAAGTCCCCGTTCGTGTCGCTCCGGAACCGAGTGTCGACGGAACGAAGGGACAACGGTAGATCCTTATTCATGGTGCTCGTGGCTGTCTAAAACCATACACTTGTTCTCCTCTGTCTCTTACCTGTGTCGAGATAATCGAGAATCATGGAGCGTTGGTGTCGCTCCGGAACCGAAAGTCGTCGGTTCGAAACGAGAACGTTAGATCCATATTCCTGATCGTTGAGGCACTCTAAAACTATTAGGCTGTTTTGCTCTCTGATGCCCGTGGACCGAGAGAACGTAGAATAACGGAGCGATCGTGTCGCTCCGGAGCCCGAGCGAAAAAATTCTAAGTCCCCGTTCGTGTCGCTCCGGAGCCCGAGCGAAAAAATTCTAAGTCCCCGTTCGTGTCGCTCCGGAACCGAATGTCGACGGAACGAAGGGACAACGGTAGATCCTTCTTCCTGGTGCTCGCGGCTCTCTAAAACCATACACTTGTTGTCCTCTGTCTCTTACCTGTGCCGAGAAAATCGAGAATCATGGAGCGTTCGTGTCGCTCCGGAACCGAAAGCCGTCGGTTCGAAACGAGAACGTTAGATCCTTATTCCTGATCGTTGAGGCACTCTAAAACTATTAGGCTGTTTTGCTCTCTGATGCCCGTGGACCGAGAGAACGTAGAATAACGGAGCGATCGTGTCGCTCCGGAGTTCGAGCGAAAAAATTCTAAGTCCCCGTTCGTGTCGCTCCGGAGCCCGAGCGAAAAAATTCTAAGTCCCCGTTCGTGTCGCTCCGGAACCGAGTGTCGACGGAACGAAGGGACAACGGTAGATCCTTATTCCTGGTGCTCGTGGCTCTCTAAAACCATACACTTGATGTCCTCTGTCTCTTCACTGTGTCGAGATAATCGAGAATCATAGAGCGCTCGTGTCGCTCCGGAACCGAAAGTCGTCGGTTCGAAACGAGAACGTTAGATCCTTATTCCTGATCGCTGAGGCACTCTAAAACTATTAGGCTGTTTTGCTCTCTGAAGCCCGTGGACCGAGAGAACGTAGAATATCGGAGCGATCGTGTCGCTCCGGAGTACGAGCGAAAAAATTCTAAGTCCCCGTTCGTGTCGCTCCGGAACCGAATGTCGACGGAACGAAGGGACAACGGTAGATCCTTATTCCTGGTTCTCGTGGCTCTGTAAAACCATACACTTGTTGTCCTCTGCCTCTTACCTGTGTCGAGATAATCGAGAATCATGGAGCGTTCGTGTCGCTCCGGAACCGAAAGTCGTAGGTTCGAAACGAGAACGTTAGATCCTTATTCCTGATCGTTGAGGCACTCTAAAAGTATTAGGCTGTTTTGCTCTCTGATGCCGTGGACCGAGAGAACGTAGAATATCGGAGCGATCGTGTCGCTCCGGAGTTCGAGCGAAAAAATTCTAAGTCTCCGTTCGTGTCGCTCCGGAGCCCGAGCGAAAAAATTCTAAGTCCCCGTTCGTGTCGCTCCGGAACCGAGTGTCGACGGAACGAAGGGACAACGGTAGATCCTTATTCATGGTGCTCGTGGCTGTCTAAAACCATACACTTGTTCTCCTCTGTCTCTTACCTGTGTCGAGATAATCGAGAATCATGGAGCGTTCGTGTCGCTCCGGAACCGAAAGTCGTCGGTTCGAAACGAGAACGTTAGATCCATATTCCTGATCGTTGAGGCACTCTAAAACTATTAGGCTGTTTTGCTCTCTGATGCCCGTGGACCGAGAGAACGTAGAATAACGGAGCGATCGTGTCGCTCCGGAGCCCGAGCGAAAAAATTCTAAGTCCCCGTTCGTGTCGCTCCGGAGCCCGAGCGAAAAAATTCTAAGTCCCCGTTCGTGTCGCTCCGGAACCGAATGTCGACGGAACGGAAGGACAACGGTAGATCCTTATTCCTGGTGCTCGTGGCTCTCTAAAACCATACACTTGTTCTCCTCTGTCTCTTACCTGTGTCGAGATAATCGAGAATCATGGAGCGTTCGTGTCGCTCCGGAACCGAAAGTCGTCGGTTCGAAACGAGAACGTTAGATCCATATTCCTGATCGTTGAGGCACTCTAAAACTATTAGGCTGTTTTGCTCTCTGATGACCGTGGACCGAGAGAACGTAGAATAACGGAGCGATCGTGTCGCTCCGGAGCCCGAGCGAAAAAATTCTATGTCCCCGTTCGTGTCGCTCCGGAGCCCGAGCGAAAAAATTCTAAGTCCCCGTTCGTGTCGCTCCGGAACCGAATGTCGACGGAACGAAAGGACAACGGTAGATCCTTATTCCTGGTGCTCGTGGCTCTCTAAAACCATACACTTGTTCTCCTCTGTCTCTTACCTGTGTCGAGATAATCGAGAATCATGGAGCGTTCGTGTCGCTCCGGAACCGAAAGTCGTCGGTTCGAAACGAGAACGTTAGATCCATATTCCTGATCGTTGAGGCACTCTAAAACTATTAGGCTGTTTTGCTCTCTGATGCCCGTGGACCGAGAGAACGTAGAATAACGGAGCGATCGTGTCGCTCCGGAGCCCGACCGAAAAAATTCTAAGTCCCCGTTCGTGTCGCTCCGGAACCGAATGTCGACGGAACGAAGGGACAACGGTAGATCCTTATTCCTGGTGCTCGTGGCTCTCTAAAACCATCCACTTGTTGTCCTCTGTCTCTTACCTGTGTCGAGATAATCGAGAATCATGGAGCGTTCGTGTCGCTCCGGAACCGAAAGTCGTCGGTTCGAAACGAGAACGTTAGATCCTTATTGCTGATCGTTGAGGCACTCTAAAACTATTAGGCTGTTTTGCTCTCTGATGCCCGTGGACCGAGAGAACGTAGAATATCGGAGCGATCGTGTCGCTCCGGCGTTCGAGCGAAAAAATTCTAAGTCCCCGTTCGTGTCGCTCCGGAACCGAATGTCGACGGAACGAAGGGACAACGGTAGATCCTTATTCCTGGTGCTCGTGGCTCTCTAAATCCATACACTTGTTGTCCTCTGTCTCTTACCTGTGTCGAGATAATAGAGAATCATGGAGCGTTCGTGTCGCTCCGGAACCGAAAGTCGTCGGTTCGAAACGAGAACGTTAGATCCTTACTCCTGATCGTTGAGGCACTCTAAAACTGTTAGGCTGTTTTGCTCTCTGATGCCCGTGGGCCGAGAGAACGTAGAATATCGGAGCGATAGTGTCGCTCCGGAGTTCGAGCGAAAACATTCTAAGTCCCCGTACGTGTCGCTCCGGAACCGAATGTCGACGGAACGAAGGGACAACGGTAAATCCTTATTCCTGGTGCTCGTGGCTCTGTAAAACCATACACTTGTTGTCCTCTGTCTCTTACCTGTGTCGAGATAATCGAGAATCATGGAGCGTTCGTGTCGCTCCGGAACCGAAAGTAGTCGGTTCGAAACGAGAACGTTAGATCCTTATTCCTGATCGTTAAGGCACTCTAAAACTATTAGGCTGTTTTGCTCTCTGATGCCCGTGGGCCGAGAGAACGTAGAATATCGGAGCGATCGTGTCGCTCCGGAGTTCGAGCGAAACAATTCTAAGTCTCCGTTCGTGTCGCTCCGGAGCCCGAGCGAAAAAATTCTAAGTCCCCGTTCGTGTCGCTCCGGAACCGAGTGTCGACGGAACGAAGGGACAACGGTAGATCCTTATTCATGGTGCTCGTGGCTGTCTAAAACCATACACTTGTTCTCCTCTGTCTCTTACCTGTGTCGAGATAATCGAGAATCATGGAGCGTTGGTGTCGCTCCGGAACCGAAAGTCGTCGGTTCGAAACGAGAACGTTAGATCCATATTCCTGATCGTTGAGGCACTCTAAAACTATTAGGCTGTTTTGCTCTCTGATGCCCGTGGACCGAGAGAACGTAGAATAACGGAGCGATCGTGTCGCTCCGGAGCCCGAGCGAAAAAATTCTAAGTCCCCGTTCGTGTCGCTCCGGAGCCCGAGCGAAAAAATTCTAAGTCCCCGTTCGTGTCGCTCCGGAGCCCGAGCGAAAAAATTCTAAGTCCCCGTTCGTGTCGCTCCGGAACCGAATGTCGACGGAACGAAAGGACAACGGTAGATCCTTATTCCTGGTGCTCGTGGCTCTCTAAAACCATACACTTGTTCTGCTCTGTCTCTTACCTGTGTCGAGATAATCGAGAATCATGGAGCGTTCGTGTCGCTCCGGAACCGAAAGTCGTCGGTTCGAAACGAGAACGTTAGATCCATATTCCTGATCGTTGAGGCACTCTAAAACTATTAGGCTGTTTTGCTCTCTGATGCCCGTGGACCGAGAGAACGTAGAATAACGGAGCGATCGTGTCGCTCCGGAGCCCGAGCGAAAAAATTCTAAGTCCCCGTTCGTGTCGCTCCGGAGCCCGAGCGAAAAAATTCTAAGTCCCCGTTCGTGTCGCTCCGGAGCCCGAGCGAAAAAATTCTAAGTCCCCGTTCGTGTCGCTCCGGAACCGAATGTCGACGGAACGAAGGGACAACGGTAGATCCTTATTCCTGGTGCTCGTGGCTCTATAAAACCATACACTTGTTGTCCTCTGTCTCTTACCTGTGTCGAGATAATCGAGAATCATGGAGCGTTCGTGTCGCTCCGGAACCGAAAGTCGTCGGTTCGAAGCGAGAACGTTAGATCCTTATTCCTGATCGTTGAGGCACTCTAAAACTATTAGGCTGTTTTGCTCTCTGATGCCCGTGGACCGAGAGAACGTAGAATATCGGAGCGATCGTGTCGCTCCGGAGTTCGAGCGAAAACATTCTAAGTCCCCGTTCGTGTCGCTCCGGAACCGAATGTCGACGGAACGAAGGGACAACGGTAGATCCTTATTCCTGGTGCTCGTGGCTCTCTAAAACCATCCACTTGTTGTCCTCTGTCTCTTACCTGTGTCGAGATAATCGAGAATCATGGAGCGTTCGTGTCGCTCCGGAACCGAAAGTCGTCGGTTCGAAACGAGAACGTTAGATCCTTATTCCTGATCGTTGAGGCACTCTAAAACTATTAGGCTGTTTTGCTCTCTGATGCCCGTGGACCGAGAGAACGTAGAATATCGGAGCGATCGTGTCGCTCCGGCGTTCGAGCGAAAAAATTCTATGTCCCCGTTCGTGTCGCTCCGGAACCGAATGTCGACGGAACGAAGGGACAACGGTAGATCCTTATTCCTGGTGCTAGTGGCTCTCTAAAACCATCCACTTGTTGTCCTCTGTCTCTTACCTGTGTCGAGATAATCGAGAATCATGGAGCGTTCGTGTCGCTCCGGAACCGAAAGTCGTCGGTTCGAAACGAGAACGTTAGATCCTTATTCCTGATCGTTGAGGCACTCTAAAACTATTAGGCTGTTTTGCTCTCTGATGCCCGTGGACCGAGAGAACGTAGAATATCGGAGCGATCGTGTCGCTCCGGCGTTCGAGCGAAAAAATTCTATGTCCCCGTTCGTGTCGCTCCGGAACCGAATGTCGACGGAACGAAAGGACAACGGTAGATCCTTATTCCTGGTGCTCGTGGCTCTCTAAAACCATACACTTGTTCTCCTCTGTCTCTTACCTGTGTCGAGATAATCGAGAATCATGGAGCGTTCGTGTCGCTCCGGAACCGAAAGTCGTCGGTTCGAAACGAGAGCGTTAGATCCATATTCCTGATCGTTGAGGCACTCTAAAACTATTAGGCTGTTTTGCTCTCTGATGCCCGTGGACCGAGAGAACGTAGAATAACGGAGCGATCGTGTCGCTCCGGAGCCCGAGCGAAAAAATTCTAAGTCCCCGTTCGTGTCGCTCCGGAGCCCGAGCGAAAAAATTCTAAGTCCCCGTTCGTGTCGCTCCGGAACCGAATGTCGACGGAACGAAAGGACAACGGTAGATCCTTATTCCTGGTGCTCGTGGCTCTCTAAAACCATACACTTGTTCTCCTCTGTATCTTACCTGTGTCGAGATAATCGAGAATCATGGAGCGTTCGTGTCGCTCCGGAACCGAAAGTCGTCGGTTCGAAACGAGAACGTTAGATCCATATTCCTGATCGTTGAGGCACTCTAAAACTATTAGGCTGTTTTGCTCTCTGATGCCCGTGGACCGAGAGAACGTAGAATAACGGAGCGATCGTGTCGCTCCGGAGCCCGAGCGAAAAAATTCTATGTCCCCGTTCGTGTCGCTCCGGAGCCCGAGCGAAAAAATTCTAAGTCCCCGTTCGTGTCGCTCCGGAACCGAATGTCGACGGAACGAAAGGACAACGGTAGATCCTTATTCCTGGTGCTCGTGGCTCTCTAAAACCATACACTTGTTCTCCTCTGTCTCTTACCTGTGTCGAGATAATCGAGAATCATGGAGCGTTCGTGTCGCTCCGGAACCGAAAGTCGTCGGTTGGAATCGAGAACGTTAGATCCATATTCCTGATCGTTGAGGCACTCTAAAACTATTAGGCTGTTTTGCTCTCTGATGCCCGTGGACCGAGAGAACGTAGAATAACGGAGCGATCGTGTCGCTCCGGAGCCCGAGCGAAAAAATTCCAAGTCCCCGTTCGTGTCGCTCCGGAGCCCGAGCGAAAAAATTCTAAGTCCCCGTTCGTGTCGCTCCGGAACCGAATGTCGACGGAACGAAAGGACAACGGTAGATCCTTATTCCTGGTGCTCGTGGCTCTCTAAAACCATACACTTGTTCTCCTCTGTCTCTTACCTGTGTCGAGATAATCGAGAATCATGGAGCGTTCGTGTCGCTCCGGAACCGAAAGTCGTCGGTTCGAAACGAGAACGTTAGATCCATATTCCTGATCGTTGAGGCACTCTAAAACTATTAGGCTGTTTTGCTCTCTGATGCCCGTGGACCGAGAGAACGTAGAATAACGGAGCGATCGTGTCGCTCCGGAACCGAATGTCGACGGAACGAAAGGACAACGGTAGATCCTTATTCCTGGTGCTCGTGGCTCTCTAAAACCATACACTTGTTCTCCTCTGTATCTTACCTGTGTCGAGATAATCGAGAATCATGGAGCGTTCGTGTCGCTCCGGAACCGAAAGTCGTCGGTTCGAAACGAGAACGTTAGATCCATATTCCTGATCGTTGAGGCACTCTAAAACTATTAGGCTGTTTTGCTCTCTGATGCCCGTGGACCGAGAGAACGTAGAATAACGGAGCGATCGTGTCGCTCCGGAGCCCGAGCGAAAAAATTCTATGTCCCCGTTCGTGTCGCTCCGGAGCCCGAGCGAAAAAATTCTAAGTCCCCGTTCGTGTCGCTCCGGAACCGAATGTCGACGGAACGAAAGGACAACGGTAGATCCTTATTCCTGGTGCTCGTGGCTCTCTAAAACCATACACTTGTTCTCCTCTGTCTCTTACCTGTGTCGAGATAATCGAGAATCATGGAGCGTTCGTGTCGCTCCGGAACCGAAAGTCGTCGGTTGGAATCGAGAACGTTAGATCCATATTCCTGATCGTTGAGGCACTCTAAAACTATTAGGCTGTTTTGCTCTCTGATGCCCGTGGACCGAGAGAACGTAGAATAACGGAGCGATCGTGTCGCTCCGGAGCCCGAGCGAAAAAATTCCAAGTCCCCGTTCGTGTCGCTCCGGAGCCCGAGCGAAAAAATTCTAAGTCCCCGTTCGTGTCGCTCCGGAACCGAATGTCGACGGAACGAAAGGACAACGGTAGATCCTTATTCCTGGTGCTCGTGGCTCTCTAAAACCATACACTTGTTCTCCTCTGTCTCTTACCTGTGTCGAGATAATCGAGAATCATGGAGCGTTCGTGTCGCTCCGGAACCGAAAGTCGTCGGTTCGAAACGAGAACGTTAGATCCATATTCCTGATCGTTGAGGCACTCTAAAACTATTAGGCTGTTTTGCTCTCTGATGCCCGTGGACCGAGAGAACGTAGAATAACGGAGCGATCGTGTCGCTCCGGAACCGAATGTCGACGGAACGAAAGGACAACGGTAGATCCTTATTCCTGGTGCTCGTGGCTCTCTAAAACCATACACTTGTTCTCCTCTGTCTCTTACCTGTGTCGAGATAATCGAGAATCATGGAGCGTTCTTGTCGCTCCGGAACCGAAAGTCGTCGGTTCGAAACGAGAACGTTAGATCCATATTCCTGATCGTTGAGGCACTCTAAAACTATTAGGCTGTTTTGCTCTCTGATGACCGTGGACCGAGAGAACGTAGAATAACGGAGCGATCGTGTCGCTCCGGAGCAAGAGCGAAAAAATTCTATGTCCCCGTTCGTGTCGCTCCGGAGCCCGAGCGAAAAAATTCTAAGTCCCCGTTCGTGTCGCTCCGGAACCGAATGTCGACGGAACGAAGGGACAACGGTAGATCCTTATTCCTGGTGCTCGTGGCTCTCTAAATCCATACACTTGTTGTCCTCTGTCTCTTACCTGTGTCGAGATAATAGAGAATCATGGAGCGTTCGTGTCGCTCCGGAACCGAAAGTCGTAGGTTCGAAACGAGAACGTTAGATCCATATTCCTGATCGTTGAGGCACTCTAAAACTATTAGGCTGTTTTGCTCTCTGATGCCCGTGGACCGAGAGAACGTAGAATAACGGAGCGATCGTGTCGCTCCGGAGCCCGAGCGAAAAAATTCTATGTCCCCGTTCGTGTCGCTCCGGAGCCCGAGCGAAAAAATTCTAAGTCCCCGTTCGTGTCGCTCCGGAACCGAATGTCGACGGAACGAAAGGACAACGGTAGATCCCTATTCCTGGTGCTCGTGGCTCTCTAAAACCATACACTTGTTCTCCTCTGTCTCTTACCTGTGTCGAGATAATCGAGAATCATGGAGCGTTCGTGTCGCTCCGGAACCGAAAGTCGTCGGTTGGAAACGAGAACGTTAGATCCATATTCCTGATCGTTGAGGCACTCTAAAACTATTAGGCTGTTTTGCTCTCTGATGCCCGTGGACCGAGAGAACGTAGAATAACGAAGCGATCGTGTCGCTCCGGAGCCCGAGCGAAAAAATTCCAAGTCCCCGTTCGTGTCGCTCCGGAGCCCGAGCGAAAAAATTCTAAGTCCCCGTTCGTGTCGCTCCGGAACCGAATGTCGACGGAACGAAAGGACAACGGTAGATCCTTATTCCTGGTGCTCGTGGCTCTCTAAAACCATACACTTGTTCTCCTCTGTCTCTTACCTGTGTCGAGATAATCGAGAATCATGGAGCGTTCGTGTCGCTCCGGAACCGAATGTCGACGGAACGAAAGGACAACGGTAGATCCTTATTCCTGGTGCTCGTGGCTCTCTAAAACCATACACTTGTTCTCCTCTGTCTCTTACCTGTGTCGAGATAATCGAGAATCATGGAGCGTTCGTGTCGCTCCGGAACCGAAAGTCGTCGGTTGGAAACGAGAACGTTAGATCCATATTCCTGATCGTTGAGGCACTCTAAAACTATTAGGCTGTTTTGCTCTCTGATGCCCGTGGACCGAGAGAACGTAGAATAACGGAGCGATCGTGTCGCTCCGGAACCGAATGTCGACGGAACGAAAGGACAACGGTAGATCCTTATTCCTGGTGCTCGTGGCTCTCTAAAACCATACACTTGTTCTCCTCTGTCTCTTACCTGTGTCGAGATAATCGAGAATCATGGAGCGTTCGTGTCGCTCCGGAACCGAAAGTCGTCGGTTCGAAACGAGAACGTTAGATCCATATTCCTGATCGTTGAGGCACTCTAAAACTATTAGGCTGTTTTGCTCTCTGATGACCGTGGACCGAGAGAACGTAGAATAACGGAGCGATCGTGTCGCTCCGGAGCCCGAGCGAAAAAATTCTATGTCCCCGTTCGTGTCGCTCCGGAGCCCGAGCGAAAAAATTCTAAGTCCCCGTTCGTGTCGCTCCGGAACCGAATGTCGGCGGAACGAAAGGACAACGGTAGATCCTTATTCCTGGTGCTCGTGGCTCTCTAAAACCATACACTTGTTCTCCTCTGTCTCTTACCTGTGTCGAGATAATCGAGAATCATGGAGCGTTCGTGTCGCTCCGGAACCGAAAGTCGTCGGTTCGAAACGAGAACGTTAGATCCATATTCCTGATCGTTGAGGCACTCTAAAACTATTAGGCTGTTTTGCTCTCTGATGACCGTGGACCGAGAGAACGTAGAATAACGGAGCGATCGTGTCGCTCCGGAGCCCGAGCGAAAAAATTCTATGTCCCCGTTCGTGTCGCTCCGGAGCCCGAGCGAAAAAATTCTAAGTCCCCGTTCGTGTCGCTCCGGAACCGAATGTCGACGGAACGAAGGGACAACGGTAGATCCTTATTCCTGGTGCTCGTGGCTCTCTAAATCCATACACTTGTTGTCCTCTGTCTCTTACCTGTGTCGAGATAATAGAGAATCATGGAGCGTTCGTGTCGCTCCGGAACCGAAAGTCGTCGGTTCGAAACGAGAACGTTAGATCCTTACTCCTGATCGTTGAGGCACTCTAAAACTGTTAGGCTGTTTTGCTCTCTGATGCCCGTGGACCGAGAGAACGTAGAATATCGGAGCGATCGTGTCGCTCCGGAGTTCGAGCGAAAACATTCTAAGTCCCCGTTCGTGTCGCTCCGGAACCGAATGTCGACGGAACGAAGGGACAACGGTAGATCCTTATTCCTGGTGCTCGTGGCTCTCTAAAACCATCCACTTGTTGTCCTCTGTCTCTTACCTGTGTCGAGATAATCGAGAATCATGGAGCGTTCGTGTCGCTCCGGAACCGAAAGTCGTCGGTTCGAAACGAGAACGTTATATCCTTATTCCTGATCGTTGAGGCACTCTAAAACTATTAGGCTGTTTTGCTCTCTGATGCCCGTGGACCGAGAGAACGTAGAATATCGGAGCGATCGTGTCGCTCCGGCGTTCGAGCGAAAAAATTCTAAGTCCCCGTTCGTGTCGCTCCGGAGGCCGAGCGAAAAAATTCTAAGTCCCCGTTCGTGTCGCTCCGGAACCGAATGTCGACGGAACGAAGAGACAACGGTAGATCCTTATTCCTGGTGCTCGTGGCTCTCTAAAACCATACACTTGTTGTCCTCCGTCTCTTACCTGTGTCGAGATAATCGAGAATCATGGAGCGTTCGTGTCGCTCCGGAACCGAAAGTCGTCGGTTCGAAACGAGAACGTTAGATCCTTATTCCTGATCGTTGAGGCACACTAAAACTTTTAGGCTGTTTTGCTCTCTGATGCCCGTGGACCGAGAGAACGTAGAATGTCGGAGCGATCGTGTCGCTCCGGAGTTCGAGCGAGAAAATTCTAAGTCCCCATTCGTGTCGCTCCGGAACCGAATGTCGACGGAACGAAGGGACAACGGTAGATCCTTATTCCTGGTGCTCGTGGCTCTATAAAACCATACACTTGTTGTCCTCTGTCTCTTACCTGTGTCGAGATAATCGAGAATCATGGAGCGTTCGTGTCGCTCCGGAACCGAAAGTCATCGGTTCGAAACGAGAACGTTGGATACTTATTCCTGATCGTTGAGGCACTCTAAAACTATTAGGCTGTTTTGCTCTCTGATGCCCGTGGACCGAGAGAACGTAGAATAACGGAGCGATTGTGTCGCTCCGGAGTTCGAGCGAAAAAATTCTAAGTCTCCGTTCGTGTCGCTCCGGAGCCCGAGCGAAAAAATTCTAAGTCCCCGTTCGTGTCGCTCCGGAACCGAATGTCGACGGAACGAAAGGACAGCGGTAGATCCTTATTCCTGGTGCTCGTGGCTCTCTAAAACCATACACTTGTTGTCCTCTGTCTCTTACCTGTGTCGAGATAATCGAGAATCATGGAGCGTTCGTGTCGCTCCGGAACCGGAAGTCGTCGGTTCGAAACGAGAACGTTAGATCCATATTCCTGATCGTTGAGGCACTCTAAAACTATTAGGCTGTTTTGCTCTCTGATGACCGTGGACCGAGAGAACGTAGAATAACGGAGCGATCGTGTCGCTCCGGAGCCCGAGCGAAAAAATTCTAAGTCTCCGTTCGTGTCGCTCCGGAGCCCGAGCGAAAAAATTCTAAGTCCCCGTTCGTGTCGCTCCGGAGCCCGAGCGAAAAAATTCTAAGTCCCCGTTCGTGTCGCTCCGGAACCGAATGTCGACGGAACGAAGGGACAACGGTAGATCCTTCTTCCTGGTGCTCGCGGCTCTCTAAAACCATACACTTGTTGTCCTCTGTCTCTTACCTGTGCCGAGAAAATCGAGAATCATGGAGCGTTCGTGTCGCTCCGGAACCGAAAGCCGTCGGTTCGAAACGAGAACGTTAGATCCTTATTCCTGATCGTTGAGGCACTCTAAAACTATTAGGCTGTTTTGCTCTCTGATGCCCGTGGACCGAGAGAACGTAGAATAACGGAGCGATCGTGTCGCTCCGGAGCCCGAGCGAAAAAATTCTAAGTCCCCGTTCGTGTCGCTCCGGAGCCCGAGCGAAAAAATTCTAAGTCCCCGTTCGTGTCGCTCCGGAACCGAATGTCGACGGAACGAAAGGACAACGGTAGATCCTTATTCCTGGTGCTCGTGGCTCTCTAAAACCATACACTTGTTCTCCTCTGTCTCTTACCTGTGTCGAGATAATCGAGAATCATGGAGCGTTCGTGTCGCTCCGGAACCGAAAGTCGTAGGTTCGAAACGAGAACGTTAGATCCATATTCCTGATCGTTGAGGCACTCTAAAACTATTAGGCTGTTTTGCTCTCTGATGCCCGTGGACCGAGAGAACGTAGAATAACGGAGCGATCGTGTCGCTCCGGAGCCCGAGCGAAAAAATTCTATGTCCCCGTTCGTGTCGCTCCGGAGCCCGAGCGAAAAAATTCTAAGTCCCCGTTCGTGTCGCTCCGGAACCGAATGTCGACGGAACGAAAGGACAACGGTAGATCCCTATTCCTGGTGCTCGTGGCTCTCTAAAACCATACACTTGTTCTCCTCTGTCTCTTACCTGTGTCGAGATAATCGAGAATCATGGAGCGTTCGTGTCGCTCCGGAACCGAAAGTCGTCGGTTGGAAACGAGAACGTTAGATCCATATTCCTGATCGTTGAGGCACTCTAAAACTATTAGGCTGTTTTGCTCTCTGATGCCCGTGGACCGAGAGAACGTAGAATAACGAAGCGATCGTGTCGCTCCGGAGCCCGAGCGAAAAAATTCCAAGTCCCCGTTCGTGTCGCTCCGGAGCCCGAGCGAAAAAATTCTAAGTCCCCGTTCGTGTCGCTCCGGAACCGAATGTCGACGGAACGAAAGGACAACGGTAGATCCTTATTCCTGGTGCTCGTGGCTCTCTAAAACCATACACTTGTTCTCCTCTGTCTCTTACCTGTGTCGAGATAATCGAGAATCATGGAGCGTTCGTGTCGCTCCGGAACCGAATGTCGACGGAACGAAAGGACAACGGTAGATCCTTATTCCTGGTGCTCGTGGCTCTCTAAAACCATACACTTGTTCTCCTCTGTCTCTTACCTGTGTCGAGATAATCGAGAATCATGGAGCGTTCGTGTCGCTCCGGAACCGAAAGTCGTCGGTTCGAAACGAGAACGTTAGATCCTTATTCCTGATCGTTGAGGCACTCTAAAACTATTAGGCTGTTTTGCTCTCTGATGCCCGTGGACCGAGAGAACGTAGAATATCGGAGCGATCGTGTCGCTCCGGCGTTCGAGCGAAAAAATTCTAAGTCCCCGTTCGTGTCGCTCCGGAGCCCGAGCGAAAAAATTCTAAGTCCCCGTTCGTGTCGCTCCGGAACCGAATGTCGACGGAACGAAGAGACAACGGTAGATCCTTATTCCTGGTGCTCGTGGCTCTCTAAAACCATACACTTGTTGTCCTCCGTCTCTTACCTGTGTCGAGATAATCGAGAATCATGGAGCGTTCGTGTCGCTCCGGAACCGAAAGTCGTCGGTTCGAAACGAGAACGTTAGATCCTTATTCCTGATCGTTGAGGCACACTAAAACTTTTAGGCTGTTTTGCTCTCTGATGCCCGTGGACCGAGAGAACGTAGAATAACGGAGCGATCATGTCGCTCCGGAGTTCGAGCGAAAAAATTCTAAGTCCCCGTTCGTGTCGCTCCGGAGCCCGAGCGAAAAAATTCTAAGTCCCCGTTCGTGTCGCTCCGGAGCCCGAGCGAAAAAATTCTAAGTCCCCGTTCGTGTCGCTCCGGAGCCCGAGCGAAAAAATTCTAAGTCCCCGTTCGTGTCGCTCCGGAACCGAATGTCGACGGAACGAAGGGACAACGGTAGATCCTTATTCCTGGTGCTCGTGGCTCTCTAAAACCATCCACTTGTTGTCCTCTGTCTCTTACCTGTGTCGAGATAATCGAGAATCATGGAGCGTTCGTGTCGCTCCGGAACCGAAAGTCGTCGGTTCGAAACGAGAACGTTAGATCCTTATTCCTGATCGTTGAGGCACTCTAAAACTATTAGGCTGTTTTGCTCTCTGATGCCCGTGGACCGAGAGAACGTAGAATAACGGAGCGATTGTGTCGCTCCGGAGTTCGAGCGAAAAAATTCTAAGTCTCCGTTCGTGTCGCTCCGGAGCCCGAGCGAAAAAATTCTAAGTCCCCGTTCGTGTCGCTCCGGAACCGAATGTCGACGGAACGAAAGGACAGCGGTAGATCCTTATTCCTGGTGCTCGTGGCTCTCTAAAACCATACACTTGTTGTCCTCTGTCTCTTACCTGTGTCGAGATAATCGAGAATCATGGAGCGTTCGTGTCGCTCCGGAACCGAAAGTCGTCGGTTCGAAGCGAGAACGTTAGATCCTTATTCCTGATCGTTGAGGCACTCTAAAACTATTAGGCTGTTTTGCTCTCTGATGCCCGTGGACCGAGAGAACGTAGAATATCGGAGCGATCGTGTCGCTCCGGAGTTCGAGCGAAAACATTCTAAGTCCCCGTTCGTGTCGCTCCGGAACCGAATGTCGACGGAACGAAGGGACAACGGTAGATCCTTATTCCTGGTGCTCGTGGCTCTCTAAAACCATCCACTTGTTGTCCTCTGTCTCTTACCTGTGTCGAGATAATCGAGAATCATGGAGCGTTCGTGTCGCTCCGGAACCGAAAGTCGTCGGTTCGAAACGAGAACGTTAGATCCTTATTCCTGATCGTTGAGGCACTCTAAAACTATTAGGCTGTTTTGCTCTCTGATGCCCGTGGACCGAGAGAGCGTAGAATATCGGAGCGATCGTGTCGCTCCGGCGTTCGAGCGAAAAAATTCTAAGTCCCCGTTCGTGTCGCTCCGGAGCCCGAGCGAAAAAATTCTAAGTCCCCGTTCGTGTCGCTCCGGAACCGAATGTCGACGGAACGAAGGGACAACGGTAGATCCTTATTCCTGGTGCTCGTGGCTCTCTAAAACCATACGCTTGATGTCCTCTGTCTCTTACCTGTGTCGAGATAATCGAGAATCATGGAGCGTTCGTGTCGCTCCGGAACCGAAAGTCGTCGGTTCGAAACGAGAACGTTAGATCCATATTCCTGATCGTTGAGGCACTCTAAAACTATTAGGCTGTTTTGCTCTCTGATGCCCGTGGACCGAGAGAACGTAGAATAACGGAGCGATCGTGTCGCTCCGGAGCCCGAGCGAAAAAATTCTAAGTACCCGTTCGTGTCGCTCCGGAGCCCGAGCGAAAAAATTCTAAGTCCCCGTTCGTGTCGCTCCGGAACCGAATGTCGACGGAACGAAAGGACAACGGTAGATCCTTATTCCTGGTGCTCGTGGCTCTCTAAAACCATACACTTGTTCTCCTCTGTCTCTTACCTGTGTCGAGATAATCGAGAATCATGGAGCGTTCGTGTCGCTCCGGAACCGAAAGTCGTCGGTTCGAAACGAGAACGTTAGATCCATATTCCTGATCGTTGAGGCACTCTAAAACTATTAGGCTGTTTTGCTCTCTGATGCCCGTGGACCGAGAGAACGTAGAATAACGGAGCGATCGTGTCGCTCCGGAGCCCGAGCGAAAAAATTCTAAGTCCCCGATCGTGTCGCTCCGGAGCCCGAGCGAAAAAATTCTAAGTCCCCGTTCGTGTCGCTCCGGAACCGAATGTCGACGGAACGAAGGGACAACGGTAGATCCTTATTCCTGGTGCTCGTGGCTCTATAAAACCATACACTTGTTGTCCTCTGTCTCTTACCTGTGTCGAGATAATCGAGAATCATGGAGCGTTCGTGTCGCTCCGGAACCGAAAGTCGTCGGTTCGAAACGAGAACGTTAGATCCATATTCCTGATCGTTGAGGCACTCTAAAACTATTAGGCTGTTTTGCTCTCTGATGCCCGTGGACCGAGAGAACGTAGAATAACGGAGCGATCGTGTCGCTCCGGAGCCCGAGCGAAAAAATTCTAAGTCCCCGTTCGTGTCGCTCCGGAGCCCGAGCGAAAAAATTCTAAGTCCCCGTTCGTGTCGCTCCGTAACAGAATGTCGACGGAACGAAGGGACAACGGTAGATCCTTATTCCTGGTGCTCGTGGCTCTATAAAACCATACACTTGTTGTCCTCTGTCTCTTACCTGTGTCGAGATAATCGAGAATCATGGAGCGTTCGTGTCGCTCCGGAACCGAAAGTCGTCGGTTCGAAACGAGAACGTTAGATCCATATTCCTGATCGTTGAGGCACTCTAAAACTATTAGGCTGGTTTGCTCTCTGATGCCCGTGGACCGAGAGAACGTAGAATAACGGAGCGATCGTGTCGCTCCGGAGCCCGAGCGAAAAAATTCTAAGTCCCCGTTCGTGTCGCTCCGGAGCCCGAGCGAAAAAATTCTAAGTCCCCGTTCGTGTCGCTCCGGAACCGAATGTCGACGGAACGAAAGGATAACGGTAGATCCTTATTCCTGGTGCACGTGGCTCTCTAAAACCATACACTTGTTCTCCTCTGTCTCTTACCTGTGTCGAGATAATCGATAATCATGGAACGTTCGTGTCGCTCCGGAACCGAAAGTCGTCGGTTCGAAACGAGAACGTTAGATCCTTATTCCTGATCGTTGAGGCACTCTAAAACTATTAGGCTGTTTTGCTCTCTGATGCCCGTGGACCGAGAGAACGTAGAATATCGGAGCGATCGTGTCGCTCCGGCGTTCGAGCGAAAAAATTCTAAGTCCCCGTTCTTGTCGCTCCGGAGCCCGAGCGAAAAAATTCTAAGTCCCCGTTCGTGTCGCTCCGGAACCGAATGTCGACGGAACGAAGGGACAACGGTAGATCCTTATTCCTGGTGCTCGTGGCTCTCTAAAACCATACGCTTGATGTCCTCTGTCTCTTACCTGTGTCGAGATAATCGATAATCATGGAGCGTTCGTGTCGCTCCGGAACCGAATGTCGTCGGTTCGAAACGAGAACGTTAGATCCTTATTCCTGATCGTTGAGGCACTCTAAAACTATTAGGCTGTTTTGCTCTCTGTTGCCCGTGGACCGAGAGGACGTAGAATATCGGAGCGATCGTGTCGCTCCGGAGTTCGAGCGAAAACATTCTAAGTCCCCGTTCGTGTCGCTCCGGAACCGAATGTCGACGGAACGAAGGGACAACGATAGATCCTTATTCCTGGTGCTCGTGGCTCTCTAAAACCATACACTTGTTCTCCTCTGTCTCTTACCTGTGTCGAGATAATCGATAATCATGGAGCGTTCGTGTCGCTCCGGAACCGAAAGTCGTCGGTTCGAAACGAGAACGTTAGATCCATATTCCTGATCGTTGAGGCACTCTAAAACTATTAGGCTGTTTTGCTCTCTGATGCCCGTGGACCGAGAGAACGTAGAATAACGGAGCGATCGTGTCGCTCCGGAGCCCGAGCGAAAAAATTCTAAGTCCCCGTTCGTGTCGCTCCGGAGCCCGAGCGAAAAAATTCTAAGTCCCCGTTCGTGTCGCTCCGGAGCCCGAGCGAAAAAATTCTAAGTCCCCGTTCGTGTCGCTCCGGAACCGAATGTCGACGGAACGAAAGGACAACGGTAGATCCTTATTCCTGGTGCTCGTGGCTCTCTAAAACCATACACTTGTTCTCCTCTGTCTCTTACCTGTGTCGAGATAATCGAGAATCATGGAGCGTTCGTGTCGCTCCGGAACCGAAAGTCGTCGGTTCGAAACGAGAACGTTAGATCCATATTCCTGATCGTTGAGGCACTCTAAAACTATTAGGCTGTTTTGCTCTCTGATGCCCGTGGACCGAGAGAACGTAGAATATCGGAGCGATCGTGTCGCTCCGGCGTTCGAGCGAAAAAATTCTAAGTCCCCGTTCGTGTCGCTCCGGAGCCCGAGCGAAAAAATTCTAAGTCCCCGTTCGTGTCGCTCCGGAACCGAATGTCGACGGAACGAAGGGACAACGGTAGATCCTTATTCCTGGTGCTCGTGGCTCTCTAAAACCATACGCTTGATGTCCTCTGTCTCTTACCTGTGTCGAGATAATCGATAATCATGGAGCGTTCGTGTCGCTCCGGAACCGAAAGTCGTCGGTTCGAAACGAGAACGTTAGATCCATATTCCTGATCGTTGAGGCACTCTAAAACTATTAGGCTGTTTTGCTCTCTGATGCCCGTGGACCGAGAGAACGTAGAATAACGGAGCGATCGTGTCGCTCCGGAGCCCGAGCGAAAAAATTCTAAGTCCCCGTTCGTGTCGCTCCGGAGCCCGAGCGAAAAAATTCTAAGTCCCCGTTCGTGTCGCTCCGGAACCGAATGTCGACGGAACGAAAGGACAACGGTAGATCCTTATTCCTGGTGCTCGTGGCTCTCTAAAACCATACACTTGTTCTCCTCTGTCTCTTACCTGTGTCGAGATAATCGAGAATCATGGAGCGTTCGTGTCGCTCCGGAACCGAAAGTCGTCGGTTCGAAACGAGAACGTTAGATCCATATTCCTGATCGTTGAGGCACTCTAAAACTATTAGGCTGTTTTGCTCTCTGATGCCCGTGGACCGAGAGAACGTAGAATAACGGAGCGATCGTGTCGCTCCGGAGCCCGAGCGAAAAAATTCTAAGTCCCCGTTCGTGTCGCTCCGGAGCCCGAGCGAAAAAATTCTAAGTCCCCGTTCGTGTCGCTCCGGAACCGAATGTCGACGGAACGAAAGGACAACGGTAGATCCTTATTCCTGGTGCTCGTGGCTCTCTAAAACCATACACTTGTTCTCCTCTGTCTCTTACCTGTGTCGAGATAATCGAGAATCATGGAGCGTTCGTGTCGCTCCGGAACCGAAAGTCGTCGGTTCGAAACGAGAACGTTAGATCCATATTCCTGATCGTTGAGGCACTCTAAAACTATTAGGCTGTTTTGCTCTCTAATGCCCGTGGACCGAGAGAACGTAGAATAACGGAGCGATCGTGTCGCTCCGGAGCCCGAGCGAAAAAATTCTAAGTCCCCGTTCGTGTCGCTCCGGAGCCCGAGCGAAAACATTCTAAGTCCCCGTTTGTGTCGCTCCGGAACCGAATGTCGACGGAACGAAGGGACAACGATAGATCCTTATTCCTGGTGCTCGTGGCTCTCTAAAACCATACACTTGTTGTCCTCTGTCTCTTACCTGTGTCGAGATAATCGAGAATCATGGAGCGTTCGTGTCGCTCCGGAACCGAAAGTCGTCGGTTCGAAACGAGAACGTTAGATCCTTATTCCTCATCGTTGAGGCACTCTAAAACTATTAGGCTGTTTTGCTCTCTGATGCCCGTGGACCGAGAGAACGTAGAATATCGGAGCGATCGTGTCGCTCCGGAGTTCGAGCGAAAACATTCTAAGTCCCCGTTCGTGTCGCTCCGGAACCGAATGTCGACGGAACGAAAGGACAACGGTAGATCCTTATTCCTGGTGCTCGTGGCTCTCTAAAACCATACACTTGTTCTCCTCTGTCTCTTACCTGTGTCGAGATAATCGAGAATCATGGAGCGTTCGTGTCGCTCCGGAACCGAAAGTCGTCGGTTCGAAACGAGAACGTTAGATCCTTATTCCTGATCGTTGAGGCACTCTAAAACTATTAGGCTGTTTTGCTCTCCGATGCCCGTGGACCGAGAGAACGTAGAATATCGGAGCGATCGTGTCGCTCCGGCGTTCGAGCGAAAAAATTCTAAGTCCCCGTTCGTGTCGCTCCGGAGCCCGAGCGAAAAAATTCTAAGTCCCCGTTCGTGTCGCTCCGGAACCGAATGTCGACGGAACGAAGGGACAACGCTAGATCCTTATTCCTGGTGCTCGTGGCTCTCTAAAACCATACGCTTGATGTCCTCTGTCTCTTACCTGTGTCGAGATAATCGATAATCATGGAGCGTTCGTGTCGCTCCGGAACCGAAAGTCGTCGGTTCGAAACGAGAACGTTAGATCCATATTCCTGATCGTTGAGGCACTCTAAAACTATTAGGCTGTTTTGCTCTCTGATGCCCGTGGACCGAGAGAACGTAGAATAACGGAGCGATCGTGTCGCTCCGGAGCCCGAGCGAAAAAATTCTAAGTCCCCGTTCGTGTCGCTCCGGAACCGAATGTCGACGGAACGAAAGGACAACGGTAGATCCTTATTCCTGGTGCTCGTGGCTCTATAAAACCATACACTTGTTGTCCTCTGTCTCTTACCTGTGTCGAGATAATCGAGAATCATGGAGCGTTCGTGTCGCTCCGGAACCGAAAGTCATCGGTTCGAAACGAGAACGTTGGATACTTATTCCTGATCGTTGAGGCACTCTAAAACTATTAGGCTGTTTTGCTCTCTGATGCCCGTGGGCCGAGAGAACGTAGAATATCGGAGCGATAGTGTCGCTCCGGAGTTCGAGCGAAAACATTCTAAGTCCCCGTACGTGTCGCTCCGGAACCGAATGTCGACGGAACGAAGGGACAACGGTAAATCCTTATTCCTGGTGCTCGTGGCTCTGTAAAACCATATACTTGTTGTCCTCTGTCTCTTACCTGTGTCGAGATAATCGAGAATCATGGAGCGTTCGTGTCGCTCCGGAACCGAATGTCGACGGAACGAAGGGACAACGGTAGATCCTTCTTCCTGGTGCTCGCGGCTCTCTAAAACCATACACTTGTTCTCCTCTGTCTCTTACCTGTGTCGAGATAATCGAGAATCATGGAGCGTTCGTGTCGCTCCGGAACCGAAAGTCGTCGGTTCGAAACGAGAACGTTAGATCCATATTCCTGATCGTTGAGGCACTCTAAAACTATTAGGCTGTTTTGCTCTCTGATGCCCGTGGACCGAGAGAACGTAGAATAACGGAGCGATTGTGTCGCTCCGGAGTTCGAGCGAAAAAATTCTAAGTCTCCGTTCGTGTCGCTCCGGAGCCCGAGCGAAAAAATTCTAAGTCCCCGTTCGTGTCGCTCCGGAACCGAATGTCGACGGAACGAAAGGACAGCGGTAGATCCTTATTCCTGGTGCTCGTGGCTCTCTAAAACCATACACTTGTTGTCCTCTGTCTCTTACCTGTGTCGAGATAATCGAGAATCATGGAGCGTTCGTGTCGCTCCGGAACCGAAAGTCGTCGGTTCGAAGCGAGAACGTTAGATCCTTATTCCTGATCGTTGAGGCACTCTAAAACTATTAGGCTGTTTTGCTCTCTGATGCCCGTGGACCGAGAGAACGTAGAATATCGGAGCGATCGTGTCGCTCCGGAGTTCGAGCGAAAACATTCTAAGTCCCCGTTCGTGTCGCTCCGGAACCGAATGTCGACGGAACGAAGGGACAACGGTAGATCCTTATTCCTGGTGCTCGTGGCTCTCTAAAACCATCCACTTGTTGTCCTCTGTCTCTTACCTGTGTCGAGATAATCGAGAATCATGGAGCGTTCGTGTCGCTCCGGAACCGAAAGTCGTCGGTTCGAAACGAGAACGTTAGATCCTTATTCCTGATCGTTGAGGCACTCTAAAACTATTAGGCTGTTTTGCTCTCTGATGCCCGTGGACCGAGAGAACGTAGAATATCGGAGCGATCGTGTCGCTCCGGCGTTCGAGCGAAAAAATTCTAAGTCCCCGTTCGTGTCGCTCCGGAGCCCGAGCGAAAAAATTCTAAGTCCCCGTTCGTGTCGCTCCGGAACCGAATGTCGACGGAACGAAGGGACAACGGTAGATCCTTATTCCTGGTGCTCGTGGCTCTCTAAAACCATACGCTTGATGTCCTCTGTCTCTTACCTGTGTCGAGATAATCGAGAATCATGGAGCGTTCGTGTCGCTCCGGAACCGAAAGTCGTCGGTTCGAAACGAGAACGTTAGATCCATATTCCTGATCGTTGAGGCACTCTAAAACTATTAGGCTGTTTTGCTCTCTGATGCCCGTGGACCGAGAGAACGTAGAATAACGGAGCGATCGTGTCGCTCCGGAGCCCGAGCGAAAAAATTCTAAGTACCCGTTCGTGTCGCTCCGGAGCCCGAGCGAAAAAATTCTAAGTCCCCGTTCGTGTCGCTCCGGAACCGAATGTCGACGGAACGAAAGGACAACGGTAGATCCTTATTCCTGGTGCTCGTGGCTCTCTAAAACCATACACTTGTTCTCCTCTGTCTCTTACCTGTGTCGAGATAATCGAGAATCATGGAGCGTTCGTGTCGCTCCGGAACCGAAAGTCGTCGGTTCGAAACGAGAACGTTAGATCCATATTCCTGATCGTTGAGGCACTCTAAAACTATTAGGCTGTTTTGCTCTCTGATGCCCGTGGACCGAGAGAACGTAGAATAACGGAGCGATCGTGTCGCTCCGGAGCCCGAGCGAAAAAATTCTAAGTCCCCGTTCGTGTCGCTCCGGAGCCCAAGCGAAAAAATTCTAAGTCCCCGTTCGTGTCGCTCCGGAACCGAATGTCGACGGAACGAAGGGACAACGGTAGATCCTTATTCCTGGTGCTCGTGGCTCTATAAAACCATACACTTGTTGTCCTCTGTCTCTTACCTGTGTCGAGATAATCGAGAATCATGGAGCGTTCGTGTCGCTCCGGAACCGAAAGTCGTCGGTTCGAAACGAGAACGTTAGATCCATATTCCTGATCGTTGAGGCACTCTAAAACTATTAGGCTGTTTTGCTCTCTGATGCCCGTGGACCGAGAGAACGTAGAATAACGGAGCGATCGTGTCGCTCCGGAGCCCGAGCGAAAAAATTCTAAGTCCCCGTTCGTGTCGCTCCGGAGCCCGAGCGAAAAAATTCTAAGTCCCCGTTCGTGTCGCTCCGTAACCGAATGTCGACGGAACGAAGGGACAACGGTAGATCCTTATTCCTGGTGCTCGTGGCTCTATAAAACCATACACTTGTTGTCCTCTGTCTCTTACCTGTGTCGAGATAATCGAGAATCATGGAGCGTTCGTGTCGCTCCGGAACCGAAAGTCGTCGGTTCGAAACGAGAACGTTAGATCCATATTCCTGATCGTTGAGGCACTCTAAAACTATTAGGCTGGTTTGCTCTCTGATGCCCGTGGACCGAGAGAACGTAGAATAACGGAGCGATCGTGTCGCTCCGGAGCCCGAGCGAAAAAATTCTAAGTCCCCGTTCGTGTCGCTCCGGAGCCCGAGCGAAAAAATTCTAAGTCCCCGTTCGTGTCGCTCCGGAACCGAATGTCGACGGAACGAAAGGATAACGGTAGATCCTTATTCCTGGTGCACGTGGCTCTCTAAAACCATACACTTGTTCTCCTCTGTCTCTTACCTGTGTCGAGATAATCGATAATCATGGAGCGTTCGTGTCGCTCCGGAACCGAAAGTCGTCGGTTCGAAACGAGAACGTTAGATCCATATTCCTGATCGTTGAGGCACTCTAAAACTATTAGGCTGTTTTGCTCTCTGATGCCCGTGGACCGAGAGAACGTAGAATAACGGAGCGATCGTGTCGCTCCGGAGCCCGAGCGAAAAAATTCTAAGTCCCCGTTCGTGTCGCTCCGGAGCCCGAGCGAAAAAAATCTAAGTCCCCGTTCGTGTCGCTCCGGAACCGAATGTCGACGGAACGAAGGGACAACGGTAGATCCTTATTCCTGGTGCTCGTGGCTCTCTAAAACCATACACTTGTTGTCCTCTGTCTCTTACCTGTGTCGAGATAATCGAGAATCATGGAGCGTTCGTGTCGCTCCGGAACCGAAAGTCGTCGGTTCGAAGCGAGAACGTTAGATCCTTATTCCTGATCGTTGAGGCACTCTAAAACTATTAGGCTGTTTTGCTCTCTGATGCCCGTGGACCGAGAGAACGTAGAATATCGGAGCGATCGTGTCGCTCCGGAGTTCGAGCGAAAACATTCTAAGTCCCCGTTCGTGTCGCTCCGGAACCGAATGTCGACGGAACGAAGGGACAACGGTAGATCCTTATTCCTGGTGCTCGTGGCTCTCTAAAACCATCCACTTGTTGTCCTCTGTCTCTTACCTGTGTCGAGATAATCGAGAATCATGGAGCGTTCGTGTCGCTCCGGAACCGAAAGTCGTCGGTTCGAAACGAGAACGTTAGATCCTTATTCCTGATCGTTGAGGCACTCTAAAACTATTAGGCTGTTTTGCTCTCTGATGCCCGTGGACCGAGAGAACGTAGAATAACGGAGCGATCGTGTCGCTCCGGAGCCCGAGCGAAAAAATTCTAAGTCCCCGTTCGTGTCGCTCCGGAGCCCGAGCGAAAAAATTCTAAGTCCCCGTTCGTGTCGCTCCGGAGCCCGAGCGAAAAAATTCTAAGTCCCCGTTCGTGTCGCTCCGGAACCGAATGTCGACGGAACGAAAGGACAACGGTAGATCCTTATTCCTGGTGCTCGTGGCTCTCTAAAACCATACACTTGTTCTCCTCTGTCTCTTACCTGTGTCGAGATAATCGAGAATCATGGAGCGTTCGTGTCGCTCCGGAACCGAAAGTCGTCGGTTCGAAACGAGAACGTTAGATCCATATTCCTGATCGTTGAGGCACTCTAAAACTATTAGGCTGTTTTGCTCTCTGATGCCCGTGGACCGAGAGAACGTAGAATATCGGAGCGATCGTGTCGCTCCGGCGTTCGAGCGAAAAAATTCTAAGTCCCCGTTCGTGTCGCTCCGGAGCCCGAGCGAAAAAATTCTAAGTCCCCGTTCGTGTCGCTCCGGAACCGAATGTCGACGGAACGAAGGGACAACGGTAGATCCTTATTCCTGGTGCTCGTGGCTCTCTAAAACCATACGCTTGATGTCCTCTGTCTCTTACCTGTGTCGAGATAATCGATAATCATGGAGCGTTCGTGTCGCTCCGGAACCGAAAGTCGTCGGTTCGAAACGAGAACGTTAGATCCATATTCCTGATCGTTGAGGCACTCTAAAACTATTAGGCTGTTTTGCTCTCTGATGCCCGTGGACCGAGAGAACGTAGAATAACGGAGCGATCGTGTCGCTCCGGAGCCCGAGCGAAAAAATTCTAAGTCCCCGTTCGTGTCGCTCCGGAGCCCGAGCGAAAAAATTCTAAGTCCCCGTTCGTGTCGCTCCGGAACCGAATGTCGACGGAACGAAAGGACAACGGTAGATCCTTATTCCTGGTGCTCGTGGCTCTCTAAAACCATACACTTGTTCTCCTCTGTCTCTTACCTGTGTCGAGATAATCGAGAATCATGGAGCGTTCGTGTCGCTCCGGAACCGAAAGTCGTCGGTTCGAAACGAGAACGTTAGATCCATATTCCTGATCGTTGAGGCACTCTAAAACTATTAGGCTGTTTTGCTCTCTGATGCCCGTGGACCGAGAGAACGTAGAATAACGGAGCGATCGTGTCGCTCCGGAGCCCGAGCGAAAAAATTCTAAGTCCCCGTTCGTGTCGCTCCGGAGCCCGAGCGAAAAAATTCTAAGTCCCCGTTCGTGTCGCTCCGGAACCGAATGTCGACGGAACGAAAGGACAACGGTAGATCCTTATTCCTGGTGCTCGTGTCTCTCTAAAACCATACACTTGTTCTCCTCTGCCTCTTACCTGTGTCGAGATAATCGAGAATCATGGAGCGTTCGTGTCGCTCCGGAACCGAAAGTCGTCGGTTCGAAACGAGAACGTTAGATCCATATTCCTGATCGTTGAGGCACTCTAAAACTATTAGGCTGTTTTGCTCTCTGATGCCCGTGGACCGAGAGAACGTAGAATAACGGAGCGATTGTGTCGCTCCGGAGTTCGAGCGAAAAAATTCTAAGTCTCCGTTCGTGTCGCTCCGGAGCCCGAGCGAAAAAATTCTAAGTCCCCGTTCGTGTCGCTCCGGAACCGAATGTCGACGGAACGAAAGGACAGCGGTAGATCCTTATTCCTGGTGCTCGTGGCTCTCTAAAACCATACACTTGTTGTCCTCTGTCTCTTACCTGTGTCGAGATAATCGAGAATCATGGAGCGTTCGTGTCGCTCCGGAACCGAAAGTCGTCGGTTCGAAGCGAGAACGTTAGATCCTTATTCCTGATCGTTGAGGCACTCTAAAACTATTAGGCTGTTTTGCTCTCTGATGCCCGTGGACCGAGAGAACGTAGAATATCGGAGCGATCGTGTCGCTCCGGAGTTCGAGCGAAAACATTCTAAGTCCCCGTTCGTGTCGCTCCGGAACCGAATGTCGACGGAACGAAGGGACAACGGTAGATCCTTATTCCTGGTGCTCGTGGCTCTCTAAAACCATCCACTTGTTGTCCTCTGTCTCTTACCTGTGTCGAGATAATCGAGAATCATGGAGCGTTCGTGTCGCTCCGGAACCGAAAGTCGTCGGTTCGAAACGAGAACGTTAGATCCTTATTCCTGATCGTTGAGGCACTCTAAAACTATTAGGCTGTTTTGCTCTCTGATGCCCGTGGACCGAGAGAACGTAGAATATCGGAGCGATCGTGTCGCTCCGGCGTTCGAGCGAAAAAATTCTAAGTCCCCGTTCGTGTCGCTCCGGAGCCCGAGCGAAAAAATTCTAAGTCCCCGTTCGTGTCGCTCCGGAACCGAATGTCGACGGAACGAAGGGACAACGGTAGATCCTTATTCCTGGTGCTCGTGGCTCTCTAAAACCATACGCTTGATGTCCTCTGTCTCTTACCTGTGTCGAGATAATCGAGAATCATGGAGCGTTCGTGTCGCTCCGGAACCGAAAGTCGTCGGTTCGAAACGAGAACGTTAGATCCATATTCCTGATCGTTGAGGCACTCTAAAACTATTAGGCTGTTTTGCTCTCTGATGCCCGTGGACCGAGAGAACGTAGAATAACGGAGCGATCGTGTCGCTCCGGAGCCCGAGCGAAAAAATTCTAAGTACCCGTTCGTGTCGCTCCGGAGCCCGAGCGAAAAAATTCTAAGTCCCCGTTCGTGTCGCTCCGGAACCGAATGTCGACGGAACGAAAGGACAACGGTAGATCCTTATTCCTGGTGCTCGTGGCTCTCTAAAACCATACACTTGTTCTCCTCTGTCTCTTACCTGTGTCGAGATAATCGAGAATCATGGAGCGTTCGTGTCGCTCCGGAACCGAAAGTCGTCGGTTCGAAACGAGAACGTTAGATCCATATTCCTGATCGTTGAGGCACTCTAAAACTATTAGGCTGTTTTGCTCTCTGATGCCCGTGGACCGAGAGAACGTAGAATAACGGAGCGATCGTGTCGCTCCGGAGCCCGAGCGAAAAAATTCTAAGTCCCCGTTCGTGTCGCTCCGGAGCCCGAGCGAAAAAATTCTAAGTCCCCGTTCGTGTCGCTCCGGAACCGAATGTCGACGGAACGAAGGGACAACGGTAGATCCTTATTCCTGGTGCTCGTGGCTCTCTAAAACCATACACTTGTTCTCCTCTGTCTCTTACCTGTGTCGAGATAATCGAGAATCATGGAGCGTTCGTGTCGCTCCGGAACCGAAAGTCGTCGGTTCGAAACGAGAACGTTAGATCCATATTCCTGATCGTTGAGGCACTCTAAAACTATTAGGCTGTTTTGCTCTCTGATGCCCGTGGACCGAGAGAACGTAGAATAACGGAGCGATCGTGTCGCTCCGGAACCGAATGTCGACGGAACGAAAGGACAACGGTAGATCCTTATTCCTGGTGCTCGTGGCTCTCTAAAACCATACACTTGTTCTCCTCTGTCTCTTACCTGTGTCGAGATAATCGAGAATCATGGAGCGTTCGTGTCGCTCCGGAACCGAAAGTCGTCGGTTCGAAACGAGAACGTTAGATCCATATTCCTGATCGTTGAGGCACTCTAAAACTATTAGGCTGTTTTGCTCTCTGATGACCGTGGACCGAGAGAACGTAGAATAACGGAGCGATCGTGTCGCTCCGGAGCAAGAGCGAAAAAATTCTATGTCCCCGTTCGTGTCGCTCCGGAGCCCGAGCGAAAAAATTCTAAGTCCCCGTTCGTGTCGCTCCGGAACCGAATGTCGGCGGAACGAAAGGACAACGGTAGATCCTTATTCCTGGGGCTCGTGGCTCTCTAAAACCATACACTTGTTCTCCTCTGTCTCTTACCTGTGTCGAGATAATCGAGAATCATGGAGCGTTCGTGTCGCTCCGGAACCGGAAGTCGTCGGTTCGAAACGAGAACGTTAGATCCATATTCCTGATCGTTGAGGCACTCTAAAACTATTAGGCTGTTTTGCTCTCTGATGACCGTGGACCGAGAGAACGTAGAATAACGGAGCGATCGTGTCGCTCCGGAGCCCGAGCGAAAAAATTCTATGTCCCCGTTCGTGTCGCTCCGGAGCCCGAGCGAAAAAATTCTAAGTCCCCGTTCGTGTCGCTCCGGAACCGAATGTCGACGGAACGAAGGGACAACGGTAGATCCTTATTCCTGGTGCTCGTGGCTCTCTAAATCCATACACTTGTTGTCCTCTGTCTCTTACCTGTGTCGAGATAATAGAGAATCATGGAGCGTTCGTGTCGCTCCGGAACCGAAAGTCGTAGGTTCGAAACGAGAACGTTAGATCCATATTCCTGATCGTTGAGGCACTCTAAAACTATTAGGCTGTTTTGCTCTCTGATGCCCGTGGACCGAGAGAACGTAGAATAACGGAGCGATCGTGTCGCTCCGGAGCCCGAGCGAAAAAATTCTATGTCCCCGTTCGTGTCGCTCCGGAGCCCGAGCGAAAAAATTCTAAGTCCCCGTTCGTGTCGCTCCGGAACCGAATGTCGACGGAACGAAAGGACAACGGTAGATCCCTATTCCTGGTGCTCGTGGCTCTCTAAAACCATACACTTGTTCTCCTCTGTCTCTTACCTGTGTCGAGATAATCGAGAATCATGGAGCGTTCGTGTCGCTCCGGAACCGAAAGTCGTCGGTTGGAAACGAGAACGTTAGATCCATATTCCTGATCGTTGAGGCACTCTAAAACTATTAGGCTGTTTTGCTCTCTGATGCCCGTGGACCGAGAGAACGTAGAATAACGAAGCGATCGTGTCGCTCCGGAGCCCGAGCGAAAAAATTCCAAGTCCCCGTTCGTGTCGCTCCGGAGCCCGAGCGAAAAAATTCTAAGTCCCCGTTCGTGTCGCTCCGGAACCGAATGTCGACGGAACGAAAGGACAACGGTAGATCCTTATTCCTGGTGCTCGTGGCTCTCTAAAACCATACACTTGTTCTCCTCTGTCTCTTACCTGTGTCGAGATAATCGAGAATCATGGAGCGTTCGTGTCGCTCCGGAACCGAATGTCGACGGAACGAAAGGACAACGGTAGATCCTTATTCCTGGTGCTCGTGGCTCTCTAAAACCATACACTTGTTCTCCTCTGTCTCTTACCTGTGTCGAGATAATCGAGAATCATGGAGCGTTCGTGTCGCTCCGGAACCGAAAGTCGTCGGTTGGAAACGAGAACGTTAGATCCATATTCCTGATCGTTGAGGCACTCTAAAACTATTAGGCTGTTTTGCTCTCTGATGCCCGTGGACCGAGAGAACGTAGAATAACGGAGCGATCGTGTCGCTCCGGAACCGAATGTCGACGGAACGAAAGGACAACGGTAGATCCTTATTCCTGGTGCTCGTGGCTCTCTAAAACCATACACTTGTTCTCCTCTGTCTCTTACCTGTGTCGAGATAATCGAGAATCATGGAGCGTTCGTGTCGCTCCGGAACCGAAAGTCGTCGGTTCGAAACGAGAACGTTAGATCCATATTCCTGATCGTTGAGGCACTCTAAAACTATTAGGCTGTTTTGCTCTCTGATGACCGTGGACCGAGAGAACGTAGAATAACGGAGCGATCGTGTCGCTCCGGAGCCCGAGCGAAAAAATTCTATGTCCCCGTTCGTGTCGCTCCGGAGCCCGAGCGAAAAAATTCTAAGTCCCCGTTCGTGTCGCTCCGGAACCGAATGTCGGCGGAACGAAAGGACAACGGTAGATCCTTATTCCTGGTGCTCGTGGCTCTCTAAAACCATACACTTGTTCTCCTCTGTCTCTTACCTGTGTCGAGATAATCGAGAATCATGGAGCGTTCGTGTCGCTCCGGAACCGAAAGTCGTCGGTTCGAAACGAGAACGTTAGATCCATATTCCTGATCGTTGAGGCACTCTAAAACTATTAGGCTGTTTTGCTCTCTGATGACCGTGGACCGAGAGAACGTAGAATAACGGAGCGATCGTGTCGCTCCGGAGCCCGAGCGAAAAAATTCTATGTCCCCGTTCGTGTCGCTCCGGAGCCCGAGCGAAAAAATTCTAAGTCCCCGTTCGTGTCGCTCCGGAACCGAATGTCGACGGAACGAAGGGACAACGGTAGATCCTTATTCCTGGTGCTCGTGGCTCTCTAAATCCATACACTTGTTGTCCTCTGTCTCTTACCTGTGTCGAGATAATAGAGAATCATGGAGCGTTCGTGTCGCTCCGGAACCGAAAGTCGTCGGTTCGAAACGAGAACGTTAGATCCTTACTCCTGATCGTTGAGGCACTCTAAAACTGTTAGGCTGTTTTGCTCTCTGATGCCCGTGGACCGAGAGAACGTAGAATATCGGAGCGATCGTGTCGCTCCGGAGTTCGAGCGAAAACATTCTAAGTCCCCGTTCGTGTCGCTCCGGAACCGAATGTCGACGGAACGAAGGGACAACGGTAGATCCTTATTCCTGGTGCTCGTGGCTCTCTAAAACCATCCACTTGTTGTCCTCTGTCTCTTACCTGTGTCGAGATAATCGAGAATCATGGAGCGTTCGTGTCGCTCCGGAACCGAAAGTCGTCGGTTCGAAACGAGAACGTTATATCCTTATTCCTGATCGTTGAGGCACTCTAAAACTATTAGGCTGTTTTGCTCTCTGATGCCCGTGGACCGAGAGAACGTAGAATATCGGAGCGATCGTGTCGCTCCGGCGTTCGAGCGAAAAAATTCTAAGTCCCCGTTCGTGTCGCTCCGGAGGCCGAGCGAAAAAATTCTAAGTCCCCGTTCGTGTCGCTCCGGAACCGAATGTCGACGGAACGAAGAGACAACGGTAGATCCTTATTCCTGGTGCTCGTGGCTCTCTAAAACCATACACTTGTTGTCCTCCGTCTCTTACCTGTGTCGAGATAATCGAGAATCATGGAGCGTTCGTGTCGCTCCGGAACCGAAAGTCGTCGGTTCGAAACGAGAACGTTAGATCCTTATTCCTGATCGTTGAGGCACACTAAAACTTTTAGGCTGTTTTGCTCTCTGATGCCCGTGGACCGAGAGAACGTAGAATGTCGGAGCGATCGTGTCGCTCCGGAGTTCGAGCGAGAAAATTCTAAGTCCCCATTCGTGTCGCTCCGGAACCGAATGTCGACGGAACGAAGGGACAACGGTAGATCCTTATTCCTGGTGCTCGTGGCTCTATAAAACCATACACTTGTTGTCCTCTGTCTCTTACCTGTGTCGAGATAATCGAGAATCATGGAGCGTTCGTGTCGCTCCGGAACCGAAAGTCATCGGTTCGAAACGAGAACGTTGGATACTTATTCCTGATCGTTGAGGCACTCTAAAACTATTAGGCTGTTTTGCTCTCTGATGCCCGTGGGCCGAGAGAACGTAGAATATCGGAGCGATAGTGTCGCTCCGGAGTTCGAGCGAAAACATTCTAAGTCCCCGTACGTGTCGCTCCGGAACCGAATGTCGACGGAACGAAGGGACAACGGTAAATCCTTATTCCTGGTGCTCGTGGCTCTGTAAAACCATATACTTGTTGTCCTCTGTCTCTTACCTGTGTCGAGATAATCGAGAATCATGGAGCGTTCGTGTCGCTCCGGAACCGAATGTCGACGGAACGAAGGGACAACGGTAGATCCTTCTTCCTGGTGCTCGCGGCTCTCTAAAACCATACACTTGTTGTCCTCTGTCTCTTACCTGTGCCGAGAAAATCGAGAATCATGGAGCGTTCGCGTCGCTCCGGAACCGAAAGCCGTCGGTTCGAAACGAGAACGTTAGATCCTTATTGCTGATCGTTGAGGCACTCTAAAACTATTAGGCTGTTTTGCTCTCTGATGCCCGTGGACCGAGAGAACGTAGAATAACGGAGCGATCATGTCGCTCCGGAGTTCGAGCGAAAAAATTCTAAGTCCCCGTTCGTGTCGCTCCGGAGCCCGAGCGAAAAAATTCTAAGTCCCCGTTCGTGTCGCTCCGGAGCCCGAGCGAAAAAATTCTAAGTCCCCGTTCGTGTCGCTCCGGAGCCCGAGCGAAAAAATTCTAAGTCCCCGTTCGTGTCGCTCCGGAACCGAATGTCGACGGAACGAAAGGACAACGGTAGATCCTTATTCCTGGTGCTCGTGTCTCTCTAAAACCATACACTTGTTCTCCTCTGTCTCTTACCTGTGTCGAGATAATCGAGAATCATGGAGCGTTCGTGTCGCTCCGGAACCGAAAGTCGTCGGTTCGAAACGAGAACGTTAGATCCATATTCCTGATCGTTGAGGCACTCTAAAACTATTAGGCTGTTTTGCTCTCTGATGCCCGTGGACCGAGAGAACGTAGAATAACGGAGCGATTGTGTCGCTCCGGAGTTCGAGCGAAAAAATTCTAAGTCTCCGTTCGTGTCGCTCCGGAGCCCGAGCGAAAAAATTCTAAGTCCCCGTTCGTGTCGCTCCGGAACCGAATGTCGACGGAACGAAAGGACAGCGGTAGATCCTTATTCCTGGTGCTCGTGGCTCTCTAAAACCATACACTTGTTGTCCTCTGTCTCTTACCTGTGTCGAGATAATCGAGAATCATGGAGCGTTCGTGTCGCTCCGGAACCGGAAGTCGTCGGTTCGAAACGAGAACGTTAGATCCATATTCCTGATCGTTGAGGCACTCTAAAACTATTAGGCTGTTTTGCTCTCTGATGACCGTGGACCGAGAGAACGTAGAATAACGGAGCGATCGTGTCGCTCCGGAGCCCGAGCGAAAAAATTCTAAGTCTCCGTTCGTGTCGCTCCGGAGCCCGAGCGAAAAAATTCTAAGTCCCCGTTCGTGTCGCTCCGGAGCCCGAGCGAAAAAATTCTAAGTCCCCGTTCGTGTCGCTCCGGAACCGAATGTCGACGGAACGAAAGGACAACGGTAGATCCTTATTCCTGGTGCTCGTGTCTCTCTAAAACCATACACTTGTTCTCCTCTGTCTCTTACCTGTGTCGAGATAATCGAGAATCATGGAGCGTTCGTGTCGCTCCGGAACCGAAAGTCGTCGGTTCGAAACGAGAACGTTAGATCCATATTCCTGATCGTTGAGGCACTCTAAAACTATTAGGCTGTTTTGCTCTCTGATGCCCGTGGACCGAGAGAACGTAGAATAACGGAGCGATCGTGTCGCTCCGGAGCCCGAGCGAAAAAATTCTAAGTCCCCGTTCGTGTCGCTCCGGAGCCCGAGCGAAAAAATTCTAAGTCCCCGTTCGTGTCGCTCCGGAACCGAATGTCGACGGAACGAAAGGACAACGGTAGATCCTTATTCCTGGTGCTCGTGGCTCTCTAAAACCATACACTTGTTCTCCTCTGTCTCTTACCTGTGTCGAGATAATCGAGAATCATGGAGCGTTCGTGTCGCTCCGGAACCGAAAGTCGTCGGTTCGAAACGAGAACGTTAGATCCATATTCCTGATCGTTGAGGCACTCTAAAACTATTAGGCTGTTTTGCTCTCTGATGCCCGTGGACCGAGAGAACGTAGAATAACGGAGCGATCGTGTCGCTCCGGAGCCCGAGCGAAAAAATTCTAAGTCCCCGTTCGTGTCGCTCCGGAGCCCGAGCGAAAAAATTCTAAGTCCCCGTTCGTGTCGCTCCGGAACCGAATGTCGACGGAACGAAAGGACAACGGTAGATCCTTATTCCTGGTGCTCGTGTCTCTCTAAAACCATACACTTGTTCTCCTCTGCCTCTTACCTGTGTCGAGATAATCGAGAATCATGGAGCGTTCGTGTCGCTCCGGAACCGAAAGTCGTCGGTTCGAAACGAGAACGTTAGATCCATATTCCTGATCGTTGAGGCACTCTAAAACTATTAGGCTGTTTTGCTCTCTGATGCCCGTGGACCGAGAGAACGTAGAATAACGGAGCGATTGTGTCGCTCCGGAGTTCGAGCGAAAAAATTCTAAGTCTCCGTTCGTGTCGCTCCGGAGCCCGAGCGAAAAAATTCTAAGTCCCCGTTCGTGTCGCTCCGGAACCGAATGTCGACGGAACGAAAGGACAGCGGTAGATCCTTATTCCTGGTGCTCGTGGCTCTCTAAAACCATACACTTGTTGTCCTCTGTCTCTTACCTGTGTCGAGATAATCGAGAATCATGGAGCGTTCGTGTCGCTCCGGAACCGAAAGTCGTCGGTTCGAAGCGAGAACGTTAGATCCTTATTCCTGATCGTTGAGGCACTCTAAAACTATTAGGCTGTTTTGCTCTCTGATGCCCGTGGACCGAGAGAACGTAGAATATCGGAGCGATCGTGTCGCTCCGGAGTTCGAGCGAAAACATTCTAAGTCCCCGTTCGTGTCGCTCCGGAACCGAATGTCGACGGAACGAAGGGACAACGGTAGATCCTTATTCCTGGTGCTCGTGGCTCTCTAAAACCATCCACTTGTTGTCCTCTGTCTCTTACCTGTGTCGAGATAATCGAGAATCATGGAGCGTTCGTGTCGCTCCGGAACCGAAAGTCGTCGGTTCGAAACGAGAACGTTAGATCCTTATTCCTGATCGTTGAGGCACTCTAAAACTATTAGGCTGTTTTGCTCTCTGATGCCCGTGGACCGAGAGAACGTAGAATATCGGAGCGATCGTGTCGCTCCGGCGTTCGAGCGAAAAAATTCTAAGTCCCCGTTCGTGTCGCTCCGGAGCCCGAGCGAAAAAATTCTAAGTCCCCGTTCGTGTCGCTCCGGAACCGAATGTCGACGGAACGAAGGGACAACGGTAGATCCTTATTCCTGGTGCTCGTGGCTCTCTAAAACCATACGCTTGATGTCCTCTGTCTCTTACCTGTGTCGAGATAATCGAGAATCATGGAGCGTTCGTGTCGCTCCGGAACCGAAAGTCGTCGGTTCGAAACGAGAACGTTAGATCCATATTCCTGATCGTTGAGGCACTCTAAAACTATTAGGCTGTTTTGCTCTCTGATGCCCGTGGACCGAGAGAACGTAGAATAACGGAGCGATCGTGTCGCTCCGGAGCCCGAGCGAAAAAATTCTAAGTACCCGTTCGTGTCGCTCCGGAGCCCGAGCGAAAAAATTCTAAGTCCCCGTTCGTGTCGCTCCGGAACCGAATGTCGACGGAACGAAAGGACAACGGTAGATCCTTATTCCTGGTGCTCGTGGCTCTCTAAAACCATACACTTGTTCTCCTCTGTCTCTTACCTGTGTCGAGATAATCGAGAATCATGGAGCGTTCGTGTCGCTCCGGAACCGAAAGTCGTCGGTTCGAAACGAGAACGTTAGATCCATATTCCTGATCGTTGAGGCACTCTAAAACTATTAGGCTGTTTTGCTCTCTGATGCCCGTGGACCGAGAGAACGTAGAATAACGGAGCGATCGTGTCGCTCCGGAGCCCGAGCGAAAAAATTCTAAGTCCCCGTTCGTGTCGCTCCGGAGCCCGAGCGAAAAAATTCTAAGTCCCCGTTCGTGTCGCTCCGGAACCGAATGTCGACGGAACGAAGGGACAACGGTAGATCCTTATTCCTGGTGCTCGTGGCTCTCTAAAACCATACACTTGTTCTCCTCTGTCTCTTACCTGTGTCGAGATAATCGAGAATCATGGAGCGTTCGTGTCGCTCCGGAACCGAAAGTCGTCGGTTCGAAACGAGAACGTTAGATCCATATTCCTGATCGTTGAGGCACTCTAAAACTATTAGGCTGTTTTGCTCTCTGATGCCCGTGGACCGAGAGAACGTAGAATAACGGAGCGATCGTGTCGCTCCGGAACCGAATGTCGACGGAACGAAAGGACAACGGTAGATCCTTATTCCTGGTGCTCGTGGCTCTCTAAAACCATACACTTGTTCTCCTCTGTCTCTTACCTGTGTCGAGATAATCGAGAATCATGGAGCGTTCGTGTCGCTCCGGAACCGAAAGTCGTCGGTTCGAAACGAGAACGTTAGATCCATATTCCTGATCGTTGAGGCACTCTAAAACTATTAGGCTGTTTTGCTCTCTGATGACCGTGGACCGAGAGAACGTAGAATAACGGAGCGATCGTGTCGCTCCGGAGCAAGAGCGAAAAAATTCTATGTCCCCGTTCGTGTCGCTCCGGAGCCCGAGCGAAAAAATTCTAAGTCCCCGTTCGTGTCGCTCCGGAACCGAATGTCGGCGGAACGAAAGGACAACGGTAGATCCTTATTCCTGGGGCTCGTGGCTCTCTAAAACCATACACTTGTTCTCCTCTGTCTCTTACCTGTGTCGAGATAATCGAGAATCATGGAGCGTTCGTGTCGCTCCGGAACCGGAAGTCGTCGGTTCGAAACGAGAACGTTAGATCCATATTCCTGATCGTTGAGGCACTCTAAAACTATTAGGCTGTTTTGCTCTCTGATGACCGTGGACCGAGAGAACGTAGAATAACGGAGCGATCGTGTCGCTCCGGAGCCCGAGCGAAAAAATTCTATGTCCCCGTTCGTGTCGCTCCGGAGCCCGAGCGAAAAAATTCTAAGTCCCCGTTCGTGTCGCTCCGGAACCGAATGTCGACGGAACGAAGGGACAACGGTAGATCCTTATTCCTGGTGCTCGTGGCTCTCTAAATCCATACACTTGTTGTCCTCTGTCTCTTACCTGTGTCGAGATAATAGAGAATCATGGAGCGTTCGTGTCGCTCCGGAACCGAAAGTCGTAGGTTCGAAACGAGAACGTTAGATCCATATTCCTGATCGTTGAGGCACTCTAAAACTATTAGGCTGTTTTGCTCTCTGATGCCCGTGGACCGAGAGAACGTAGAATAACGGAGCGATCGTGTCGCTCCGGAGCCCGAGCGAAAAAATTCTATGTCCCCGTTCGTGTCGCTCCGGAGCCCGAGCGAAAAAATTCTAAGTCCCCGTTCGTGTCGCTCCGGAACCGAATGTCGACGGAACGAAAGGACAACGGTAGATCCCTATTCCTGGTGCTCGTGGCTCTCTAAAACCATACACTTGTTCTCCTCTGTCTCTTACCTGTGTCGAGATAATCGAGAATCATGGAGCGTTCGTGTCGCTCCGGAACCGAAAGTCGTCGGTTGGAAACGAGAACGTTAGATCCATATTCCTGATCGTTGAGGCACTCTAAAACTATTAGGCTGTTTTGCTCTCTGATGCCCGTGGACCGAGAGAACGTAGAATAACGAAGCGATCGTGTCGCTCCGGAGCCCGAGCGAAAAAATTCCAAGTCCCCGTTCGTGTCGCTCCGGAGCCCGAGCGAAAAAATTCTAAGTCCCCGTTCGTGTCGCTCCGGAACCGAATGTCGACGGAACGAAAGGACAACGGTAGATCCTTATTCCTGGTGCTCGTGGCTCTCTAAAACCATACACTTGTTCTCCTCTGTCTCTTACCTGTGTCGAGATAATCGAGAATCATGGAGCGTTCGTGTCGCTCCGGAACCGAATGTCGACGGAACGAAAGGACAACGGTAGATCCTTATTCCTGGTGCTCGTGGCTCTCTAAAACCATACACTTGTTCTCCTCTGTCTCTTACCTGTGTCGAGATAATCGAGAATCATGGAGCGTTCGTGTCGCTCCGGAACCGAAAGTCGTCGGTTGGAAACGAGAACGTTAGATCCATATTCCTGATCGTTGAGGCACTCTAAAACTATTAGGCTGTTTTGCTCTCTGATGCCCGTGGACCGAGAGAACGTAGAATAACGGAGCGATCGTGTCGCTCCGGAACCGAATGTCGACGGAACGAAAGGACAACGGTAGATCCTTATTCCTGGTGCTCGTGGCTCTCTAAAACCATACACTTGTTCTCCTCTGTCTCTTACCTGTGTCGAGATAATCGAGAATCATGGAGCGTTCGTGTCGCTCCGGAACCGAAAGTCGTCGGTTCGAAACGAGAACGTTAGATCCATATTCCTGATCGTTGAGGCACTCTAAAACTATTAGGCTGTTTTGCTCTCTGATGACCGTGGACCGAGAGAACGTAGAATAACGGAGCGATCGTGTCGCTCCGGAGCCCGAGCGAAAAAATTCTATGTCCCCGTTCGTGTCGCTCCGGAGCCCGAGCGAAAAAATTCTAAGTCCCCGTTCGTGTCGCTCCGGAACCGAATGTCGGCGGAACGAAAGGACAACGGTAGATCCTTATTCCTGGTGCTCGTGGCTCTCTAAAACCATACACTTGTTCTCCTCTGTCTCTTACCTGTGTCGAGATAATCGAGAATCATGGAGCGTTCGTGTCGCTCCGGAACCGAAAGTCGTCGGTTCGAAACGAGAACGTTAGATCCATATTCCTGATCGTTGAGGCACTCTAAAACTATTAGGCTGTTTTGCTCTCTGATGACCGTGGACCGAGAGAACGTAGAATAACGGAGCGATCGTGTCGCTCCGGAGCCCGAGCGAAAAAATTCTATGTCCCCGTTCGTGTCGCTCCGGAGCCCGAGCGAAAAAATTCTAAGTCCCCGTTCGTGTCGCTCCGGAACCGAATGTCGACGGAACGAAGGGACAACGGTAGATCCTTATTCCTGGTGCTCGTGGCTCTCTAAATCCATACACTTGTTGTCCTCTGTCTCTTACCTGTGTCGAGATAATAGAGAATCATGGAGCGTTCGTGTCGCTCCGGAACCGAAAGTCGTCGGTTCGAAACGAGAACGTTAGATCCTTACTCCTGATCGTTGAGGCACTCTAAAACTGTTAGGCTGTTTTGCTCTCTGATGCCCGTGGACCGAGAGAACGTAGAATATCGGAGCGATCGTGTCGCTCCGGAGTTCGAGCGAAAACATTCTAAGTCCCCGTTCGTGTCGCTCCGGAACCGAATGTCGACGGAACGAAGGGACAACGGTAGATCCTTATTCCTGGTGCTCGTGGCTCTCTAAAACCATCCACTTGTTGTCCTCTGTCTCTTACCTGTGTCGAGATAATCGAGAATCATGGAGCGTTCGTGTCGCTCCGGAACCGAAAGTCGTCGGTTCGAAACGAGAACGTTATATCCTTATTCCTGATCGTTGAGGCACTCTAAAACTATTAGGCTGTTTTGCTCTCTGATGCCCGTGGACCGAGAGAACGTAGAATATCGGAGCGATCGTGTCGCTCCGGCGTTCGAGCGAAAAAATTCTAAGTCCCCGTTCGTGTCGCTCCGGAGGCCGAGCGAAAAAATTCTAAGTCCCCGTTCGTGTCGCTCCGGAACCGAATGTCGACGGAACGAAGAGACAACGGTAGATCCTTATTCCTGGTGCTCGTGGCTCTCTAAAACCATACACTTGTTGTCCTCCGTCTCTTACCTGTGTCGAGATAATCGAGAATCATGGAGCGTTCGTGTCGCTCCGGAACCGAAAGTCGTCGGTTCGAAACGAGAACGTTAGATCCTTATTCCTGATCGTTGAGGCACACTAAAACTTTTAGGCTGTTTTGCTCTCTGATGCCCGTGGACCGAGAGAACGTAGAATGTCGGAGCGATCGTGTCGCTCCGGAGTTCGAGCGAGAAAATTCTAAGTCCCCATTCGTGTCGCTCCGGAACCGAATGTCGACGGAACGAAGGGACAACGGTAGATCCTTATTCCTGGTGCTCGTGGCTCTATAAAACCATACACTTGTTGTCCTCTGTCTCTTACCTGTGTCGAGATAATCGAGAATCATGGAGCGTTCGTGTCGCTCCGGAACCGAAAGTCATCGGTTCGAAACGAGAACGTTGGATACTTATTCCTGATCGTTGAGGCACTCTAAAACTATTAGGCTGTTTTGCTCTCTGATGCCCGTGGGCCGAGAGAACGTAGAATATCGGAGCGATAGTGTCGCTCCGGAGTTCGAGCGAAAACATTCTAAGTCCCCGTACGTGTCGCTCCGGAACCGAATGTCGACGGAACGAAGGGACAACGGTAAATCCTTATTCCTGGTGCTCGTGGCTCTGTAAAACCATATACTTGTTGTCCTCTGTCTCTTACCTGTGTCGAGATAATCGAGAATCATGGAGCGTTCGTGTCGCTCCGGAACCGAATGTCGACGGAACGAAGGGACAACGGTAGATCCTTCTTCCTGGTGCTCGCGGCTCTCTAAAACCATACACTTGTTGTCCTCTGTCTCTTACCTGTGCCGAGAAAATCGAGAATCATGGAGCGTTCGCGTCGCTCCGGAACCGAAAGCCGTCGGTTCGAAACGAGAACGTTAGATCCTTATTGCTGATCGTTGAGGCACTCTAAAACTATTAGGCTGTTTTGCTCTCTGATGCCCGTGGACCGAGAGAACGTAGAATAACGGAGCGATCATGTCGCTCCGGAGTTCGAGCGAAAAAATTCTAAGTCCCCGTTCGTGTCGCTCCGGAGCCCGAGCGAAAAAATTCTAAGTCCCCGTTCGTGTCGCTCCGGAGCCCGAGCGAAAAAATTCTAAGTCCCCGTTCGTGTCGCTCCGGAGCCCGAGCGAAAAAATTCTAAGTCCCCGTTCGTGTCGCTCCGGAACCGAATGTCGACGGAACGAAAGGACAACGGTAGATCCTTATTCCTGGTGCTCGTGTCTCTCTAAAACCATACACTTGTTCTCCTCTGTCTCTTACCTGTGTCGAGATAATCGAGAATCATGGAGCGTTCGTGTCGCTCCGGAACCGAAAGTCGTCGGTTCGAAACGAGAACGTTAGATCCATATTCCTGATCGTTGAGGCACTCTAAAACTATTAGGCTGTTTTGCTCTCTGATGCCCGTGGACCGAGAGAACGTAGAATAACGGAGCGATTGTGTCGCTCCGGAGTTCGAGCGAAAAAATTCTAAGTCTCCGTTCGTGTCGCTCCGGAGCCCGAGCGAAAAAATTCTAAGTCCCCGTTCGTGTCGCTCCGGAACCGAATGTCGACGGAACGAAAGGACAGCGGTAGATCCTTATTCCTGGTGCTCGTGGCTCTCTAAAACCATACACTTGTTGTCCTCTGTCTCTTACCTGTGTCGAGATAATCGAGAATCATGGAGCGTTCGTGTCGCTCCGGAACCGGAAGTCGTCGGTTCGAAACGAGAACGTTAGATCCATATTCCTGATCGTTGAGGCACTCTAAAACTATTAGGCTGTTTTGCTCTCTGATGACCGTGGACCGAGAGAACGTAGAATAACGGAGCGATCGTGTCGCTCCGGAGCCCGAGCGAAAAAATTCTAAGTCTCCGTTCGTGTCGCTCCGGAGCCCGAGCGAAAAAATTCTAAGTCCCCGTTCGTGTCGCTCCGGAGCCCGAGCGAAAAAATTCTAAGTCCCCGTTCGTGTCGCTCCGGAACCGAATGTCGACGGAACGAAAGGACAACGGTAGATCCTTATTCCTGGTGCTCGTGTCTCTCTAAAACCATACACTTGTTCTCCTCTGTCTCTTACCTGTGTCGAGATAATCGAGAATCATGGAGCGTTCGTGTCGCTCCGGAACCGAAAGTCGTCGGTTCGAAACGAGAACGTTAGATCCATATTCCTGATCGTTGAGGCACTCTAAAACTATTAGGCTGTTTTGCTCTCTGATGCCCGTGGACCGAGAGAACGTAGAATAACGGAGCGATTGTGTCGCTCCGGAGTTCGAGCGAAAAAATTCTAAGTCTCCGTTCGTGTCGCTCCGGAGCCCGAGCGAAAAAATTCTAAGTCCCCGTTCGTGTCGCTCCGGAACCGAATGTCGACGGAACGAAAGGACAGCGGTAGATCCTTATTCCTGGTGCTCGTGGCTCTCTAAAACCATACACTTGTTGTCCTCTGTCTCTTACCTGTGTCGAGATAATCGAGAATCATGGAGCGTTCGTGTCGCTCCGGAACCGGAAGTCGTCGGTTCGAAACGAGAACGTTAGATCCATATTCCTGATCGTTGAGGCACTCTAAAACTATTAGGCTGTTTTGCTCTCTGATGACCGTGGACCGAGAGAACGTAGAATAACGGAGCGATCGTGTCGCTCCGGAGCCCGAGCGAAAAAATTCTATGTCCCCGTTCGTGTCGCTCCGGAGCCCGAGCGAAAAAATTCTAAGTCCCCGTTCGTGTCGCTCCGGAACCGAATGTCGACGGAACGAAGGGACAACGGTAGATCCTTATTCCTGGTGCTCGTGGCTCTCTAAATCCATACACTTGTTGTCCTCTGTCTCTTACCTGTGTCGAGATAATAGAGAATCATGGAGCGTTCGTGTCGCTCCGGAACCGAAAGTCGTCGGTTCGAAACGAGAACGTTAGATCCTTACTCCTGATCGTTGAGGCACTCTAAAACTGTTAGGCTGTTTTGCTCTCTGATGCCCGTGGGCCGAGAGAACGTAGAATATCGGAGCGATAGTGTCGCTCCGGAGTTCGAGCGAAAACATTCTAAGTCCCCGTACGTGTCGCTCCGGAACCGAATGTCGACGGAACGAAGGGACAACGGTAAATCCTTATTCCTGGTGCTCGTGGCTCTGTAAAACCATACACTTGTTGTCCTCTGTCTCTTACCTGTGTCGAGATAATCGAGAATCATGGAGCGTTCGTGTCGCTCCGGAACCGAAAGTAGTCGGTTCGAAACGAGAACGTTAGATCCTTATTCCTGATCGTTAAGGCACTCTAAAACTATTAGGCTGTTTTGCTCTCTGATGCCCGTGGGCCGAGAGAACGTAGAATATCGGAGCGATCGTGTCGCTCCGGAGTTCGAGCGAAACAATTCTAAGTCTCCGTTCGTGTCGCTCCGGAGCCCGAGCGAAAAAATTTTAAGTCCCCGTTCGTGTCGCTCCGGAACCGAGTGTCGACGGAACGAAGGGACAACGGTAGATCCTTATTCATGGTGCTCGTGGCTGTCTAAAACCATACACTTGTTCTCCTCTGTCTCTTACCTGTGTCGAGATAATCGAGAATCATGGAGCGTTGGTGTCGCTCCGGAACCGAAAGTCGTCGGTTCGAAACGAGAACGTTAGATCCATATTCCTGATCGTTGAGGCACTCTAAAACTATTAGGCTGTTTTGCTCTCTGATGCCCGTGGACCGAGAGAACGTAGAATAACGGAGCGATCGTGTCGCTCCGGAGCCCGAGCGAAAAAATTCTAAGTCCCCGTTCGTGTCGCTCCGGAGCCCGAGCGAAAAAATTCTAAGTCCCCGTTCGTGTCGCTCCGGAACCGAATGTCGACGGAACGAAAGGACAACGGTAGATCCTTATTCCTGGTGCTCGTGGCTCTCTAAAACCATACACTTGTTCTCCTCTGTCTCTTACCTGTGTCGAGATAATCGAGAATCATGGAGCGTTCGTGTCGCTCCGGAACCGAAAGTCGTCGGTTCGAAACGAGAACGTTAGATCCATATTCCTGATCGTTGAGGCACTCTAAAACTATTAGGCTGTTTTGCTCTCTGATGCCCGTGGACCGAGAGAACGTAGAATAACGGAGCGATCGTGTCGCTCCGGAGCCCGAGCGAAAAAATTCTAAGTCCCCGTTCGTGTCGCTCCGGAGCCCGAGCGAAAAAATTCTAAGTCCCCGTTCGTGTCGCTCCGGAACCGAATGTCGACGGAACGAAGGGACAACGGTAGATCCTTATTCCTGGTGCTCGTGGCTCTCTAAAACCATCCACTTGTTGTCCTCTGTCTCTTACCTGTGTCGAGATAATCGAGAATCATGGAGCGTTCGTGTCGCTCCGGAACCGAAAGTCGTCGGTTCGAAACGAGAACGTTAGATCCTTATTCCTGATCGTTGAGGCACTCTAAAACTATTAGGCTGTTTTGCTCTCTGATGCCCGTGGACCGAGAGAACGTAGAATATCGGAGCGATCGTGTCGCTCCGGCGTTCGAGCGAAAAAATTCTAAGTCCCCGTTCGTGTCGCTCCGGAGCCCGAGCGAAAAAATTCTAAGTCCCCGTTCGTGTCGCTCCGGAACCGAATGTCGACGGAACGAAGAGACAACGGTAGATCCTTATTCCTGGTGCTCGTGGCTCTCTAAAACCATACACTTGTTGTCCTCCGTCTCTTACCTGTGTCGAGATAATCGAGAATCATGGAGCGTTCGTGTCGCTCCGGAACCGAAAGTCGTCGGTTCGAAACGAGAACGTTAGATCCTTATTCCAGATCGTTGAGGCACACTAAAACTTTTAGGCTGTTTTGCTCTCTGATGCCCGTGGACCGAGAGAACGTAGAATGTCGGAGCGATCGTGTCGCTCCGGAGTTCGAGCGAGAAAATTCTAAGTCCCCATTCGTGTCGCTCCGGAACCGAATGTCGACGGAACGAAGGGACAACGGTAGATCCTTATTCCTGGTGCTCGTGGCTCTATAAAACCATACACTTGTTGTCCTCTGTCTCTTACCTGTGTCGAGATAATCGAGAATCATGGAGCGTTCGTGTCGCTCCGGAACCGAAAGTCATCGGTTCGAAACGAGAACGTTGGATACTTATTCCTGATCGTTGAGGCACTCTAAAACTATTAGGCTGTTTTGCTCTCTGATGCCCGTGGGCCGAGAGAACGTAGAATATCGGAGCGATAGTGTCGCTCCGGAGTTCGAGCGAAAACATTCTAAGTCCCCGTACGTGTCGCTCCGGAACCGAATGTCGACGGAACGAAGGGACAACGGTAAATCCTTATTCCTGGTGCTCGTGGCTCTGTAAAACCATATACTTGTTGTCCTCTGTCTCTTACCTGTGTCGAGATAATCGAGAATCATGGAGCGTTCGTGTCGCTCCGGAACCGAATGTCGACGGAACGAAGGGACAACGGTAGATCCTTCTTCCTGGTGCTCGCGGCTCTCTAAAACCATACACTTGTTGTCCTCTGTCTCTTACCTGTGCCGAGAAAATCGAGAATCATGGAGCGTTCGCGTCGCTCCGGAACCGAAAGCCGTCGGTTCGAAACGAGAACGTTAGATCCTTATTGCTGATCGTTGAGGCACTCTAAAACTATTAGGCTGTTTTGCTCTCTGATGCCCGTGGACCGAGAGAACGTAGAATAACGGAGCGATCATGTCGCTCCGGAGTTCGAGCGAAAAAATTCTAAGTCCCCGTTCGTGTCGCTCCGGAGCCCGAGCGAAAAAATTCTAAGTCCCCGTTCGTGTCGCTCCGGAGCCCGAGCGAAAAAATTCTAAGTCCCCGTTCGTGTCGCTCCGGAGCCCGAGCGAAAAAATTCTAAGTCCCCGTTCGTGTCGCTCCGGAACCGAATGTCGACGGAACGAAAGGACAACGGTAGATCCTTATTCCTGGTGCTCGTGTCTCTCTAAAACCATACACTTGTTCTCCTCTGTCTCTTACCTGTGTCGAGATAATCGAGAATCATGGAGCGTTCGTGTCGCTCCGGAACCGAAAGTCGTCGGTTCGAAACGAGAACGTTAGATCCATATTCCTGATCGTTGAGGCACTCTAAAACTATTAGGCTGTTTTGCTCTCTGATGCCCGTGGACCGAGAGAACGTAGAATAACGGAGCGATTGTGTCGCTCCGGAGTTCGAGCGAAAACATTCTAAGTCCCCGTTCGTGTCGCTCCGGAACCGAATGTCGACGGAACGAAGGGACAACGGTAGATCCTTATTCCTGGTGCTCGTGGCTCTCTAAAACCATCCACTTGTTGTCCTCTGTCTCTTACCTGTGTCGAGATAATCGAGAATCATGGAGCGTTCGTGTCGCTCCGGAACCGAAAGTCGTCGGTTCGAAACGAGAACGTTAGATCCTTATTCCTGATCGTTGAGGCACTCTAAAACTATTAGGCTGTTTTGCTCTCTGATGCCCGTGGACCGAGAGAGCGTAGAATATCGGAGCGATCGTGTCGCTCCGGCGTTCGAGCGAAAAAATTCTAAGTCCCCGTTCGTGTCGCTCCGGAGCCCGAGCGAAAAAATTCTAAGTCCCCGTTCGTGTCGCTCCGGAACCGAATGTCGACGGAACGAAGGGACAACGGTAGATCCTTATTCCTGGTGCTCGTGGCTCTCTAAAACCATACGCTTGATGTCCTCTGTCTCTTACCTGTGTCGAGATAATCGAGAATCATGGAGCGTTCGTGTCGCTCCGGAACCGAAAGTCGTCGGTTCGAAACGAGAACGTTAGATCCATATTCCTGATCGTTGAGGCACTCTAAAACTATTAGGCTGTTTTGCTCTCTGATGCCCGTGGACCGAGAGAACGTAGAATAACGGAGCGATCGTGTCGCTCCGGAGCCCGAGCGAAAAAATTCTAAGTACCCGTTCGTGTCGCTCCGGAGCCCGAGCGAAAAAATTCTAAGTCCCCGTTCGTGTCGCTCCGGAACCGAATGTCGACGGAACGAAAGGACAACGGTAGATCCTTATTCCTGGTGCTCGTGGCTCTCTAAAACCATACACTTGTTCTCCTCTGTCTCTTACCTGTGTCGAGATAATCGAGAATCATGGAGCGTTCGTGTCGCTCCGGAACCGAAAGTCGTCGGTTCGAAACGAGAACGTTAGATCCATATTCCTGATCGTTGAGGCACTCTAAAACTATTAGGCTGTTTTGCTCTCTGATGCCCGTGGACCGAGAGAACGTAGAATAACGGAGCGATCGTGTCGCTCCGGAGCCCGAGCGAAAAAATTCTAAGTCCCCGATCGTGTCGCTCCGGAGCCCGAGCGAAAAAATTCTAAGTCCCCGTTCGTGTCGCTCCGGAACCGAATGTCGACGGAACGAAGGGACAACGGTAGATCCTTATTCCTGGTGCTCGTGGCTCTATAAAACCATACACTTGTTGTCCTCTGTCTCTTACCTGTGTCGAGATAATCGAGAATCATGGAGCGTTCGTGTCGCTCCGGAACCGAAAGTCGTCGGTTCGAAACGAGAACGTTAGATCCATATTCCTGATCGTTGAGGCACTCTAAAACTATTAGGCTGTTTTGCTCTCTGATGCCCGTGGACCGAGAGAACGTAGAATAACGGAGCGATCGTGTCGCTCCGGAGCCCGAGCGAAAAAATTCTAAGTCCCCGTTCGTGTCGCTCCGGAGCCCGAGCGAAAAAATTCTAAGTCCCCGTTCGTGTCGCTCCGTAACAGAATGTCGACGGAACGAAGGGACAACGGTAGATCCTTATTCCTGGTGCTCGTGGCTCTATAAAACCATACACTTGTTGTCCTCTGTCTCTTACCTGTGTCGAGATAATCGAGAATCATGGAGCGTTCGTGTCGCTCCGGAACCGAAAGTCGTCGGTTCGAAACGAGAACGTTAGATCCATATTCCTGATCGTTGAGGCACTCTAAAACTATTAGGCTGGTTTGCTCTCTGATGCCCGTGGACCGAGAGAACGTAGAATAACGGAGCGATCGTGTCGCTCCGGAGCCCGAGCGAAAAAATTCTAAGTCCCCGTTCGTGTCGCTCCGGAGCCCGAGCGAAAAAATTCTAAGTCCCCGTTCGTGTCGCTCCGGAACCGAATGTCGACGGAACGAAAGGATAACGGTAGATCCTTATTCCTGGTGCACGTGGCTCTCTAAAACCATACACTTGTTCTCCTCTGTCTCTTACCTGTGTCGAGATAATCGATAATCATGGAGCGTTCGTGTCGCTCCGGAACCGAAAGTCGTCGGTTCGAAACGAGAACGTTAGATCCTTATTCCTGATCGTTGAGGCACTCTAAAACTATTAGGCTGTTTTGCTCTCTGATGCCCGTGGACCGAGAGAACGTAGAATATCGGAGCGATCGTGTCGCTCCGGCGTTCGAGCGAAAAAATTCTAAGTCCCCGTTCGTGTCGCTCCGGAGCCCGAGCGAAAAAATTCTAAGTCCCCGTTCGTGTCGCTCCGGAGCCCGAGCGAAAAAATTCTAAGTCCCCGTTCGTGTCGCTCCGGAACCGAATGTCGACGGAACGAAAGGACAACGGTAGATCCTTATTCCTGGTGCTCGTGGCTCTCTAAAACCATACACTTGTTCTGCTCTGTCTCTTACCTGTGTCGAGATAATCGAGAATCATGGAGCGTTCGTGTCGCTCCGGAACCGAAAGTCGTCGGTTCGAAACGAGAACGTTAGATCCATATTCCTGATCGTTGAGGCACTCTAAAACTATTAGGCTGTTTTGCTCTCTGATGCCCGTGGACCGAGAGAACGTAGAATAACGGAGCGATCGTGTCGCTCCGGAGCCCGAGCGAAAAAATTCTAAGTCCCCGTTCGTGTCGCTCCGGAGCCCGAGCGAAAAAATTCTAAGTCCCCGTTCGTGTCGCTCCGGAACCGAATGTCGACGGAACGAAAGGACAACGGTAGATCCTTATTCCTGGTGCTCGTGGCTCTCTAAAACCATACACTTGTTCTCCTCTGTCTCTTACCTGTGTCGAGATAATCGAGAATCATGGAGCGTTCGTGTCGCTCCGGAACCGAAAGTCGTCGGTTCGAAACGAGAACGTTAGATCCATATTCCTGATCGTTGAGGCACTCTAAAACTATTAGGCTGTTTTGCTCTCTGATGCCCGTGGACCGAGAGAACGTAGAATATCGGAGCGATCGTGTCGCTCCGGCGTTCGAGCGAAAAAATTCTAAGTCCCCGTTCGTGTCGCTCCGGAGCCCGAGCGAAAAAATTCTAAGTCCCCGTTCGTGTCGCTCCGGAACCGAATGTCGACGGAACGAAGGGACAACGGTAGATCCTTATTCCTGGTGCTCGTGGCTCTCTAAAACCATACGCTTGATGTCCTCTGTCTCTTACCTGTGTCGAGATAATCGATAATCATGGAGCGTTCGTGTCGCTCCGGAACCGAAAGTCGTCGGTTCGAAACGAGAACGTTAGATCCATATTCCTGATCGTTGAGGCACTCTAAAACTATTAGGCTGTTTTGCTCTCTGATGCCCGTGGACCGAGAGAACGTAGAATAACGGAGCGATCGTGTCGCTCCGGAGCCCGAGCGAAAAAATTCTAAGTCCCCGTTCGTGTCGCTCCGGAGCCCGAGCGAAAAAATTCTAAGTCCCCGTTCGTGTCGCTCCGGAACCGAATGTCGACGGAACGAAAGGACAACGGTAGATCCTTATTCCTGGTGCTCGTGGCTCTCTAAAACCATACACTTGTTCTCCTCTGTCTCTTACCTGTGTCGAGATAATCGAGAATCATGGAGCGTTCGTGTCGCTCCGGAACCGAAAGTCGTCGGTTCGAAACGAGAACGTTAGATCCATATTCCTGATCGTTGAGGCACTCTAAAACTATTAGGCTGTTTTGCTCTCTAATGCCCGTGGACCGAGAGAACGTAGAATAACGGAGCGATCGTGTCGCTCCGGAGCCCGAGCGAAAAAATTCTAAGTCCCCGTTCGTGTCGCTCCGGAGCCCGAGCGAAAAAATTCTAAGTCCCCGTTCGTGTCGCTCCGGAACCGAATGTCGACGGAACGAAGGGACAACGCTAGATCCTTATTCCTGGTGCTCGTGGCTCTCTAAAACCATACGCTTGATGTCCTCTGTCTCTTACCTGTGTCGAGATAATCGATAATCATGGAGCGTTCGTGTCGCTCCGGAACCGAAAGTCGTCGGTTCGAAACGAGAACGTTAGATCCATATTCCTGATCGTTGAGGCACTCTAAAACTATTAGGCTGTTTTGCTCTCTGATGCCCGTGGACCGAGAGAACGTAGAATAACGGAGCGATCGTGTCGCTCCGGAGCCCGAGCGAAAAAATTCTAAGTCCCCGTTCGTGTCGCTCCGGAACCGAATGTCGACGGAACGAAAGGACAACGGTAGATCCTTATTCCTGGTGCTCGTGGCTCTATAAAACCATACACTTGTTGTCCTCTGTCTCTTACCTGTGTCGAGATAATCGAGAATCATGGAGCGTTCGTGTCGCTCCGGAACCGAAAGTCATCGGTTCGAAACGAGAACGTTGGATACTTATTCCTGATCGTTGAGGCACTCTAAAACTATTAGGCTGTTTTGCTCTCTGATGCCCGTGGGCCGAGAGAACGTAGAATATCGGAGCGATAGTGTCGCTCCGGAGTTCGAGCGAAAACATTCTAAGTCCCCGTACGTGTCGCTCCGGAACCGAATGTCGACGGAACGAAGGGACAACGGTAAATCCTTATTCCTGGTGCTCGTGGCTCTGTAAAACCATATACTTGTTGTCCTCTGTCTCTTACCTGTGTCGAGATAATCGAGAATCATGGAGCGTTCGTGTCGCTCCGGAACCGAATGTCGACGGAACGAAGGGACAACGGTAGATCCTTCTTCCTGGTGCTCGCGGCTCTCTAAAACCATACACTTGTTCTCCTCTGTCTCTTACCTGTGTCGAGATAATCGAGAATCATGGAGCGTTCGTGTCGCTCCGGAACCGAAAGTCGTCGGTTCGAAACGAGAACGTTAGATCCATATTCCTGATCGTTGAGGCACTCTAAAACTATTAGGCTGTTTTGCTCTCTGATGCCCGTGGACCGAGAGAACGTAGAATAACGGAGCGATTGTGTCGCTCCGGAGTTCGAGCGAAAAAATTCTAAGTCTCCGTTCGTGTCGCTCCGGAGCCCGAGCGAAAAAATTCTAAGTCCCCGTTCGTGTCGCTCCGGAACCGAATGTCGACGGAACGAAAGGACAGCGGTAGATCCTTATTCCTGGTGCTCGTGGCTCTCTAAAACCATACACTTGTTGTCCTCTGTCTCTTACCTGTGTCGAGATAATCGAGAATCATGGAGCGTTCGTGTCGCTCCGGAACCGAAAGTCGTCGGTTCGAAGCGAGAACGTTAGATCCTTATTCCTGATCGTTGAGGCACTCTAAAACTATTAGGCTGTTTTGCTCTCTGATGCCCGTGGACCGAGAGAACGTAGAATAACGGAGCGATCGTGTCGCTCCGGAGCCCGAGCGAAAAAATTCTAAGTCCCCGTTCGTGTCGCTCCGGAGCCCGAGCGAAAAAATTCTAAGTCCCCGTTCGTGTCGCTCCGGAACCGAATGTCGACGGAACGAAGGGACAACGCTAGATCCTTATTCCTGGTGCTCGTGGCTCTCTAAAACCATACGCTTGATGTCCTCTGTCTCTTACCTGTGTCGAGATAATCGATAATCATGGAGCGTTCGTGTCGCTCCGGAACCGAAAGTCGTCGGTTCGAAACGAGAACGTTAGATCCATATTCCTGATCGTTGAGGCACTCTAAAACTATTAGGCTGTTTTGCTCTCTGATGCCCGTGGACCGAGAGAACGTAGAATAACGGAGCGATCGTGTCGCTCCGGAGCCCGAGCGAAAAAATTCTAAGTCCCCGTTCGTGTCGCTCCGGAGCCCGAGCGAAAAAATTCTAAGTCCCCGTTCGTGTCGCTCCGGAACCGAATGTCGACGGAACGAAAGGACAACGGTAGATCCTTATTCCTGGTGCTCGTGGCTCTCTAAAACCATACACTTGTTCTCCTCTGTCTCTTACCTGTGTCGAGATAATCGAGAATCATGGAGCGTTCGTGTCGCTCCGGAACCGAAAGTCGTCGGTTCGAAACGAGAACGTTAGATCCATATTCCTGATCGTTGAGGCACTCTAAAACTATTAGGCTGTTTTGCTCTCTAATGCCCGTGGACCGAGAGAACGTAGAATAACGGAGCGATCGTGTCGCTCCGGAGCCCGAGCGAAAAAATTCTAAGTCCCCGTTCGTGTCGCTCCGGAGCCCGAGCGAAAAAATTCTAAGTCCCCGTTCGTGTCGCTCCGGAACCGAATGTCGACGGAACGAAGGGACAACGGTAGATCCTTATTCCTGGTGCTCGTGGCTCTATAAAACCATACACTTGTTGTCCTCTGTCTCTTACCTGTGTCGAGATAATCGAGAATCATGGAGCGTTCGTGTCGCTCCGGAACCGAAAGTCGTCGGTTCGAAACGAGAACGTTAGATCCATATTCCTGATCGTTGAGGCACTCTAAAACTATTAGGCTGTTTTGCTCTCTGATGCCCGTGGACCGAGAGAACGTAGAATAACGGAGCGATCGTGTCGCTCCGGAGCCCGAGCGAAAAAATTCTAAGTCCCCGTTCGTGTCGCTCCGGAGCCCGAGCGAAAAAATTCTAAGTCCCCGTTCGTGTCGCTCCGGAACCGAATGTCGACGGAACGAAGGGACAACGGTAGATCCTTATTCCTGGTGCTCGTGGCTCTATAAAACCATACACTTGTTGTCCTCTGTCTCTTACCTGTGTCGAGATAATCGAGAATCATGGAGCGTTCGTGTCGCTCCGGAACCGAATGTCGTCGGTTCGAAACGAGAACGTTAGATCCTTATTCCTGATCGTTGAGGCACTCTAAAACTATTAGGCTGTTTTGCTCTCTGTTGCCCGTGGACCGAGAGGACGTAGAATATCGGAGCGATCGTGTCGCTCCGGAGTTCGAGCGAAAACATTCTAAGTCCCCGTTTGTGTCGCTCCGGAACCGAATGTCGACGGAACGAAGGGACAACGATAGATCCTTATTCCTGGTGCTCGTGGCTCTCTAAAACCATACACTTGTTGTCCTCTGTCTCTTACCTGTGTCGAGATAATCGAGAATCATGGAGCGTTCGTGTCGCTCCGGAACCGAAAGTCGTCGGTTCGAAACGAGAACGTTAGATCCTTATTCCTCATCGTTGAGGCACTCTAAAACTATTAGGCTGTTTTGCTCTCTGATGCCCGTGGACCGAGAGAACGTAGAATATCGGAGCGATCGTGTCGCTCCGGAGTTCGAGCGAAAACATTCTAAGTCCCCGTTCGTGTCGCTCCGGAACCGAATGTCGACGGAACGAAAGGACAACGGTAGATCCTTATTCCTGGTGCTCGTGGCTCTCTAAAACCATACACTTGTTCTCCTCTGTCTCTTACCTGTGTCGAGATAATCGAGAATCATGGAGCGTTCGTGTCGCTCCGGAACCGAAAGTCGTCGGTTCGAAACGAGAACGTTAGATCCTTATTCCTGATCGTTGAGGCACTCTAAAACTATTAGGCTGTTTTGCTCTCCGATGCCCGTGGACCGAGAGAACGTAGAATATCGGAGCGATCGTGTCGCTCCGGCGTTCGAGCGAAAAAATTCTAAGTCCCCGTTCGTGTCGCTCCGGAGCCCGAGCGAAAAAATTCTAAGTCCCCGTTCGTGTCGCTCCGGAACCGAATGTCGACGGAACGAAGGGACAACGCTAGATCCTTATTCCTGGTGCTCGTGGCTCTCTAAAACCATACGCTTGATGTCCTCTGTCTCTTACCTGTGTCGAGATAATCGATAATCATGGAGCGTTCGTGTCGCTCCGGAACCGAAAGTCGTCGGTTCGAAACGAGAACGTTAGATCCATATTCCTGATCGTTGAGGCACTCTAAAACTATTAGGCTGTTTTGCTCTCTGATGCCCGTGGACCGAGAGAACGTAGAATAACGGAGCGATCGTGTCGCTCCGGAGCCCGAGCGAAAAAATTCTAAGTCCCCGTTCGTGTCGCTCCGGAACCGAATGTCGACGGAACGAAAGGACAACGGTAGATCCTTATTCCTGGTGCTCGTGGCTCTATAAAACCATACACTTGTTGTCCTCTGTCTCTTACCTGTGTCGAGATAATCGAGAATCATGGAGCGTTCGTGTCGCTCCGGAACCGAAAGTCATCGGTTCGAAACGAGAACGTTGGATACTTATTCCTGATCGTTGAGGCACTCTAAAACTATTAGGCTGTTTTGCTCTCTGATGCCCGTGGGCCGAGAGAACGTAGAATATCGGAGCGATAGTGTCGCTCCGGAGTTCGAGCGAAAACATTCTAAGTCCCCGTACGTGTCGCTCCGGAACCGAATGTCGACGGAACGAAGGGACAACGGTAAATCCTTATTCCTGGTGCTCGTGGCTCTGTAAAACCATATACTTGTTGTCCTCTGTCTCTTACCTGTGTCGAGATAATCGAGAATCATGGAGCGTTCGTGTCGCTCCGGAACCGAATGTCGACGGAACGAAGGGACAACGGTAGATCCTTCTTCCTGGTGCTCGCGGCTCTCTAAAACCATACACTTGTTGTCCTCTGTCTCTTACCTGTGCCGAGAAAATCGAGAATCATGGAGCGTTCGCGTCGCTCCGGAACCGAAAGCCGTCGGTTCGAAACGAGAACGTTAGATCCTTATTCCTGATCGTTGAGGCACTCTAAAACTATTAGGCTGTTTTGCTCTCTGTTGCCCGTGGACCGAGAGGACGTAGAATATCGGAGCGATCGTGTCGCTCCGGAGTTCGAGCGAAAACATTCTAAGTCCCCGTTTGTGTCGCTCCGGAACCGAATGTCGACGGAACGAAGGGACAACGATAGATCCTTATTCCTGGTGCTCGTGGCTCTCTAAAACCATACACTTGTTGTCCTCTGTCTCTTACCTGTGTCGAGATAATCGAGAATCATGGAGCGTTCGTGTCGCTCCGGAACCGAAAGTCGTCGGTTCGAAACGAGAACGTTAGATCCTTATTCCTCATCGTTGAGGCACTCTAAAACTATTAGGCTGTTTTGCTCTCTGATGCCCGTGGACCGAGAGAACGTAGAATATCGGAGCGATCGTGTCGCTCCGGAGTTCGAGCGAAAACATTCTAAGTCCCCGTTCGTGTCGCTCCGGAACCGAATGTCGACGGAACGAAAGGACAACGGTAGATCCTTATTCCTGGTGCTCGTGGCTCTCTAAAACCATACACTTGTTCTCCTCTGTCTCTTACCTGTGTCGAGATAATCGAGAATCATGGAGCGTTCGTGTCGCTCCGGAACCGAAAGTCGTCGGTTCGAAACGAGAACGTTAGATCCTTATTCCTGATCGTTGAGGCACTCTAAAACTATTAGGCTGTTTTGCTCTCCGATGCCCGTGGACCGAGAGAACGTAGAATATCGGAGCGATCGTGTCGCTCCGGCGTTCGAGCGAAAAAATTCTAAGTCCCCGTTCGTGTCGCTCCGGAGCCCGAGCGAAAAAATTCTAAGTCCCCGTTCGTGTCGCTCCGGAACCGAATGTCGACGGAACGAAGGGACAACGCTAGATCCTTATTCCTGGTGCTCGTGGCTCTCTAAAACCATACGCTTGATGTCCTCTGTCTCTTACCTGTGTCGAGATAATCGATAATCATGGAGCGTTCGTGTCGCTCCGGAACCGAAAGTCGTCGGTTCGAAACGAGAACGTTAGATCCATATTCCTGATCGTTGAGGCACTCTAAAACTATTAGGCTGTTTTGCTCTCTGATGCCCGTGGACCGAGAGAACGTAGAATAACGGAGCGATCGTGTCGCTCCGGAGCCCGAGCGAAAAAATTCTAAGTCCCCGTTCGTGTCGCTCCGGAACCGAATGTCGACGGAACGAAAGGACAACGGTAGATCCTTATTCCTGGTGCTCGTGGCTCTATAAAACCATACACTTGTTGTCCTCTGTCTCTTACCTGTGTCGAGATAATCGAGAATCATGGAGCGTTCGTGTCGCTCCGGAACCGAAAGTCATCGGTTCGAAACGAGAACGTTGGATACTTATTCCTGATCGTTGAGGCACTCTAAAACTATTAGGCTGTTTTGCTCTCTGATGCCCGTGGGCCGAGAGAACGTAGAATATCGGAGCGATAGTGTCGCTCCGGAGTTCGAGCGAAAACATTCTAAGTCCCCGTACGTGTCGCTCCGGAACCGAATGTCGACGGAACGAAGGGACAACGGTAAATCCTTATTCCTGGTGCTCGTGGCTCTGTAAAACCATATACTTGTTGTCCTCTGTCTCTTACCTGTGTCGAGATAATCGAGAATCATGGAGCGTTCGTGTCGCTCCGGAACCGAATGTCGACGGAACGAAGGGACAACGGTAGATCCTTCTTCCTGGTGCTCGCGGCTCTCTAAAACCATACACTTGTTGTCCTCTGTCTCTTACCTGTGCCGAGAAAATCGAGAATCATGGAGCGTTCGCGTCGCTCCGGAACCGAAAGCCGTCGGTTCGAAACGAGAACGTTAGATCCTTATTGCTGATCGTTGAGGCACTCTAAAACTATTAGGCTGTTTTGCTCTCTGATGCCCGTGGACCGAGAGAACGTAGAATAACGGAGCGATCATGTCGCTCCGGAGTTCGAGCGAAAAAATTCTAAGTCCCCGTTCGTGTCGCTCCGGAGCCCGAGCGAAAAAATTCTAAGTCCCCGTTCGTGTCGCTCCGGAGCCCGAGCGAAAAAATTCTAAGTCCCCGTTCGTGTCGCTCCGGAGCCCGAGCGAAAAAATTCTAAGTCCCCGTTCGTGTCGCTCCGGAACCGAATGTCGACGGAACGAAAGGACAACGGTAGATCCTTATTCCTGGTGCTCGTGTCTCTCTAAAACCATACACTTGTTCTCCTCTGCCTCTTACCTGTGTCGAGATAATCGAGAATCATGGAGCGTTCGTGTCGCTCCGGAACCGAAAGTCGTCGGTTCGAAACGAGAACGTTAGATCCATATTCCTGATCGTTGAGGCACTCTAAAACTATTAGGCTGTTTTGCTCTCTGATGCCCGTGGACCGAGAGAACGTAGAATAACGGAGCGATTGTGTCGCTCCGGAGTTCGAGCGAAAAAATTCTAAGTCTCCGTTCGTGTCGCTCCGGAGCCCGAGCGAAAAAATTCTAAGTCCCCGTTCGTGTCGCTCCGGAACCGAATGTCGACGGAACGAAAGGACAGCGGTAGATCCTTATTCCTGGTGCTCGTGGCTCTCTAAAACCATACACTTGTTGTCCTCTGTCTCTTACCTGTGTCGAGATAATCGAGAATCATGGAGCGTTCGTGTCGCTCCGGAACCGAAAGTCGTCGGTTCGAAGCGAGAACGTTAGATCCTTATTCCTGATCGTTGAGGCACTCTAAAACTATTAGGCTGTTTTGCTCTCTGATGCCCGTGGACCGAGAGAACGTAGAATATCGGAGCGATCGTGTCGCTCCGGAGTTCGAGCGAAAACATTCTAAGTCCCCGTTCGTGTCGCTCCGGAACCGAATGTCGACGGAACGAAGGGACAACGGTAGATCCTTATTCCTGGTGCTCGTGGCTCTCTAAAACCATCCACTTGTTGTCCTCTGTCTCTTACCTGTGTCGAGATAATCGAGAATCATGGAGCGTTCGTGTCGCTCCGGAACCGAAAGTCGTCGGTTCGAAACGAGAACGTTAGATCCTTATTCCTGATCGTTGAGGCACTCTAAAACTATTAGGCTGTTTTGCTCTCTGATGCCCGTGGACCGAGAGAACGTAGAATATCGGAGCGATCGTGTCGCTCCGGCGTTCGAGCGAAAAAATTCTAAGTCCCCGTTCGTGTCGCTCCGGAGCCCGAGCGAAAAAATTCTAAGTCCCCGTTCGTGTCGCTCCGGAACCGAATGTCGACGGAACGAAGGGACAACGGTAGATCCTTATTCCTGGTGCTCGTGGCTCTCTAAAACCATACGCTTGATGTCCTCTGTCTCTTACCTGTGTCGAGATAATCGAGAATCATGGAGCGTTCGTGTCGCTCCGGAACCGAAAGTCGTCGGTTCGAAACGAGAACGTTAGATCCATATTCCTGATCGTTGAGGCACTCTAAAACTATTAGGCTGTTTTGCTCTCTGATGCCCGTGGACCGAGAGAACGTAGAATAACGGAGCGATCGTGTCGCTCCGGAGCCCGAGCGAAAAAATTCTAAGTACCCGTTCGTGTCGCTCCGGAGCCCGAGCGAAAAAATTCTAAGTCCCCGTTCGTGTCGCTCCGGAACCGAATGTCGACGGAACGAAAGGACAACGGTAGATCCTTATTCCTGGTGCTCGTGGCTCTCTAAAACCATACACTTGTTCTCCTCTGTCTCTTACCTGTGTCGAGATAATCGAGAATCATGGAGCGTTCGTGTCGCTCCGGAACCGAAAGTCGTCGGTTCGAAACGAGAACGTTAGATCCATATTCCTGATCGTTGAGGCACTCTAAAACTATTAGGCTGTTTTGCTCTCTGATGCCCGTGGACCGAGAGAACGTAGAATAACGGAGCGATCGTGTCGCTCCGGAGCCCGAGCGAAAAAATTCTAAGTCCCCGTTCGTGTCGCTCCGGAGCCCGAGCGAAAAAATTCTAAGTCCCCGTTCGTGTCGCTCCGGAACCGAATGTCGACGGAACGAAGGGACAACGGTAGATCCTTATTCCTGGTGCTCGTGGCTCTATAAAACCATACACTTGTTGTCCTCTGTCTCTTACCTGTGTCGAGATAATCGAGAATCATGGAGCGTTCGTGTCGCTCCGGAACCGAAAGTCGTCGGTTCGAAACGAGAACGTTAGATCCATATTCCTGATCGTTGAGGCACTCTAAAACTATTAGGCTGTTTTGCTCTCTGATGCCCGTGGACCGAGAGAACGTAGAATAACGGAGCGATCGTGTCGCTCCGGAGCCCGAGCGAAAAAATTCTAAGTCCCCGTTCGTGTCGCTCCGGAGCCCGAGCGAAAAAATTCTAAGTCCCCGTTCGTGTCGCTCCGTAACCGAATGTCGACGGAACGAAGGGACAACGGTAGATCCTTATTCCTGGTGCTCGTGGCTCTATAAAACCATACACTTGTTGTCCTCTGTCTCTTACCTGTGTCGAGATAATCGAGAATCATGGAGCGTTCGTGTCGCTCCGGAACCGAAAGTCGTCGGTTCGAAACGAGAACGTTAGATCCATATTCCTGATCGTTGAGGCACTCTAAAACTATTAGGCTGGTTTGCTCTCTGATGCCCGTGGACCGAGAGAACGTAGAATAACGGAGCGATCGTGTCGCTCCGGAGCCCGAGCGAAAAAATTCTAAGTCCCCGTTCGTGTCGCTCCGGAGCCCGAGCGAAAAAATTCTAAGTCCCCGTTCGTGTCGCTCCGGAACCGAATGTCGACGGAACGAAAGGATAACGGTAGATCCTTATTCCTGGTGCACGTGGCTCTCTAAAACCATACACTTGTTCTCCTCTGTCTCTTACCTGTGTCGAGATAATCGATAATCATGGAGCGTTCGTGTCGCTCCGGAACCGAAAGTCGTCGGTTCGAAACGAGAACGTTAGATCCATATTCCTGATCGTTGAGGCACTCTAAAACTATTAGGCTGTTTTGCTCTCTGATGCCCGTGGACCGAGAGAACGTAGAATAACGGAGCGATCGTGTCGCTCCGGAGCCCGAGCGAAAAAATTCTAAGTCCCCGTTCGTGTCGCTCCGGAGCCCGAGCGAAAAAAATCTAAGTCCCCGTTCGTGTCGCTCCGGAACCGAATGTCGACGGAACGAAGGGACAACGGTAGATCCTTATTCCTGGTGCTCGTGGCTCTCTAAAACCATACACTTGTTGTCCTCTGTCTCTTACCTGTGTCGAGATAATCGAGAATCATGGAGCGTTCGTGTCGCTCCGGAACCGAAAGTCGTCGGTT